>NW_026652294.1:55456374-55654139 GCF_009828535.3 Hylobates moloch | reverse complement strand
ACATATACTATATATACATTATATATAACATATACTATATATACATTATATATAACATATACTATATATACATATATACAATATGTATATTCAATATACAATATACATATTGGATATACATATATACAGTATATATATATTCAATATACATATTCAGTATATATATATAGACACACATATAGTGAATAATGGTTAAGCACTCAGACTCCACTACTTTATAACTGTGATTTTAGATATGTGCTTAACACCTTTGAGCTTTTATTTCCTTATTTATAGCATGGTGACAATAATAGTGCCCACCTTATAGGATTTTCTTGATAATTAGGTGAGATACTCAATGTAAAATCACTTGTCACAGAGCTCTGTGTCATAAAAAAAAGTCTCAGTCATTCAAAGTTTCTGACTACAATGGGATTAAATTAGAAAAATTAGAAGTCAATAATAAAAAGGCACGTGGGCAATACCCAAGTATTTGGAAATTAAATGAGAGATTTCTAAAACAAATGAGTCAAAGAAGAAATCAAAAGAGACATTCAAAGCATTTTGAATTAAATGTAAAAGAAAAGCCAACATATCAGAATTTGTGGTATGCCAGTTCTTAAAGGGAGATTCATAGTACAAAATGCCTGTGTAAGTATACAGGAATAAAAGCAAGTTAGTGATCTTATCTTCCACTTCAGAAACTAGAAAAAGAACAAATAAAACTCCAAGTAAGAAGAGAAAAAACAATAAAGCAGAAATCAAAAATTTTGAGGCTGGCCATGGTGGCTCACACATGTAATCCCAGCACTCTGGGAGGCTGTGCTATAAGGACAGTTTAAAGCCAGGAGTTTGAAATCAACCAGGCAACAAATTGAGTTTCCATCTATAAAAAATAAAAAAGCTTATCTGAATGTGGTGGCATGCATCCGTAGTCCCAGCTACCCAGGAGGCCAAGGCAGGAGGATCATTTGAGCCCAGGAGTTGGAGGCTGCAGTAAGCTATAATTCACTGCACTCCAGCCTGGGTGACAGAGCAAGTCCCCATCTCTAAAAATAAATAAATTAAATTAAATAATAATATATATTTCAAAAAGTTTCTTTTGGGGAAGGAGGCAAAAAATTCTTTATATATAAAGCATAGATTACATATACATAAATAGACATACAATATGTCTGTGAAATTAAAATTTATTGGGGGCTATTAAGAAAAAAGTCAGAAAAGACTCATAGGGTAGTCACTGAAATAAAGTTTGAGGAAAACTGTTCTACAGATATTGAAAGAACAATAATGGAATATTATGAGCAACTTAACTAGAATAAATACAACAATCTGGATGAAACAGACAAATTTCTTAAAAGACGCAAATCACCAAAGTTCACTAAAACAAAAGAATAAAGAAGAATAGCCCCATATATTTAAATATATATTTTTGGTAAAATCCTTCCTACCATGAAAACTTCAGTCCCAGATGCCTTCACTGATAAATTCTACTAAATATTCAGGGAAAAATAATTATACCAATTCTATAAAAATTCCTTCAGAAAGCTGACGACATAGGAATACCTCCAGTTTTTTCTTTAAGGTCAACATTACACATTACTGAAACCAGCAAAGACATTATAAGAAAAGAAGATATCCGTCATGGATATAACAATGTTCTGATGAAAACACTAGCAAAACAACTCCAGATATATATAAAAAGATAATTCCTTATGACAAAAGTGAGGAATATACCAAGAATGTAAAGCTGGTTCAACATTCAAAAATCAATCACTCTAATTCACCATATTTATGCACTAAAAATTAGAAATACATAATATTATCTTTTTGAAAGACACAGAAAAGCATTTGCCAAAAATCAAACATTCATTTCTAATTAAAAACGAAAACGAACAAAACCACCTCAGCTAATTAGAAACAGAAGGGTATTTCCTCGGCCTGAAAAAAACCATAGTTTAAAAAGCTAACATTGTACTTATTAGTGGAACACTGATAGTGTTCCCCCTAAGACAGTAAAAAGACAAGGATATTTATCCTCACCACTGCTGTTAAACATTGTACTGGATGTTCTAGCCAGTGCAAACAGAGAAAGAAGATAAAGAACTAAAAGGCATCCAAAGTAGAAAAGAAAACGTAAGACTGTTTGATCCAGAGATGACATGATCATGTATGTAGAAAATCCATTGAATATACAAAAAAGCTTCTAGAATAGATGAATTCAGCAAGACTTGCAGGATGCAAGATCACTATGCACAAATCAATTGTATTTGTTTGTATTAACAATGCACAACATAGGACTGAAATAGAAAAATACCACTTAAATTGACATAAGTATTTAAATACTGTGGGATATGCCAGGCATGGTGGCTCACACCTGTAATCCCAGCACTTTGTGACCTGAGATGGGCAGATTACATGAGGTCAGGAGATCGAGACCAGCCTGACCAACATGGCGAAACCCTGCCTCTACTAAAAATACAAAAATTAGCCAGGATGGGTAGCACATGCCTGTAATCCCAGCTACTTGGGAGACTGAGGCAGAAGAATCACTTGAACCCAGGAGGCAGAGATTGGAGTGAGCCGAGATCGCACCACTGCACTCCAGCTTGGGTGACAGAGTAAGACTCCATCTCAAAAAAAAAAAAAAAATACTGTGGGATAAATCTGATAAAATATGTAAAGTACTTGGACACTGAAAACTGCAAAACACTGCTGAGAAAAAAATTAAAAACTTAAATAAATTGAAATTTTTTTTTTGTTCATTGGTCAGAAGATCCAACATGCTTAAGATAGAAGTTCTCCAAAGGCTGAACTCTATAGTCAGTGAAATCCTTATTTTTTAAAAATAATTATTTTATAAAATATGGCAAGGTGATTCTAAATTTATATGAAAATAAAAAGTATATAAATACAGCAAAAATATATTTGAAAAGATGAAAATTTTAGAAATCTATAGTGTCTTAGTTCAGATTGCTATAAAGAAGTACAGTGGGCTGGATGACTTATAAATAGCAAAAATTTATTTCTCACAGTTCTGGAGATTGGAGGTCTGAGATCAGGGTATCAGGATGGTCAGGTTCTGGGTGAGGGCCCTCTTCTGTTTTGCAGACTGCTAACGTCTCATTATATCCTCACATGGCAGAAAGAGTGTGAACTAACTCTCTGGTCTTTTCTTATAAATGCACTAATCTCATTCATAAAAGGTACTATATTCATGAACTAATCACCTCCCAAAGGCCCTGCCTCCAAATATCATCATAGTGGAGATTAGAGTTTAACATATGAATTTTGGAAAGATAGTCAGTCAATAGCATATAGTAATCAGAACATTGTGCTATTCATGTAAAGATAGACATATAGATCAATGGAATATGATAGAGCCCAGAAGTAGACCTTCACTGTATATGAACAATTGATTTTTGGAAAAAATGCAGTTAGTCTTTGCTGAGAAGCTCTGTGTGCATATTGGGGCATATCTTCAACACTCAGTCAGGTTTTTGTCAAATCTGCCTTTGCCTTTACTTCCTGTTTGCATAAAGCCACAAGATTAATCAGTGATGAGAATTTAGGACCTTCTTATGTCTTTCCTAAGACGGAGAGAACACTGTCTGCCTGTGTGTGGCCTTCAAGATTCCTGGGAATACCGCTGAGTTTTTCAAAGCCTTAGGAACATCTAATTTCCAGCTTTTCCTTTTTAAGCTTTTTGTTTACACTATTGTTTGATAGAAATATTATCCACTGCCTTAGGAAACCATAAGTTAAACAATAATTCCCTGTTGTGTTTGTTTGTTTTTACCAACTCCTCCCCTCCCCTACCTCCAGGAAAAGGCTGTTCATGCTGGGTGAGCTCTAAGTCATGTCAGTATAGATAGCTTTGCAAGTGGGGTCTTCCATGAAATTACCAGATAAGTCAGACAATGGCAATTATTTGGGAATGAGCTTTAACCCTCTCTGTTGTCTCTAGTGCCTGCACTATTGTTGCTTTTTACTGTAAATGTGGGCTATTATTTTTCAAGGCTACCCCACAGCTGGAGAGCAAGTGATCAGAATAAAGCTAAAAAGCAAAACAAACAAACAAACAAACAAAAAAAAACCGTAAGTTCTTCCTAAGATTCAGTCACTTTTCTTGAATGAATACTCCCTGAATTACTACAAGAATTTGGTTAATTTCTAGAGTTCTTAAATAGGTAGATTCTAACTTTAAAAATATTTTTACTCATTGGTTTTATGGAAGAAAATATTTATCTTTTAACTTGCATTTCAGGTTCATTGGCATATGTGCAGACTTTTTTCTATAGGTAAATTGCTTGCTGTGGGAGTTTGGTGTACAGACTTTCATCACCCAGGTAATAAGCACTGTACTTGATAGGTAGTTTTTCTATCTCTCCCTCCTGCCACCCTTCACCCTCAAGTAGGCCCTGGTGTTTGCTGTTCCCTTCTTTGTGTCCATGTGTACTCAAAGTTTAGCTCCCACTTATACGTGGGAACATGCAGTATTTGGTTTTCTATTCCTGCTTTAGTTTGCCTCAGATAATGGCCTCTAGCTCCATCCATGTTGCTGCAAAGGACATGATCTCATTCTTTGTTATGGCTGCATAGTATTCATATATATATATATACACACACACACACATATATATATATACACACACACATATATACATATATACATACACACATATATATACATATATATACATACATACATATATACATATATATACATACATACATATATATACATATACACACACACACACACACATCACACACATATATATATCACATTTTCTTTATCCATACCATCATTGATGGGCATTTCGATTGTTTCTATGTCTTTGCTTATTGTGAATAGTGCTGCCATGAATATACACATGCATATGTCTTTATGGTAGAATGATTTATATTCCTCTGGGTATATACCCAATAATGGGATTGCTGGGTTGAATGGTAGTCCCATTTTAAGTTTTTTGAGAAATCTCCAAACTACTTTCCACAATGGTTGAACTAATTTACATTCCCATCAGCAGTGTGTAAGTGCTCCTTTTTCTCTATAACCTTACCAGCATCTATTATTTTTTCACTGTTTTTAATAACACCCATTCTGACTGGTCTCAGATGGTATCTCGTTGTGGTTTTAATTTTCATTTCTCTAACGATTAGTGATGTCAAGCGCTTTTTCATGTGCTTGTTGGTCATGTGTATGCCTCCTTTGGAAAATTATCTGTTCATGTTCTTTACTGACTTTTTTTTTTTTTTTTTTTTTTTTTTGTGAGACGGAGTCTTGCTCTGTCACCCATGCTGGAGTGCAGTGGGGCGATCTTGGCTCACTGCAAGCTCTGCCTCCTGGGTTCACGCCATTCTCCTGCCTCAGCCTCCCAAGTAGCTGGGACTACAGGCCCCTGCCACCACGCCCAGCTAATTTTTGTATTTTTAGTAGAGACGGGGTTTCACCGTGTTAGCCAGGATGGTCTTGATCTCCTGACCTTGTGATCCGCCTGCCTCGGCCACCCAAAGTGCTGGGATTATAGGCGTGAGCCACCACTCCCGGCCGTCCTTTACTTACTTTTTAATGAAATTGTTTGTTTTTTGCTTGAATATTTAAGTTTCTTAAAGATGCTAGATATTAGACCTTTGTCAGATGCATCGATTGCAAATGTTTTCTCCCTTTCTGTAGGCTGCTTGTTTACTCTGTTGATAGTTTCTTTTGCTGTGCAGAATCTCTTTAGTTAAATTAGATCCCATTTGTCAACTTTTGTTTTTGTTGCAATGGTTTTTGGTGTCTTCATCATGAAGTCTTTGCCAGGGCCTATGTCCAGAATAGAATTTTCTAGGTTATCTTCCAGAGTTTTTACAGTTTTAGGTTTTACATTAAGCCTTTAATCCATCTTGAGTTGATTTTTGTATATGGTGTAATAAAGGGGTCTAGTTTCAATTTTGTGCATATGCTACACAGTTATCCCAGCACATTATTGAATAGGTAACCCTTTCCCCATTGCTTGTTTTTGTCGACTCTGTTGAAGACCAGATGGTTGTAGGTGTGTAGCTTTATGTCCCAGCTCTCAATTCTGTTCCATTGGTCAATGTGTCTTATTTTGAACACACATTTTCTCCCAATAATTAATTGCCTTAGTTCCCCTCTGCATTTCAACTTCCCTCTGTTTTATCTTCCTCTTCATCCTAAAATAGTGTTTCATCATTTCAGCCACATTATACACAATAACATCAATTTTCGTATTTCTTTATTTATCTGCCTCCCCATTCCAGAGCTTGCTACAGAAAACCTAAACCTAGATATTAGTATTACCATATAGATATAATTGCCCATTCTAATGGGTTCTCAGTTCAGCAAAAAAAACTGTGTACTTTTCTTTGATTACATCCTCCTCTAATTACTTTGGTTTAGATGTTTTTCCAAATTTTTGCCACTCTTCTAAATATTTACATCCACTTCCCTGTAAATATGAGCATTTCTGTATTGTTTTCAGAGAAAGGAGAAACCACCTATGGGAATTTGTATAGGATTCCTGTACTTTATTACCCTTCAGGCAAGAATTTATCTTTATCTACTCATAATCCATATTGCTTCTTTCCATACACAAGCTATAACTTGTCTTCTTACCACCTCAAAGCCGTTTCTTTTACCTGTTCTCTAAACTCAAGGTCTTCTGTCACAAGAGTTAGGTAGGATAAGTAAACACAAAGTAGTTGTGGTAAACTTATTAGAAACAGGTATTTTCATTTTGGGGAATGATTCTGGCTGGTCTCCAAATCTGCATGTATTTAGTTGAGTACAATAACGTGGTAGGGAGAATCCATCTGCAGCTGTGCTAAAGGTCCGTTGTTGTTGGAGGGTAGAGTGGGGTAGGTAATATGTAAAATAGCATGCTCTCACTCTTTTTTACCCTCTCAGTAATCTCCCTTTCTTCTTCAAAACCTTCAATGACTATAAATGCCCTTTAAACCAGTTTCAAGCTTTTCAATTTGGTGTTTGATTCTATGCAGCTTTAGTTGCTACTTAACATTTTTCCACTGCTATTTCCTGAATATATCTCCCAAAGCTCATGTTTTGTGAACTTGATGCTCAATGAAAGTTTGGTGGAGTGGGGCCTTTAAGATGTGATTAGGTCATTAGGGCTCTGTCCTCATGAATAGATTAATCTGTTATCCTGCAAGTTGATTAGTTATCATGGGAGTGGGCTCCTGATGAAAGGGTATGTTCAGCCTTCTTGCTCCTCCTGCCTTGCACACTCACTAACCATGTGATGCCCTTCTATTATGTGGTAATAGAGCAAGAAGGTCCTCACAAGATGTCATCACTATGCTCTTGGACTTCCCTACTTCTAGAACTGTGACCAAATAAACCCCTATTCTTTATAAATTACCTAGCTTTTGTTATGCTGTTACAACAGCAGAAAATGGATTAAGACACCCACTCACATATCTTTTCTCATTTGATTGTCTTTTTAATACTGTGAAACAGAGTTTTTTAGTTAATTTAGTTATTCTTACACTAGACTTTTCCATTTATGAAAGAATGAGTTTTTACAATGGACCTTGTTGATACCATTGACTTGAATGTGTAATAGGAAGAACTCTAAGGCTTCTGAAATAATCCAACTGTTTATCTGCAAAACCACCTGCAGCTAGAAACTGAGATAACAAAATCACTGAAGAAATCAAAACATGACAGTTGAATCACAAAACCTCATTTTATTTTGATGATTTTCTATGGAAGGTACATACCTCAGCACATCAATAAAAGGACAATTTTGTGTAGTAAAACAAAGGAGCTCATTTTAAGGATATAAAAATCAATGGCGTTAAAAGTAGCATTAATGCTCAGCAGACTAAAACCAAGTACTCCAGTGTAATAAAATGGTTAGGTTGGAGTCTTAATAGATTGTAATGGTTAGGAGAATAAATCATAGCTGAAATATTTCTCTATCTATGAGGTAAGCATTGGAAACAATTTTAAAATTCAGAGACCTCAACACTAAAGGTAGAAAATATTTCCTTTCCTATTAGAGTATTTTAAAAAAGAGTAACTGAAATGAATATTACTAAAGTAACATTTTTTCTATTTAAGTGTTTTGCCATCACAAACTGAAAGAAAAATTAATGTTTCAGATTATTTAGGAGAATGAGCCAGAGATTGCAAATATCTCACCTCAAATATCTTTTTTTTTTTTTTTTTTTTTTTTTTAAGATGGATTCTTGGTCTGTTGCCCAGGCTAGAGTATAGTGGCATGATCTCAGCTCACTGCAACCTCCACCTCCCAGGTTTAAGTGATTCTCCTGCCTCAACCTCCCAAGTATCTGGGACTACAGGCATGTGCCACCACGCCCGGCTAATTTTTTTGTATTTTAGTAGTGACGGGGTTTCACCATTTTGGCCAGGCTGGTCTCAAACTCCTGACCTCAAGTGATCCACCTACCTTGGCCTCCCAAAGTGCTAGGATTGCAGGTGTGAGGCACCACGCCCAGCCACTTTGCAAATATCTTTATTATTCATTATCTATAATAGATTGTTCTATAGTACAGATAGTTAAAATGGCTCAAGTAACAAAAATTAATTTTTGATTAAAATATTAGGAAGTGCAAAGTAGATCAATCAAAAACACATGAACATAACTGAATAATTCAGCCAGCCAAATAGCACACACTGGAGAAAACTGTCTATCCAAGGGTAAAAACTGGACTGACGGGAAAGAAGAGTTCACAAAGCAAAAATTGTTGCTCAAAAGGAGTTAATCATTCTCCGAAAAATACAAATCTAGTCATAATTTCTATGCAGAAAAAGAATTACATCCTTACAGATAAACAATACAGATAGGTTTCTGCTTTCTCGTTTTCTATCAATCTATCTGTAATTGTGTAGCATTGAGAATATGCAAAAGTAATTGCTAGAAGACACAGAATAGTTCAGAGCACAGACTCTGGTGTCAGTAAAACTTTCCAACAGTATAATTTACTAGCAGTGTCACTGTGGGCATGTCACTTAATGTTTAAACTTAATGTTTTCTGTTCTGTAGTAGTGTAGCAGCGTCACTGTGGGCATGTCGCTTTATGTTTAAACTTAATGTTTTCTGTTCTGTAATCAGGTGATAGTAATAGCTCTTATTTCATAGGATTATTTTCAGGATTGAAATGAAAAAGCCAAAATTGACAAATGGGATCTAATTAAACTAAAGAGCTTCTGCACAGCAAAAGAAACTACCATCAGAGTGAACAGGAAACCTACAGAATGGGAGAAAATTTTTGCAATCTACTCATCTGACAAAGGGCTAATATCCAGAATCTACAAAGAACTCCAACAAATTTACAAGAAAAAAACAAACAACCCCATCAAAAAGTGGGCAAAGGATATGAACAGACACTTCTCAAAAGAAGACATTTATGTAGCCAAAAGACACATGAAAAAATGCTCATCATCACTGGTCATCAGAGAAATGCAAATCAAAACCACAGTGAGATACCATCTCACACCAGTTAGAATGGCGATCATTAAAAAGTCAGGAAACAACAGGTGCTGGAGAGGGTGTGGAGAAATAGGAACACTTTTACACTGTTGGTGGGACTGTAAACTAGTTCACCCATTGTGGAAGTCAGTGTGGCGATTCCTCAGGGATCTAGAACTAGAAATACCATTTGACCCAGCCATCCCATTACTGGGTAGATACCCAAAGGATTATAAATCATGCTGCTACAAAGACACATGCACATGTATGTTTATTGCAGCACTATTCACAATAGCAAAGACTTGGAACCAACCTGAATGTCTAAGGATGATAGACTGGATTAAGAAAATGTGGCACATATATACCATGGAATACTATGCAGCCATAAAAGATGATGAGTTCATGTCCTTTGTACGGACATGGATGAAGCTGGAAACCATCAATCTCAGCAAACTATCGCAAGGACAAAAATCCAAACACCGCATGTTCTCACTCATAGGTGGGAATTGAACAATGAGAACACTTGGACACAGGTAGGGGAACATCACACACTGGGGCCGGTTGTGGGGTGAGGGGAAGGGGGAGGGATAGCATTAGGAGATACACCTTACGTAAATGATGAGTTAATGGGTGCAGCACACCAACATGGCACATGTATACCTATGTAACAAACCTGCATGTTGTGCACATGTACGCTAGAACGTAAAGTATAATAAAAATATATAAATAAATAAATGAAATAATGCATGCAAAACATCTAGTATATAGTAAACTAACTTTTATGTAAATATTAGCTATTTTATTACATATAAATAAAGAATGGCTAAGACAATATAAATCTTGATGTGTTCTCAAATACAGCATTTATTTCTAAAATGATTTTTCTTCTGAATATCTGCTAAAATTTCTGGATTTCCTATTGAAATTCTCAGTTAATCTATGGAAACAATCTCATTCATGTACTGAAAGGACCCTCCCTCCATACCACTGCTTCAGGAGAAGCAGTCTGTATAAATTACCACTCTGTTCCTTCCATGCCTCCACTTTGACCCTGGCATGGTGTCTTTTGATTTTTCCTTAGCAGGAAGAATAACAGCTTTGGTATTCTGGTGTGAATTACTTATGTGCTTGTTTCTAGTTTGGTTCCTCCAGCTTTTGGCCGACTCTCAGTGAATAGATCTAGTTGCAAACCTCAGATCCCACAAATTGAGACGAATTTTCCTGTAATTATCTGTGTATAGGGTGATCTGGTTATACTATAATGCTTATGATCTTAAAGGTTTCTGTGGCAAACAAAATATTGAGGCTCTATCTTTTGAAAAGTGGGAAATAATTTAAAATGCTTTCACAGAGGAATGAAACAGAGCTTTAACAAATTCAGATGAGTTGAATGGACTAGAAGCAGGACTGCCCCATAGAACGCTGTTTTAATAGTCCAAAGTATAACTTTAGGAGAATGACAACTAGAAATAGAAAGTATGTGAACATCAAAAGAATTTTCAAATATCTGATGGAGTCATAATTTTGAAAAAAAAATACCTTCCAGCGTCACCTTTATTCCATAGTCAGTAAATGTGTAGCATAATAAAATGTAGTAATAGAATAAAATTATTTCAAAAAAAAAATCTAGTGGTTTTCTTTAAAGTCTTATCTGCTACTTTCTTGATTTTATTAAAGCAGACAATTAGGATTTCCCAAAGCAAAATATTGAAATTGCCAAAGCTGTCACAGAATGCTTTATTTATCTATGTTTGAGCTTTAAAATTTACTCTGATAGCATACATTTTTTCATTTATGTTTATAATAGTTTCAGAGTACACAGAAAAAATGGAAGCTTGAAGTTGGTGGTAGAAGTCCCTATTAGAATCCACTTTAGGCAAAATTCCTAGTGTATCAAACTAAACACAGTAATAATATGTTGTGTAAATGTATACTTCCTAGGTGCTCCAGGAAGAAAGTTTACAAATATAGCTTCCCATTTGAGAGGAGAAGGGCTATATAAATGTACTTAACTTTTAAAGGTATCTATAATTTTGACAAGTAATTTATGTTTTATACTTTTAAACTCAAAGATATTTTGTTTCTTAGAAAATGCACTCTCCAGTGTAGATATGATACCACCAGGTAATCTTAATATTGCATGCCTATGTAAAGTTAGGTAAATTCGTTCTGTTACCGAAGCTTTTAAAATTATTGTCAACCCCTTTAAACAATCTTGTTTTGGACAGAGGAAAGTTACACAAAATTGGTTTCAAATCAAACCAGTTTCTGCCTAAACTGGCTCAGAGATTTATGCTGAATTTAACTTTCTCAACAGCTTCCCATTAAAATACCTGTTAAAAGTAAAACCTTAGACAAATTACATTCAACAGAGTTTAATTGAGAAAAGAACAATTCACGAACCTGGCAGTCACCAAACCAGAAGTTTGGGGAGGCTCCATTGCTACTGAGAGGTGACAGCCTGCTGGCAGTCCTTACAGCCCTCGCTCGCTCTCGGCGCCTCCTCTGCCTGGGCTCGCACTTCGGCAGCACTTGAGGAGCCCTTCAGCCCACTGCTGCACTGTGGGAGCCCCTTTCTGGGCTGGCCAAGACCAGAGCCGACTCCCTCAGCTTGCAGGGAGGTGTGGAGGGAGAGGCGCGAGTGGGAAATGGGGCTGCACATGGCGCTTGCGGGCCAGCTGGAGTTCCAGGTGGGCGTGGGCTTGGCAGGCCCTGCACTCAGAGCAGCCCACCGGCCCGGGGAATGAGGGGCTTAGCACCCGGGCCAGCGGCTGCAGAGGGTGTACTGGGTCCCCCAGCAGTGCCAGCCCACCGGCGCTGCACTCGACTTCTCACCAGACCTTAGCTGCCTTCCCATGGGGCAGGGCTGGGGACCTGCAGCCCACCATGCCTGAGCCTCCCACCCCCTCCATGGGCTCCTGTGCGGCCGGAGCCTCCCCGACGAGTGCCACATCCTGCTCCACGGCGCCCAGTCTCATCGACCACCCAAGGGCTGAGTAGCGCGGGCGCACGGCACCGGAACTGGCAGGCAGCTCCACCTGCAGCCTCCGTGCAGGATCCACTGGGTGAAGCCAGCTGGGCTCCTGAGTCTGGTGGAGTCGTGGAGAACCTTATGTCTAGCTCAGGGATTGTAAACACACCAATCGGCACTCTGTATCTAGCTCAAGGTTTGTAAACACACCAATCAGCACCCTGTGTCTAGCTCAGGGTTTGTGAATGCACCAATCAACACTCTGTATCTAGCTACTCTAGTGGGGCCTTGGAGAACCTTTGTGTGGATACTCTGCATCTAGTTAATATAGTGGGGACGTGGAGAACCTTTATGTCTAGCTCAGGGATTGTAAACGCACCAGTCAGCACCCTGTCAAAACAGACCACTGGGCTCTACCAATCAGCAGGACGTGGGTGGGGGCCAGATAAGAGAATAAAAGCAGGCTGCCGGAGCCAGAAGTGGCAACCCACTCTGGTCCTCTTCCACACTGTGGAAGGTTTGTTCTTTCGCTCTTTGCAATAAATCTTGCTACTGCTCACTCTTTGGGTCCACGCTGCTTTTATGAGCTGTAACACTCACCGCAGAGATCTGCAGCTTCACTCCTGAAGCCAGCGAGACCACGAGCCCACCAGAAGAAAGGAACTCCGAACACATCCGAACATCAAAAGGAACAAACAACTCCAGACGCACCAACTTAAGAGCTGTAACACTCACTGCGAGGGTTCGCGGCTTCATTCTTGAAGTCAGTGAGACCAAGAACCCACCAATTCCAAACACGGTATCACATGGTCAAAGAAGATTTATGAACAGGAAAAGGAAAGTGACACACAAAAAAACAGAAGTGAGGTACAGAAACAACTGGATTGTTTACAGTGTGGCATTTGCCTTATTTGAACATGGTTTGAAGAGCTGGCTGCTCTTCATCAGCCAAAATTTGGTGATTGGCATAAGAGTAGGTTATAGTCTGTTTACACATCCAATTAGGGAGCAGTTCAGTATGTACAGAGAAACATTTAAAATATATAAAAACCTTTAGGCTAAACTTAATTTAACAACTCTCTTCTTTTGGTCAAACTCTCAGTTGAAAGATTGACTAAAACTTTGGATGTCATTCTATTACCATCATAAATGTACTTATTTGGTCTCAAATCCCACTGGGAAATAGCAGGATGATAGGTCTTGCAAAGTGAGAACAAGGACTTCAGATTATTATTATTATTTTATATAAGGGTTGGAGTCAAAGGACCTTCTTGTTCTGGAATCTCCTGTTTTCAGGAGAAAAACCAAACTCAATTTGTTTTAGGATTTGTTTTCTTAAAGTGTCAGTTCAATTACATTGCAGTTAGCATGAGTGACTTCATTTTGGTTTAGTCTGGTCCCTGGGGCCTAGTCCATGAACCAGTCCAAAACAATAGGTTCCCATAATTTTGTTTAATAATTACCCCTTTTGTTCAGGTTCTCATGTAGGTGAGAGGGTGACCATGCTTATTTACCAATATCTTGGGTTTTCAGTCTCTGCATGTAATTTGTATGTTACAGGGTCCTCATGGTCATGTTTCTTTGTTTGTTTGTCATTCTGGTTGAAGAGTAACCATTTGACATTCTACAGATGGCTGCATGCAAACATTTAAAACTTTTGAGAGAATACAGTACAACAAGGAAACTACTGTCATGACTACCAGAAGGGTAATACCAAGAGTTTGAAGTATGCTCCTTATCCAGGGTCCTCAAGAATCAAACCAACTAAAATCAAATAGATCAAGGAATTAGCTAAAGAGTCCACTCATTTTTTTTTTTTTTTTTTTTTTTTTTTGAGACGGAGTCGTGCTCTGTCACCCAGGCTGGAGTGCAGTGGCCCGATCTCGGCTCACTGCAAGCTCCGCCTCCCGGGTTCACGCCATTCTCCTGCCTCAGCCTCTCCGAGTAGCTGGGACTACAGGCGCCCACCACCACGCCCGGCTAATTTTTTGTATTTTTAGTAGAGACGGGGTTTCACTGTGGTCTCGATCTCCTGACCTCGTGATCCGCCCGCCTCGGCCTCCCAAAGTGCTGGGATTATAAGCGTGAGCCACCGGGCCCGGCCGAGTCCACTCATTTTAACCAACCATCCTGTTATTAATTGCCTACAACTCAATCTCCATAATACCCAACCCAATGCATTCTTCTATGTGCAATTAGAAGCGTCAGCACCTGCTCATATACTTCTGTTTAGCCAGTAAGTAATCTAGAGCAATCCTATTATTTAGCAAAACTTTCAACAGATAATTTAAAGTCTGCTGTGTAGCTGCAGTTTTTGCAGTAGCATCTGCTATGGAGTCCATTATAAGGGATACATTTCTAACAATTGCTTCATTTACTCCAAACCATGGAGAAAAAGACCTAACAAGTGGTGCCCATTCAGAAAAGTGAAAGCCTTCTGCCAATGCTCTCTTCAACCTATGCTGGCAATGTTCTTTTTAGCCTATTTTGTGGATAAAGAGGAGTTGGACCAATGTTCTGTTTCTGACTGATTATAAAGCAACCAAGATCCAATTAAACATTTTTTATTACATTGGCCCTTTATTTTTTATCTTTCAAGGCATAAGCTCATCCATATACGAGACTGGCTGCGAAATCTTCCACAAATAAAAGTATTCCCCAAGAGTGCACACAAGAGACCTCCTTTTTAGTTCTATGATTCACAGAGGCATAAGCAAGGACGAAATTGAGAGATGAGAGCCTCATGATAGCAGAGAAGTGTTGATCCACGATCTTGCGAAAAAGTTGTTCATGTCTGGGATACTATCTGCTTCTGGGGGGAAACTTCTCTGGTTATCTTTACCTTAAGGTTTCTAAAGGGTATAAAGTTCCTAAAATCTGGAAGGGCCCTACTAAGTTGTGAGATTATTAACGTGAAGTTCAAGGTCCCAAAGTTTTGCTTTAGTGTGGGTGGCAAGGGCAGCTTTTCTCTAATGTTCTCAGAAGACTTAATCTCTGTATTCTATATTCTGAAGGGTTTGCTTGTTTGTTCTTTGTCAGTGGATTATTAAAAGCTTTCTTCACCTAGTGGAAATACATTTTGACATAATGCATTAAAGCCTTACAACATATAGTCCTATCAGAGTTTAGTAGCAGAACGTACATAAGGTTGTATTATTAGGTGCACAGGCCTTCCAGCAACTATTTCTTAAGAGGTCAACTTATATTTTCTACTCTAAGTGGATCTGATTATCATCAATCTGCAATACCTTTGACCAGGGCAATCCAGTCAATTCAGTTAGCTTTGCATAATATTAAGGTTTCTGTAAAACTGTATTTAATTATTTTACAACTTGTCCAGTGAAACAAGTACTTCTATCACTGGAGATTTCTCCAAGAATGTCCCATGAGAGAAATACATTTTCTGTAACCTTTTAGCTACTGTAATAGCATCAGCACTCATGCATGAGAAACTTTCTATACAACCATAAAACATGCATTGAATACAATAATTGAATGAAATCCTTCTACACATGTTAAAACAGCCCATCAGGTAGCAGAAATGTACCGGAAGTTTTGATTTTCTTACCAGGATTATGGGTTTGACAAACCAAACATTGGCCATATACGATTTTAACAATTTAGAACAGTGACCACACAATATATATAGATATAGATATATATAGATATGTATGTAATATATAGATATGTTACAAATACGTTTGTGTGTGTATATATATACTTGTGTATACATATATAAAATATATATATAATTTGGATTATTTTATCTCTACCATGATGAGTCATTAAATGTAGAGCTTTTAATAATGAAAGATTTGAGGACTCAGGAAGGACCAGATGGGTGTCCAGGCTCTCCATGAGTCCACACTTAAATCCTCTTAAATACTAATTTTGTTTCTCCAATTCAGGTGCATAGCACTGTTCATTAGATGGGTTACTATAGGTAATTTGACCTGAACCATGAAGTTTTCATTCAAATTGCATATCTAAATAATTTCAGCACTGGCTAATTTAGCATGAAAATCTGGTAAAATATTTTCTTGGTTTATAATTAATTTTTGCCCTGCTTGGGTTAGCAGTTTTCTTTTTTTTTTTTCTTGAGACGGAGTCTCGCTCTGTCGCCCAGGCTGGAGTGCAGTGGCGCAATCTTGGCTCACTGCAAGCTCCGCCTCCCGGGTTCACGCCATTCTCCTGCCTCAGCCTCTCCGAATAGCTGGGACTACAGGCGCCCGCCACCACGCCCGGCTAATTTTTTGTATTTTTAGTAGAGATGGGGTTTCACCGTGGTCTCGATCTCCTGACCTTGTGATCCGCCCGCCTTGGCCTCCCAAAGTGCTGGGATTACAAGCTTGAGCCACCGCGCCCGGCCGGGTTAGCAGTTTTATAAACCAGCCAGTCTCTTCATTATGGTTCTGGGAACTCTTACCCAGTCAAAATGATATGATCATAAAGTTACTAGAAACCTGTTGTATGCAAGGATTTTTGTCAAAGTCCTTTTTATCCTTTCTAACAGTCCTCCTTGAAGACACAATAATTTAGGATTTTACTTCCTTGTGAAGAGTTGCCGGAAACCACATCAGAATTAAACAATTAACTGTGGAAATGGCTTGAAATGGTCATAATTAAAATACAAGGAAATTTGGTTATTTCTGTGGCCTACAATAATTTAACATCATAACGATAGTTTCAGGTGATGGTATATAACACAGACATATCAGAATTTTAAGAATCCCATACAATATTAAAACATATTAATAACATATTAATAAAAGTATAACTCAAAGAAGATTAAACATCATTTCTTATTTGGCAATGTTTCCAGTGTAATTTAATATGTCAAATAATTCTGTTTATCACTCTTTTGGATGCTTCAGGGGCTCTCTGAAGCACTGCAAAGTGAGAGATGAAAAAATTTGGGGGCTAAAATTTGATTTTGAGAAGACTGTCAAATATATCAAAAGTTTAAAACACTTCAAAATAGGATCACAGGCCACTGTAAAAAAATAGTCATTCATTTAGCTAAAGTGATAATACAAAGATTTTAAAAATCGAAAATTTTTACTTTGTCATAGAGAGGAGACTCAGTTTTGCAAATAATCAAAAGACCTGAGAATGACAGCATGAGACAGAATCTGACTTTCCTTCATTCTTGTCTCTTTTTTAATTTTTTGCAATTTACTAAACAAGTGAACAAAAATATTTTACTGTCACTTATTAATATTACACAAAATGTTTGTTCAAAAGAGAAAATCAAATTTTACTTTTGTATTAGTGTATTATCAATACTAAAGCTAATTTTAATAGAACTTTATAAATAAATCTACCAAATCTGACATCTTTTAACTATACAAGATTTTTATAAACTTTAAAAAATCTACTTATTTTTAAAAATTATTTCTCTTCCCAAATTTCTGTATTTATTTAATTTTATCTTTATTTTGTATCCCTTCAATTTATAACTACCTTTAAGTAAATTTTTAAATGGTCAAAATTATTTTTAACATACATTTTTATGCCTTTACAACTTCCCTCATTAAAAGCATATCTTGCTTGTTTCAATATTGTATGGGATTCTTAAAATTCTGATATGTCTGTGTTATATACCATCACCTGAAACTATCGTTATGATGTTAAGTTATTGTAGGCCACAGAAATAACCAAATTTCCTTGTCTTTTAACTATGACCATTTCAAGCCATTTCCACAGTTAACTGTTTAATTCTGATGTGGTTTCTGAAAACTCTTACATAACAAGTCATACATTTGTTTGGCCTCATTTGTCAATTTTGAAGCCATTCTTATTTTAATAACAATTCATTAACTAGCTTTATATACCAAATGTTATCACACACACATAACACATATAGACATACAGACAGAAACAGATCTTATAGCTTTCATTAGGATTCTCATTTGCTGGCCTGGCTGGCTTTTAAATATTTTAAATATATTTTTCCCCCATTCAGACTATCAATGTCCAAAATACCTACTTCATCGCCCTAAGCAATTGGCTAGGACACCCTAAATTTGCAATTCTAAAGGGACAGCTCAGGTGAAACAAGGTAGAAAATTTATATCTCAAAAGCATAGAGCTAAGATGTTAGGCTTAAATATAACATTATTTGCTCAAACCAAGGAAAAAATGGTGTAAGTAAAAGTTCAGTTGAGGCAAAACAAATGTATGACTTGTTATCTAAGTTTAAAACAATGGTGTTTCCAATATAGACAGGCAGATACCCTTACAAATGAAAATGTCCTTTATAGATGTACATCTCTTTTCCAAAGGGTTTCAGCAGAGCCAGTTATAATGTCAGAAAGGTGTATCTTAAATAGTTGGTCATTTTAATTTAGGGGCTGGTTCTTAGCTTAAATTATTGAATTCAGGGTGGAGGCCATTAAGGAATAGATCAAAGAAAGTGTTCTCCATGCCTGGACTCAGCATGGATAGATCTGAAAAACAAGCAAACCTAATTTACTTGAGGGCCTTATAAACACTTTATCTAGGATAGCTTTCTTTTTGCCTTTGGGGTGGGATAGTAACTATGCCAAAGGGTTAGCAGATTTAATTTTTCTTAACAATTGGTTGCTTAAGCTTTTCATTTGCCTTTTATAAGAAGTCAAAAAAACCTACAAATATGGAAATATTCTTCGAAGCTTCTGCACATCAGTAGGCATCCCCGGATGAGACTAATTCAGGAGCCCTCATTTTCAAATGCATGTCTTAAAGTGCAGTATTGTGCATTTGGAACATTTCATTGTCATTTAAAATTATCTTTAGTAAAATTTTGTCATTTCTATAAGCATTTGCTCTCCTGGACCTAATACTTATACATGTTTTGTAGGCACAGTCAGAAGGTACATTACTCGGTTCTTCAGAAATTAAGGATTCCATTGTTACCTTGAATCTTGACTTTGGCTCTTAGATTTCCTTGACCAACTTAGTCAATTATTCTTCCCTACCTATGTGTACAAGAAAAAAGAAACAAAGAAGGTAGAACACAAAAACCTCTGCAAACTTTTGGAAGCTGAAGTTTGCTCTCCCTGCAGTGTTACCATTACAATTGGTTTCTGTCAGACCCAGTCAAACATATGAGGCCTCTAATTGGAGTCAGGCCAATTATTGGATTCAATCTGATCCTGGACCCAGTCTAGTTTCTACTGAAATTTCCAAACTCAGTTTGGAACAGAAATTTGCTCAAACTTGGATAGCTCAAAACATAAATCCGTGGAGCTTCAGAATCGGAGAGGGAGCTATGAGAGAGCAACGGACACAATGGGCCCAGTAGGTACTTCGCTCGATCACTCAGTGCTCCTGGCGGTTGCTGAAGCTCTACTTCAGATCCCACCTCTGATGTCACTTAAAAAAAAAAAAAAAAAGCCTTAGACAAATTAAATTTAACAGAGTTTAAAGCCACCACACCTGGAGGAATTACGCTCTAATTCTGCATTCAAAAGTATACATTTTATTTTCCTTTCCTTTATAAATTCATTTTTTTGCTTTCCCTAGTCTCACATTGTCATATTTTGACTATCATTTTAAATTTAATACATAATATTTTTTTCTTGTTTGATAACTTCAACATTAAGGCTATGAAATAAATTTGAAGATATATTAAGGATAGTTTTTCTAGCCATGTTTATCTGAACCATCTGACAAATTCTGCCTCCAACACTTAGTGGAATACACTGTTCTACATTAAGTTCTGAATTTTTGGATAACTCCTCTCTGTCAATGCTTTATGATATTCACAAGTTTTACTTTATATATATGTTCCCCATGGTTTTAGGGATTGCAAAAAGCATTTACTTTCTTTCACAAGTTTATTCAAAGCAGAACACTAAATAGAGCATTTTTCATTATTGTTAAGAAGAGAAGAATATGGCTTTAACTTATTGAATTACCGTAATTACTGATTTATGTTGAATATCTCCTGGTTTTTCAATCAATCCTAAAAAAATTCAATTTTATTATATGGAAAAAATATTTCTGAGAAGCCAGATAACATAATTTTAATGAGCAAAATCCATTATATAATCAATGTCATATATTCCTTTTTGATATACACATATTGTGACTTTTTGTTTTCATTTTTTATTTTGAAAATTATATAGAGTCACGGGAAGTCACAAAACTAGTGCAGAGAAGTTTCACACGCACTTCACTCAGCTTACGCCACTGGTTACACTTTACGAACAACAAAAAAAACTCAACTAGGAAAACTTTTAATAATGATAGCAAATGTTATTCTTCTAATTATATTCTTTCCTCATTTTCTATGTGTCCCAAATGATTTTATGCCGTTTTAGTGTTTGTATTAAAACAGAAAAAAGGATTGTTCCTCTAGAGTTGATTTTTCAGTAACATTCTTTATTGTTATTCTATTTTTCTTTTTGTTTTAAATAGCCCTGCAAATATGAAATAGTTCTTTTTCTCTGGAGTGTGAAATTTTTACACACATGATTTGATTTAATTTTAATTTATAACCTAACATTTCAGGAGAATTAACTATGTCCTACCTTTCCTTGACTTCCAAGTTGTATAACTTAAAGGCTTTTTTAAAAATAGCAAACAATTATCCACCTAGTGTCGAATAGTGGAGATGGATAATACAGCAATGTGATTTAAAAATTGATCCTAGCTCTACTCAGCTGACCATAAAAGAAAATATATGACCTGCTGGAGAGACACAGTAAGCCTGCAGCATATAGTACATCACTGCCAAAGCTAGAAAAGGTTTTAAATTAAAAGACATTTCTGCTAAGGAAGCTTGCTATCTGCTATATAATCCTAGCCAGACTTTTTCCTGACCTTGAAAAAACTAAAAGTATAATCAACGATCATCTAATAGTAGTTGTTCAGGCATTGTATATGGTGTGCACTTTCTGCTGAACCACAGATGATGTTTATCCCATTTGAACAAACCATACTGTCAGACAGTCAATAAACAAAGATTTGTCTCTCTGGAAATGCCACAGACTGTAAATACCAAACTGGCCAACCATGGCTATTTTAGAATGCACTCACATTAAAAATACCATTATACCCTAACTATAAATTTAACCTATTTGTGATTCTGCAACCATTAGTAGGATTATGGTTTTTGAAGGAAAAAATAACCAACACATTTATTATATTATTTGCCAATGGAGGCATTTAAGACCATATCCAAAACTGTATATAGTTGCCAAAAAGGTCATGCTGAAGCAAAATACCAAGTTTTATGATTCAGAAAGGCATAACCTTTTGAATGAGTTTGACTGAAGCTGAGAATAATATTTGGATGCATACTGATGCTTAAGATATGTGGGGTATCATGAAATCAACTAGAAAAAGAAATCCAAAAGGTTACCTGATCCAACTGTCTGTTTTCTAGCTGGGTGACTGTAAAGTCCACAAAATGGAGGAGATATTTAATGGTGACATTTTATTCATTGCCTCAACACACTTTCATGGAAAACACTGATTACTTGCTAAGCACTGCATTAGGTGCCAGGAATACAGAGGAAGTCATACACTTTGTTTTCAAAGAGTTCATAATCTAGGAGGAAAAAAAGCAAGGCCCAGGAGTAATCAGAGTCAATTATTTCTGAACTCTGTTTTTTTTTTTTTTTTTTTTCAAGTAGTTCTCATCTAAGTAGTTGTTTTTGGTCATGAGAAAATCAGATATGTTGCTAAAAATTCATGACTATTGCAAGAAAAAATAAAAGACAATGGAGGTCAGAAAAAGGTACGGGCAAGTGATACAATGTAAAGCAGCCACAAAGGGAAGACAAGCCTCCATAATCACTGTAAATCTGTCCAATAAGATAATTGCAACAGAAATAGCTGAAGTTCTAGAAATACATTTGGTGAAAAAGTTTTATACACGACGTAAACTTTTCTAAATTGCAGCCAAAGGTGAGAATGCACAAAAATAAGTGCAAATGCTATGAAACCCAGATACGATTTTATAGCACAGATTAGGTCATGTTGTGGCATGGGACATAGGAATTAAAGGCACAACACAGAGCTAGATAAATGACACAGAGCAAAGAAGATCTCCCGGAGGCTTTTCCCTTGGTTAAGCCTTCACCAACATATTAACTGAGAGGTATTGGAAGTTTGTTATACCTACATTTTCTTATCATATATATAATGTTTACAAAAATTTTTACTTCAGTTTTAGCTATAATAAACATTATGTCCTCAGGCAAAGTGTGAAAATCAGAGGGATACCAGTGGAGAGGTGGGCAGAGCTCAGGTTGCCTGAGCGCTCACCCCTCTCTTTATGAGGCAGCTTCAATATCCAGGTCTCATGGGGCATTATGTGTTCAGCAATAAAGTCTGCTTCCTTTTTTTTTTTTCATGGAACAGGGGGAATAAGAACAGACAGAATGAATTGTTGGTATGATGAATCCAACTGAAACTTATGTTAACTTTCTGGTGCACAGGTTACACAGTCTAGGGGAACAGAGGCTCTTCAACAATAATTTGCTAGCCTTTTCTTTAAAAAAACAACTTATATATGCAGCACATATCTTTATATAAATTAAGGTGTTATAGCTGTTTTTAAAAGCAGAGGATGCTTTGCCTGGCACATAAGAAAGCAGGAAATGAAATGGTAAGCAGAGCTCAAAAAGGAAAGAAACCTTTAGGGAATTACTTCAAAAGTAGGCTACAAAAGAGGAGAACACTAGAAATAATGTCCTAGAATTGCTCACAATTCTAAAGGCCAGGAGACTCTCAAGGCTTTCCTTTTTCCCAAAAGTTTTCTTCTTCATAGTAGCTAGGTAAGAAAAGATTGCAACAGATGATGACACCAACTAGAGCTGTTTAGAGTACATGGCATACCTGTACACTTTAATAATAAAACATTAAAAGGTATATTTTTATTAAAAAGCTCTAAAGGGAAAAGAGAATCCCCTGATAGAGAATATACAGAGTAAATAATGCACCAAATCATATGAAAATATAAAACTTAGTTAATTATGTGTAGAATCTTAAAAAGAAGTATTTTATAATGCTTTTACTAATTGTTTTAATATAGTAAAGTAGATATTACATCTATTTTTTTGTACCTCATTGACCATGCCTAGCCAGTTTTTTCTTTTCTTTCATTTTTTTCTTTTTGCTCTTGTCTATTATTTGTTCATTGTTGTTGTAATAGTCATAATTCTAAACAAATTTAGTATTCACCTTATGGTTTAAATAGAATGTTCATTTCTGATCTCAGTCTCTTTGTGTTCTACTAATCTTACGCGTTCTCCAGATTGATGTTATTAAGTTCAGCTTTATATGCATCACTTTCCCACTAAAATTGTCTTCATGCTTTTGTCATTTCCTCTAATAACATTCAAAAAATTGAACGCACAGTGATAGAGAGTAGAGTGATTGTTACCAGATACTGGGAAGTATAGTGGAGAAGGGGAGCAAAAAAGAGGGTGGTTAATTGGTACAAAAGTCCAGTCAGATAGAAGAAATAGTATCTAGTGTTTAGTAGCACAATAGAGTGACTACAGTTAACAATAATTTATTGGTATTTCAAAATAACTAAAAGAGTATAATTGGAATGTTCCTAACACAAAGAAATGATAAATGCTTGAGGTGATGGATACCCCAGTTATTCTGATTGGATCATTACACATTGTATGCTTGTATTAAAATATCACACCTACCCCCACAAACATATATACCTATTATGTATCCATATAATTTAAAATGAAAAATTAAAAAAAACAAAAAAAGCCCCAAACTATGTTTTCACTTATATTTTAGACATGGTTTACATTTGCAAAAAACCTGAACTCAACACACATTTATCATTCTATTACCTGAATTATTCAAACAAGTTAGAAAATTGGTTAAATATAATTTATCGGTATTTTTTATTTCTTGAAATTTTCTTAATGATACACAATATGAAAACAAAAGAAAACCAAGTTTTTCCACTGTTCTTGTTTTTGATTCAATTGTACTTCTTACTGGGAGAAGAAGACACAGTGTTTTTTTTTTTTAATTAAACATATTGGAAATCTGGATTCTAGTCAAATACAATATTGGCTCCACTGCATCGAGGAAAAAAAAAAGAATACCTTAGTATTTTTTATAGAGAAATTCATGTTTCATTTATTCACTTAAAATAGTGTATTGATACTTATTCTATGCCATGTTGGGAGTCAAGAACAGTGAGAGCAAGAAAATAATCCACTATATCCACAAAGTACTAACAGGTTAAAAGGGAAGATAGCATATCAACAGATGAATAAAGTACAGTGGATGTGTAGTGTTATTGGCATATGGCTAGAATACTGTGAAACATCAAGAAGGTAAATAACACTGCCTGATGAATGGTGGTGTGCTTATGTTTATGCCTCTTTATCTCAACCACAGAGCAAAAAAATTCAAAGATTTGCAAATAATGATTGCAGATTTGTTAATTATGAGTTGTATTTTAAACATGTTTTAAAACAAAGAGAAAAACTTCAAGTCTTTTCACCTCAGTAGACTAACTTAACCTATGGGGAGTCTAATTGTTTGGGTTACATGGTACTTCAGAACACCACAATATCCCTAGGATTTATTGTATCAACCACAAAGGAGAACTAAATAAGACACTGTAAAACACATAGTATTTTCACTGACTCATTTTTAGCCAGCTTCCTCTAGCTTTCTTCAAGGTAACAAAGGAAGAAACTTAAGACACTAATAATGATGGGCCTTATTTACTTAGATTAGAATTCCGGTCTAACCTTTTAAGCGCTTATAGCAAGTTGAGAACTGAACAACTATTTCCACCTAAACCTCTTCTTCATATAATATTGGACTATCTCACACCATATTTTGTATATGGTGTTATTAGTTTCTATACATCATAATCAAGACTTTATTAAAAAATAGATTACAGCACTAAAGTTATATGCAGGTATATACTTTAAAAAGTCAACATATTTTTAATAAAATTTGGATCTTTACAACAATATTTTGCTGTGAGTTAAACAAGGCAATGCAAATTTTGTGGATGCCACTTTTATGTGTGGGGAACTAAGAGACAAAGAAATAAAGTAACTTGCTCAAAGTACAAATACTGCATACATAGCTTAACATTACATGGCCCATTTTTGGAGGATTTTGTTTTTTCAAATTAGATATCCTTGGAATATTTGTCAACATGTTTCATATCCTGACTAATATATGATACACGTGACTAAGCCATATCCTGGAATCAAACCACTGCTATTCTATTTCTTGTGAGGAAATTGTTTTTCCATTATTTTCTTAATATGATAATTTACATTACTTAATTTTTAAATATTAGGCTAACCTTACTATTTCTATAGAAAACCCAATTTAAGAATGATATATTTTATATCTGTCAGTGGACTATATTAGCTAATATGTGTATTTAGTATTTTGCATATCTTACATTACAGTCATGAGAGTGATTCACCTGTAATTTTTCTTTCAGTGGCCTCATCAGGTTTTGGTTTTTGTTTTATAAAGACTATGCATTGGAAAAGTGTTATTTCTGTATTTTCTTAAAGTTACACAAATTTTTAAAAATATATCATCATCACTGGCCATCAGAGAAATGCAAATCAAAACCACAGTGAGATACCATCTCACACCAGTTAGAATGGCCATCATTAAAAAGTCAGGAAACAACAGGTGCTGGAGAGGATGTGGAGAAATAGGAACACTTTTACACTGTTGGTGGGACTGTAAACTAGTTCAACCATTGTGGAAGTCAGTGTGGCGATTCCTCAGGGATCTAGAACTAGAAATACCATTTGACCCAGCCATCCCATTACTGGGTAGATACCCAAAGGAGTATAAATCATGCTGCTATAAAGACACAGGCACACGTATGTTTATTGCGGCACTATTCACAATAGCAAAGACTTGGAACCAAGCCAAATGTCCAACAACAATAGACTGGATTAAGAAAATGTGGCACATATACACCATGGAATACTATGCAGCCATAAAAAATGATGAGTTCGTGTCCTTTGTAGGGACATGGATGAAACTGGAAAACATCATTCTCAGTAAACTATCGCAAGGACAAAAAACCAAACACCGCATGTTCTCACTCATAGGTGGGAATTGAACAATGAGAACTCATGGACACAGGAAGGGGAACATCACATTCCGGGTACTGTTGTGGGGTGGGGGGTGGGGGGGGCGGGGACAGCATTAGGAGATATACCTAATGCTAAATGACGAGCTAAAGGGTGCAGGAAATCAACATGGCACATGGATACATATGTAACAAACCTGCACATTGTGCACATGTACCCTAAAACCTAAAGTATAATAAATAAAAAAAAAATATATATATATATATGTAAAATTTATTTCTTAAATTCTACATACCTAAAGTTTCCTTTTGGAAAGGTTTTTTATTTATGAACTCAAGTACTTTAACAGATATGGGACTATTCAGATTTCTATTTCTTCTTATGTTAATTGTAATAAGCTCACTTATTTTGGGAAATTGTTCACTTCATCTAAGTTGACAAATTTGTTGTCATAAAGTGCCTCATATTATTATACTAAAACACTGAGACTACTGAAAAGGTAGTCTTGAGGCAGCAGCTGAGATGAAGAGAAATTAATAGTTCAGTCTCAATGCTCTGATATATAGATATGACATTCTGTGTAGACATCTAGTACCCAGTTTGATACATTGCTCATTATAACTTTATAATGTGTTTAATGTCCACTAAGTCAAGGACAATTTCTTTTTCCTTTTTCAGAATGCCCTTGATCATTTTTGTACTTATTTATTTATTTATTTTTGAGACGGAATCTCACTCTGTCCCCCAGGCTGGAGTGCAGTGGCGCTATCTCGGCTTACTGCAAAGTCCACCTCCCGGGTTCACGCCATTCTCCTGCCTCAGCCTCCCCAGTAGCTGGGACTACAGGTGCCTGCCACCACACCTGGCTAATTTTTTTTTGTATTTATAGTAGAGATGGGGTTTCACCATGTTAGCCAAGATGGTCTCCACCTCCTGACCTCGTGATCTGCCTGCCTCGACCTCCCAAAGTGTATTTATGTATTTATTTTTGTATTTTTAGTAGAGACAGGGTTTCGCCATGTTGGTCAGGCTGATCTCGAACTCCTGACCTCAGGTGATCCGCCCGCCTCAGCCTCCCAAAGTGCTGGGATTACAGGCATGAGCCACTGCGACTGGTGACATTTATATTTATTTGTGAATTTTAGAATTTGATTAAGTTATAAAAAATATTATTAATATTTTATAGGTATTGGATTGCACTTTTAGAATAATTTAGAAAGACTGACATTTCAAAGAAAATTGATCCTTCACATGAAAATGGATTACTAATTGATTTATCCAGATGTTCTCATATGCTGAAAAATAGTACTTACATTGGTGTTTATATCCAGCCACCTTCCTTACTGATTTTAATGATTCATCATTGGAGTTAATTAGGAGAAAATCATATTGCTTGAAGAAATTAGCCATAAACACTCTATAATGTGTTTAATGTCTACTAAGTCAAGGACTTAGTAGTCCTCTAATATATAATATATAATTATATATAATTAAAATAACTATATATATTTCATATAGTTATTTTATATAAAGTTATTTTAATATATAATTGAAATAATATATGATTAAATATATATAATATATAATTAAAATATATAATTAAAATAACTAGAATGGGGGAGAAACCAAAATGAATACAAACAGTAACAGTGGATGAACAATAACAGTAATATTGATAAAACTGCTTCACTAAAGTGAGTGCAGAAGAAAAAACTAACTTGTGTAAGTGTGGAAATCAGTATTTTGGCTACATATTTTAAGGCTATTGACAAAAAGAACTGCATAGAAATATTGTACTCTATTAATGTATGTGTTTATCACAAGAATATAAGTTAATAATTCTGAAACTGCTCTACATGTATTGTAGGACTGAATAAATATTTTAAGTACATAGTTTATTTATTTGAATAAATATGTATGAATGACAGTCAATTTTCTTTTTTTATTTTTTTTTCTTGGTAAGAGACAAGGTCTTGCTCTGTTGCCCAGGCTGGAGTACAATGGAGTGATCAGAGCTCACTGCAACCACAAACTCCTGAGTTCAAGCAATCCTCATGCCTCAGCCTCTCACAGTACTGGGATTACAGGCACAAGCCATAGTGCCCAGCTAAGAGTCAATTTTCATACTTTCAAAAAAGAGATTTAGTTACCAATAAGAAAGTGGAAAGGAGAGATTTAATCCTTTAGTATAAAATTAGAATTAGAGGTTTCATATGAACTAACGATTTTAATGATAGAAAGATGTGTTTATATGTGTTTCCTAGATCTCTGCTGAGAGGGCTAGAAGCAATGGCATCACAGTAGCAATGAGCTCATTTAGTTCCTAGATACTGATTTCTGTATGCTTCTTTAATAAAGTGAACCAGAACTCCTTGGGAAATGACTGATTTCAGGGATGGGCAGGGAAAGTGTGAGATGCACCTGGAAATTATTTTGGTGCCAGAAAGAGAGAAGATGCTGAAAACTGATTAAAATATGTTGAAAGAATTCAAGAGACGATAGGAAAAATCTCCCAGGTGACAAATATGGGACAACTTGAGCACAATTTAGAAAATGAGAGCAATGGATTAAACCCATACACTAAGATAAACATCTATGTCTTCATAATAATAAATAAATGAAGGAGAGACAGAAGTTCATACTAATAGCTGAATTAGAATACACAAAATGGAAACAATGGAAATATGAATATAAACAATTTTCCATAGTAGTACTCCTTACAAGCAAGAATCATCAATGAATGTTAAAATTAAAGAGCAAACTTATGATGAGAAAGTGAGAAAGAAGATACATGCATAATTTTAAGATATCTTCTACATATACTTAATTCCATTGGTAAAATAGTAATTTTAGACCTAAGAAATGTGGCACATATCACATTACTTACATTAAGCAAGTAACCAAAGCTAAATTCATCAAGGAAAAGAAACATAGACATAAGGTGCCTCTGATATGGGAAGCACACAGTATCACTTCTGTTGTATCGTTGCCAAATATTAATAACCTGAACAAAATCATGAGAGAACATTATACAAATGAAAATTGAGAGATATTTGACATAAAAACTGTGTTGTACTCTTCAAACATATTAAGATCATAAAAAACAATAAAAACAGAAACTGTCCCAGATCCAAGGAGACTAATTGTACATGACGATTAAATGAATTATGTGAATCTGGATCGGATCCTGGATCAGACAAAGAGCATTAGTGGATATATGCTGTAATTTAAATGAGGTCTCTATTTAATTAGTAAATTATATTGTTAATTTTCTGGATTTGATAGTTATATTATGATTTAATAAATGTTAAGACTTGGGAAGATGTTTGAAGGACACAGATACTTTGCACCTTTTTGTAAAATTTGTGTAAATCTGAAACCATTTTCATATAAAATGTTAAAAAAGGAAATACATGGTTTTGGTATTATACTATAGTTATGTAAGATATAATCATTGGAGGAAACTCAGTGAAGGGCAGATAGATAGAACCACCTTGAACTATGTTTTACAATTTAATGTGACTCTAGAATTATTTTAAAATAAATAGTTTTTAGAAACTCTACAATGTTCTCATGACTGTAATCCCAGCACTTTGAGAGGCCAAGACAGGCGGATCACTTGAGAGGAGGAGTTTGAGATTAGCCTGGCCAACATGGTGAAAACCTGTGTCTAGTAAAAATACCAAAAAAAAAGTCCGGGCACGGTGGCTCACGTCTGTAATCCCAGCACTTTGGGAGGCCGAGGCGGGCGGATCACGAGGTCAGGAGATCAAGATCATCCTGGCTAACATGGTGAAACCCCATCTCCACTAAAAATACAAAAAATTAGCCAGGTGTGGTGGTGGGTGCCTGTAGTCCCAGCTACTCGGGAGGCTGAGGCAGGAGAATGGCGTTGAGCCCAAGAGGCAGAGCTTGCAGTGAGCCGAGATCACGCCACTGCACTCCAGCCTGGGCGACAGAGCGAGACTCCATCTTATTAAAATATATATATATATATATATACACCAAAAAAAAAAAATTAGCTGGGCATGGTGGTGGGTGCCTGCAATCCCAGCTACTTGGGAGGCTGAGGCTGGAGAATTGCTTGAACTGGGAAGGCAACCGTTACAGTGAGTTAAGATTGCGCCACTACACTCCAGCCTGGGTGACAGAGCGAGACTCTATCAAAATAAAACCCAAAACAAACAAACAAAAACTATAAAATATGTTAAAAGCTGACAAAGAAAAAGACATACAACCTCCAGAAAAACAATGTGTGGATTGATAGCTAAGTTCTCAACAGAAAATATGAAGCCAGAAGATGATGGATGGATATCTTCAAAGAGTTGAAAGAAAATAATAACAACATTGCATTCTATTTTCTTTGAAATATTATAAAAGTAAAATAGATATATTCAGACAAAAATTAAGAGATTTTTGTTAACTATCTGTTGTAAATGATGCATTAAGAAAAGTATCTACAATAAAATTCAGAGATACAAAAATTTGTGGAATTGAAATGTAAAAATCAGTGGAATTAAAATTAGGAAGTGTAAATGAATCATAACTATAAAATGCAAACACTTTTTATACATAATAAAATGTATGGCAATCATAGAATACACAGGAAGGTAAATAGAAATATGTTCTAAGGACACTGAATTGTCTGGGAATTTAGTAAGGTGCTGATCATTATTTCAGTAATTAGGTGCGTATGCTATAATAAAGTAGATAGACATTAAAAGTCTCAAGTCTTAGTTTAATGGAATCATTGTGTGTCCACTGGTAGAAATATACTTTTTTAAAGTACAATCTCTAAAGCAGCAGAGCCTAAAGTCACAGAAACAGAAGAAAAACTGTTTTTAATGGATCACCAGGGATAATAATGAAAGGATCTATTTATTTACACATCTTCATGAGATTCATAAATATGAAAGAATAGCATCATAAATTGAACTCCGATTTAGTGCATATAGTAGTACATCCTGCGGACATTGTTCAAGCCCTGCAAAGTGTTACTACCTACTTGGCACTGTATCTGAGTCTTCAGAAACAATTTCACTTTTCCATTCAGACAGTTGCTTCTGTCTTGATTTCACTATGGGGAACATAGTGAAATCAATGAAAACCATGAGCATAAATCTATGGCCACACTTCATTTGCTGTAAAGTGAGGTCCCTGGTTGTAAGTGATGCTTCTGGGAAAAATGATAAGATATTCTGTATGTCCAAGGATGTCATAAATACTGAAAAGGCAAATCTACATCCAGAATATATGTCTAGTACAGTAAAATCAGAGGGCTTCCACTTCCATAATAGAAGTAGTCCAACTTAATCCACCAATGGGTAGATGGCTTATAACCCTGGGGAATAGTGCAGTTTGGGGGATACAGTGTTGGTCTTTGCTCTTGGAAGACTGGACACACAACAATAGCTGTAACTAGATGGGTGTTGACAAGTGGAAGTCATCATTCCTGAGAATATACATAATCTCATCCCTGCTAACATGGCCACTTTGTCCATGAGCTAATTGGAGAACAATAGCAGTGGCTGAGGAAGGAGACTGATTTACTCATCCAGGATAAATCATCATGAATATTAAAATTCTCCTGTACCGAGATCCATCTGTCAAAACTCTATACCAAGTATTTGGTTTCTTGGGAGTACATTGGTTCTTCTAATGCACACGCTGGCTAAATTTCTTAATTTTCCTTAAAGTTTCCTTCCTTAGAAACTGATATCTCCTTGCATTTACCTTACTGTCTCCTTTTTCTGTGAAGTCACTGTTGAAATGTGGATTGTTGTAAAGCCAGGGACACATTCGTTTCTTAGTAGATTATAATTAGATCTGCAGATGAAGGCCATGAGTTTGGGGGTAAAATCACTGTCTCCCTGGGAATTTAATTACCAAACACATGATAAGTTCTACTTTGCCTGCCTTATAGTAGTTTTAAGTACTATTTTTCATCGTCAGTATCTAACAAGGAAGCGTCCTCTGTGATCAGATGATTACCTTTTTTAAGAGAAGAAATGCTTGCAAAATACTACATTGCTAGTTGAATATTCCTAACGTTTTTGTCCCATAGGAAAGAATGAATTAAACAGTTAGGCCAAACGGATCAACTTTAAATTGAAAGAAAACAAAACAAACAACCTTATTGTTGCCAGGAAAGTAGATGCACAAATGCCACTTCTGGTGTCCTGGCCATCTTAAAGGGCAATTCTTCTTGATATGGAGGTAGTAAGTATAATATATTCAAATTATCTAAATGATAGAAATCATAATATTTTATGCTTTTTCTAGGAGAATTACTGGTAAAACAAGAATACTTCTAAACATACCTTCATTCCATGTGTTAGAAAGCAGTATTGGGGGCCAGGCACGGTGGCTCACACCTGTAATCCCAGCACTTTGGGAGGCTGAGGCAGGTGGATCACCTTAGGTCAGGAATTGAAGACCAGCCTGGCCAACGTTGTGAAACCCCGTCTCTACTAAAAATACAAAAAAAATTAGCCAGGCATGGTGGCAGGCACCTGTAATCCCAGCTACTCGGGAGACTGAGGCAGGAGAATTGCTTGAGCACAGGAGGTGGAGGTTGCAATGAGCTGAGATTGTGCCACTGCACTCTAGCCTTGGCAACAGAGTGAGACTCCATCTCAAAAAAAAAAAAAAGAAAAAGAAAAGAAAAGAAAGAAAAGAAAGAAAAAAAGCAGTATGGGGATAGCTCTCCCGCAGGTCCTCCTCTAAGCTCACTCTTAAATTAAGGTCCATTCGCTTCTTCCCTCATTCAAGGAATTCCCCATGAGATCTATCCACAAGTATCAATTTTCTTAATATTTTTTGATTAAGCTGTTGGAGAAGCCATGCTATTGCATTTCAAATGAAGCTTACTTTACACTTTGATGTTCAAAATCATTGTGTACCAAAACTAAAACCTATTAGACAATATTTATTGGTATTCCCTGTCCTTCTTTACTCCACAAAAGGTATGCTAGGGATTTGACAAGTAATTGGCATAGGACACACTGAGCTTAGAGAGCTGATGTACAATTGAAACTAAGAAAGTTTTATACTATGAATTTGTTCATATGTGTTATATTTAAGTTCATGTACAGCAACAATTTCAAGAGAGGTAAATCAATAGCAAAGCAGTTAACATCAGGTTCCTTAGGATTTTGAAACAAAGATTTTAGCCATCAGAGGCCAGAGTAGATAAATTTAGCAAGATCACATTAGTATAATTATTATTAAAAAAATTTTTACTTTTTCCATATGGTTAAGATTATTGGAAGGAGTTAATAAAATACATAGCATGTTTGTAATTAAGACACAAACTGTAATCAACTTAGATCCTGAATGGCTTTTGCTAAGTCTCTCTCCACAGGCTCTCAAAGAAACCTGATAACTCTGGAGTTAAATTCCCTAATAAATCATAAAAGTAATTAAGGACAAGAAAATACAGAATATTTATAAGTGACCAAATCTGCGCAGCTGGAAGAGCTAACACCAGGTCTCATAAAACATCACGTGTATCCGGCAGGGTTAGAGTTGTCAACTTTATATAGTAAAATTGAGTGGAGATGAGCAGCATTCATAGGAAAATAGCAACCATGGTAGGTATATCTTACTTATTTTGGAAAACAAGGGAAAATGGGTATGTTTCATGAAATATTTATTGATGATTGTGTTTCAAGCATGATAGAAGATAGTTATGACAGAAAGACTAAGGACGTATGGTATTTTACATAAAGCAGCTCAGAATCTACATAGGCAACTTCATTAATAAGCACTGTTATAAAAGGATATACAGAGGATTATTAAAGCTCAGAGAAATAGGGTGTGACCCTGCCTGAAGGAAGGTTATCAGAGAACGCTTCCTGGAAGAAATGACATGTGAACTTATTCTTGAAATATGAGTAGGAGGTCGTAAAGTGAAAAAGCAGAAGACAGGAAGACAGTATCTCAAGCAGATTTTTCAGAATAAGCACAGATAGGATGGAGCAAAATGGCTTGGGGCATGCAGTTTTTCAGTACACCAGTTAAAATAATGAAGCCAAGAAATGCCATGAAGAAAGGCCAGAGATGTGGGCAGGGGTCATTTTATAGAAGACATTTTATTCTAAACAAAGAAACTTGAAGCCTTTTAGCAAATGAGCTCCTCGTCAGAGTTCCTTGTTTGAATGCTCACTTTGCCAATAGATCAGGACAGAGGGAAGAAAAGTTGGTTAGGGTGATAAATAAGAGTCTGATATAGTCAGGGAGAATACAGATAGAAGACATGTAGATTCAATAAATATTTAGAAGTTAGCATCATTAGACATTGATTTGGATGTGGAAAATGAGAGGTAAAAATAAGAAGTCAGGGATGTTTTCCAGGAGTAGACACAGACATTTAGAGGTAGAAGAAAGGGTTTCTCACTTTACCCACTAGACTTAAAGAAGCATTACTGAGCTAAGTTTGCAAGCTACCTTGGGAAGTCTAGCCCTGTTCTGAGAAAGTACAAGAAATAATTCTGGCTTTTGAAGACTATAGTATATAGCTAGAAGAAGGTTTTCTTGAAACTAGGCTGTTTGGGGCCAAGTAAACTAATTTTTTTACACTGAAAATAATTAAGTGATTCTGGAAGTTGACATTCTATCTTGTTTTAGACACTCATATATTAAGATAAAATTTCAGTAGAAAAGGACATTGACCAGTTTGTAAAAGTGATGTGAAGGAGTAGGACACTTCAACTTTACCAAGTGTTCCTTTGCCCTGGTATGATCCATGGTGGTATGTAAAGTTATATATCCCATGGGTCCATGATGAAAAAAATTCACATGAATAGGAATAAGCTACTAAAATATGAGATCTTTGAGGGAATGGGATATATCGTAGACATTCTTTATTGACAGCACTAGCATAGCATTGGATACACAGCAGGAACACAAATAATGAGGGCCAGATTTAATTGAATGACATTGAAATAAAGCTGTTAGTTACTAACTGCAGATTGAGCTCTGCAAAATGTGTTACAAAGCATTTCAGTACAGTATCTTGGTGGTTGAAATTGTTCATAACTGGATTAAGCAGACAATTTTTATCAAATAGTAACATGTCGTAAGGATAGGAGGATAAGCTAATAAAAAACATTTTTTATGTACTAGCCTAGAAGGACCATAGGCTGTAATTATCAAGGAAATAGCTCCTTCACTCGTGTTTGTCTCATATGTCCTAGGGAATAATGCTACAAAATTCTCTCCTGCTCTGCCATCATTGGCTTTACCATTAATGCAGTCCCTGGCTCCTTTTTCTCTTGTGGTGTTTATATGTTTCTCCCCATCATGTCAAATATTATTTTACTGCAAAACCCTTTTTTAAATTATGCAGAATGCAAAAGTATCTCAAGTAGATTTTCCACAGGAAAGAAAACTAACATTTATTTTACATATGATATGTGCCACAGATTGCACCAGATATTATACATAAATTTAATTAAAATTAACAATATTTTCTACTCTGGAGGCTGAGGCAGGAGGATCACTTGAGCTCAGGAGTTTGAGGTTGTAGTAAGCTTTGATCATGCCACTGCACTCTGGCCTGGGCAACAAAGTTAGACCCAGTCTCTAAAAGAGAAATAAAAATTCACAATATTTTATAGACTAAGTATTATTATTATTCATTTTATATATGTGAAAACCAATGCTTGTAGAGGTTAAGTAGCTTCTCAAGTTCCTACAGGTACAGAGATGCAGATAAAATATCAATGTAGGTCTTCAGGCCTCAAAAGCCTTGGCTTTCCACTGAACCATGTTGTCTATCAAGTACATATTGGAGGAACCTTCTCATTTTCCATGTATTAGGCTCCAAGTAAATAAATCACCCTAGTACAATTTTTACGTTTTCAAATTCAATTTCATACAATGGTGTTTGTCACCTATTCAGGACTTCACTCTTTGTTTTACTTTCTCCTATCCCTAAATACTGACATCCCTGTCCACTATCCTCCTAGTGGACACCAAGTGCATATCCTTCCGGCCTACTGCACTCCTAAAATGTCCTCATGATCCCTGGATCTCCCTTTTCTGTATCCTGTCCTCAGCTGTTGTAACTCCTCACAGTCAGCCAGTCAATCTAAACTGAAAAATAAGATCTTTCTCCCTGCACCTTAGCCTCATCTCTTTGTGGGTTACCTCTGCCCCCCTTCCTACACAGCGGCCACTCTGAAATGCATGTAGTTCCACAAATACGCCAGACTATTTTATCCCATTTTGACTTTGTTCATGTTATCATCTTTGCTAGGAGTATTTCATTTCTTATGGAGAACACCTGTCCATCATTCAACATTCATCTCAAGTGAAAAGTTCTTTAAGACATAGCATGACCCTTACAGAGGACAAAACGCTGCAGTCCAGCTACTGTTTATAGGTTGTATAAAGGCGTTGTTAAATATAAGATATGTGCTAGAAAAAGCTTGATATCATAAACATAAGATACAGATAAGAACTTCTACTTTTTCAAGACAACGGTTCTGCTTTCAACCGACTGCATTCTTCACAGCACTGCCAATTAAGCGAAGAAGCTCTGTAGTTGTTTGTGCTTTCTCTACCCTATAACGTTATTTGATGGTTAGTGTTTATGCTCTCAGATCTAACTCTGCTGACCTGATTTCAAATACAATAGAGAAAATTAATCTTAGGATTTTTCTTTTGTGTTTGCCTATCTTCCCGCACTTATTTCTCATTTGCTTTCATTTTAATGAAAGCACCATCCTGTAAAGAAAAATGTGTAAAAACACACTTCACTAATTTCTTCTTTTTTAAGAAAAAATAAAAATACTGAAAGTGCCATGGGTATCCATGAAGCCGTGTGTCTGAAGGCTCAAGATGCAATGTTAGCAGTGACAGTGAGATTTATCCAGGGCTATGGCTTGCTTTGAAGATCAAGTACTCAGCTGATATACTCAGCATCATTTTAGATGTGACTGGGGGTCCTCTATGGTTTTAAATTTTGTTGAAAATTCTAGCCAAGGGTGATAAACTGATTCCAATTTAGCTTCTTCTTTAAACAGAATCTAAGCCCAGAAATGAAGCCAGTCACACCTTTGAAGTGTTGTTGAACATGGCAACTGAGTGGGGGGCGGGAAGACGCAGAGAAAGAGAGGTGAGAATCGGACTGAGTTTAAAAAGAACCATAGGCTTTGGGTTGCATTTGCTCAACCTCTGGGTTGTTCGGATAAGGAAAAAAATCATTAAAAATAGTGGGGGACCAACAAAACAGTTTAAACAACATGTATCCTGGGATTTTTTATTTTCAGGCTAGACACTTTAGATTTAGTTTAGGTTCTACATTAAAAATAGAAAGATCCGAAAAGTATTTCCACCTGTGACATATAAGGCATTGGATTTTTTAAAAAAAGATTTTATTGCCATTTACTCAGTTTACTTCTGGTTTATCTTCTGAAGTGAATTCCCAGTAGCTAGAGCTATCTAAAATTTTAAGTGGTTTTATGGCATTGTCCAAAAGCTTCTAATACATTCTCCAGAAACACTTTTCCATCAGTGTAAAATTTCTAATGTTGGACATTATTTCAGGGGATTGAGACTTGGCATGTTCATGATTACTTTTAAAATGTAGAGTCACATGTCCCTTAACAACAGATATACATTCTGAAAAATGTGTTATTAGGGAAATTTATCATTGTGGGGACATCATAGGCTATATGTTGGGGACATTATATAAGGACACTAAGGCTATATGGTATAGCCTATTTGCTCCCAGGCTGCAAACCTGTATAGCATGTTATTATACTGAACACTGCAGGCAATTGTAACACAATAGTAAGTATGTATGTATCTAAACATATCTAAATATAGAACAGGTACGGTAAAAGAAATAGAGTATTGTAATTTTATGATACCACCATCATTCATATGGTCCCTCATTGACTGAAACATAGTTACGTGGCACATGACTATGTATCTCTGAGAGGCATAATGGTAACCTCTCAACACTTTATCAGAGATTGGAAAGCAATGACTTGACAAAAGATTCAGAAGGACCAGGATGGGGGCTGATAAGTTCTGATCTATGAGGTGAGGGAAAGAAGACTGATAAGCTAAAGGGTGCTATAGTGCCACAGGAGTTTTACCACAGGTCGAACAGGAGAAATCAGGAACACCTCAGAAATGTCTACATGTATGAATTCATTTGAATGTATGGTGATAAATACTAATAGGGACAAAATGGTAAAATGAAATAATAGCCCAAACAAATTATATTTGACTCATTCTGTAAAACTCTTTGTTTTGTAAGTTTGGGGATAGGAGCTATAAAAAGTAACCCCTTAGGCTCTCAGTTTTCCCAATCTATAAAACTGGAGCATTGGACTGTTTTACTAGATCATGTTTAATCTACTTTTTAAGTTATGTGTGTGTATATATATATTTATATATACCTATATATGAAATATTAAATATATATAGCTATATATAATATATTGTTGATATACATTGATTATCTATTTATCTATCCCTATTTACCATTTTACATCTGTTTAGTAAGCTTTAAACAAAAAGACTATTGCATCAGGAATCTAGAGTAGTTTTTTTCCACTCTCCTCTCTAATGATAACTTGCTGAATGACAATAGGGAAATCATTTACCAGCTCTTTCCCTTAGTTTTCTCAAAAAACTAGCAAAAGAAAGAATTAGACTCAAGGACCCTAAAACTCTCTTTCAGCTCTAATCTATCATGGGCCTATGCTTTATGTAAACAGTTAAATTTTCCACATATCAACTGCAAGAGAAGCAGTGGTATTTCCCTATGTCCTACAGATTTAAAAGTGATCCAATGTGACGTCTTGACAGTTAGGTCCCTAGATTCATCTGACACTCTAACTGTGCTTCTTTAGTCCTTCCCATCGACTTACAGAAATCATTTTACTTCCTTTTCTTAGGGCCAACTCCAGCTGCATTTCTATCTACTGTAAAGGAATTTCTATCCTTTCTCTCATTCCAAAGTACCTACATACAATGCGCATAGACTTATTTTTTTCTTCTGTAGTCATGTCCTTGAAACATAATTTTTACTATACATTTCCATATGTAATTAAGATTCTCTTTCTGCCCTCTTTTATTACTGAGGGAGAAATTAATAACAATTTTCTTCTTCAATATAGAACTAGCCAGTAAAGAAGACTTTCTCCAAAATTAGTGCCAACCTTTTCAGCCAATAGTTAGTGGGTACAGTAAATAGGAAACACTTGGCTACTCCATTGACTTTTATCTCAAGTGGATAATTTCCTTGCCCAGGAAATTTCAGAGAGGTGACTCCCACCCCAATGTATCTCGTGTCTTATACTGCAAAGACTCCCACTAGGGAGCAAATGTTTACAAAATAATACCATTTTTGGTACATAAAAAAATACCATTACTTATTATTGTATTTTATCTTTCTGTACTCTAAATTAAAAACATTTCTGTCAAGAGGAGTATGTTTGTTTTCTATGTTGTATTAAAAAAAAGCCACAATCTCAGTGGCTTACGACTTCAGTTTCTGTAGTTCAGAAGTCCAGGTGCAGCTTACCTCAGTTCTCTGCTCCAGGGTCTTGCCATGTTGCAATCTAGGTGTTTTCTAGGGTTGCAGTTTCATCGGGGCTTAACTGTGAAGAGATCTGTTTCCAACCTCACTTTAGTTGTTGGAGAATTTACCTCCTTGTGGTTGTAGGACTGAGGGTCCTTTTTTAAGATTTTGTTTGTTTGTTTTCGTGGCTGTTGGCCAGACTGCTCTAAGCTCCTAGAGGCCATCTGCAGTTCCTTGTCACATAGCTCTTCCTCAGGCCCACCCGCAACATGACAGGTTACTTCTCCAAACTCAGTAATAGAGATAGTCTCTTACTTCAGTGGAAGCCTGGTCCCACTGCGGAGAACTTTCAGCTGATTAGTTCACGCCTACCTAAGGTAATCTCCTTTTTGATTAATTCAAAATCAAGTGATTTAGAGCCTTAACTATAACTGCAAAATCCCTTAACCTTTGTCATCTTCTATTCTATTTCCAGTCAAGCAGAGGGAAGTAGATAAAGATGTGAACGCCAGAAAGTGGAAATGAGGGTTCACTAAGGAACACAGGGCTTATTTGCCATGAGAACTATTTTCCTTTCATTTGTATGTCAGAATAGTGCCCATTATTGATCCATTAACAGAAGTTCTGTTGTCTCATAGGGGAAAATAATTGTAATTGTCTTAACTTGTAAAAGATTAGAGCCTGTGTGTGAAACTTAATAGAGCAACGGCAAAGTGATCGCTGCTTTCTCTCCCATTGCATAAGGCTTTAGAAATAACTGAAGTACATAATTGAATTAACTGATGTCCATTTTAAACAGCATAGCTCTTTTTGTCCATATTATGAAAGTTTCATTCTGCATAAAATTTTCTTCCAAGGTGTTTTTTATAAGTGTTTCATGTAATTCCCACTGGTAGTTTGAGTAGTCCTCCATGACTTACAGGTTTAAGTGTGCATGTGTATCCTTATATACATATACGTGTGTGTGTATATGTGTGTGTAATCCGTGTATGTGTGTAATTTTCTGGGTGAATGATGAGATACCTTCCTAAGTGTTCTGGGAAAAGAGTTAAGCACTTTGTGTATTAGCACATCAGAGCTATACAATAATCATTGCAGCTAAGTAATGCTATAACTAATTTTTAAGACAGAAGAACTCATGCTTAGATGAGTTATGTAACTTGCTTATGATCATACTGAACCAAGATGTGTGTAGAATCTGGATTCAAGTTCAGAACTACCTGATGCTAGCTAGCACTTTCATTCTTTACGATTAGACTATAGTAACTCAGAAGCACGTATCATTCTCTCCATTTTATGAAGAAGGAAATCGATCTACTTGTCCAAGGTTAAAATGTCTTTCCCACTTGCTTGTGGAGTACTTTGAGGCAAGGACTCTGTCTTGGCACCTTTATATTCTTGTCCTAGCACATAATGGTCAATGTATAGCCTGAAGTTGAGCTAGGTCAAGACTTCAATCCAGCTCTCCTGCTTTCAAAATCTTTCTATTTTCCCCGCCCAATCAATATTTTTCCAAACCTAGCCCTTAATGTAATAAAATGTTCTCTTGAACAACCTGTAATTTGTCCAGTGGATCAGGATTCAAATCTTTTTAATATACTTGCTCTGCAAGCATGTTAAAGGGATTAATGGGTTTTTGTGGAGAGAGTTTTCTGGGTGAATAAACTATTTTGTGAGCAATTTAGAAAGCACATTAATTCCTTGGGCCTGTGTGAATAGTACTTCAGCTGAGCAAATGGTGCCCTTGTGGCCTCCAATTTAATTAACTTCCCAAATATGGCTGACTCATCTCTCTGGCAAGATCATTGATAAAATGATTTGAACCATTATGAAGGAGAATTGATAAAATGCAAACTCATCAAAATGTAAGAAAACATTCTGAAGTAAAGGAAGTGACCTTCCATGAAGTTCAAATTCTCTAAGAAAATTCAGTGATTAATCTAAGACTGTTTCACACATGGTAAAGAACAAGGCACAGAACTGTCACCTAGGGCATATGATGTGATTACTTTGAAAAAGAGATAAAGAATGACCATTTTAGTTACTAAGTTTTTTTTTGTTTTTTGTTTGTTTGTTTGAGACGGAGTCTTGCTCTGTCCCCCAGGCTAGAGTGCAGTGGCGCGATCTCGGCTCACTGCAAGCTCTGCCTCCCGGGGTTCACGCCATTCTCCTGCCTCAGCCTCCCGAGTAGCTGGGACTACAGGCACCCGCCACCACGCCCGGCTAATTTTTTGTATTTTTAGTAGAGACGGGGTTTCAGCGTGTTAGCCAGGATGGTCTCCATCTCCTGACCTCGTGATCCGCCCGCCTCGGCCTCCCAAAGTGCTGGCATTACAGGCTTGAGCCACCGCGCCCGGCCGTTACTAAGTTTTTTTTAAAAAAATATTATTTTTAGTATTTTCTGTTAGCTGGAATAGCTATTCATACTCAAGCAGAGAATTAAGGTATTCAATTTACTAATAATCAAAAGCAATATTCTAACACCAGATTTATAACAATAAGCATTTTTCTACTAGTTTCATATTCTAGTAGCCAGAACCAACTAGATTTTTTTTTTTTTTTGATTTTCAACAAATTAAAAACATCCTTTTACTGGTAAAGGTCCTGAAAGCAGTGCATACTTGTCTTGATAGAATTATGGCATATATCCCAACTGCTGCTCACACCTTCCCCCAGAAACTTGAATGCTGGCATTCTCTCCAATTTGCACTAAAATTAAAATTACTTAGAGCTACCTTGTACATCTCAACTGAAATTTTTTATTTTCATTGTGAAGTCTTACCTAAATTCACAAATATATATATATATATATATATATACATGAAGCCCTGAAGCATACAAGCTTCCTTCAAATTCTTATTTAGCTACAAATGTGACTAATTTTACCCCTTCCTATTTTTATTGGTTACTTAAATAGAATAGTGCAGTATCATTGCTAGTGAATCAACACTCTGTGAGAACGAGCTGAGTCAGCATAATCATGTGCTATGCTACTTTATTGATGAGTAACCCAAGGTAAAGAGAAGCAGTGACTTTCCCAGTGTCAAACACATCAGCCAAAGGACACCTTGAAAACCCTGAGTCTATGAATTGCCATCCAGTTGCTTAATGTGCTGAGTCAAACTGTTTCTCTTTAAAATCTGAAATTAGTTTTCCTCATATTTCTATATGTAACAGTAGCTGAGTTAGAACCTGCTGTGTTCTCATGGGCTAGATTTTTAACACGATGATGCTGATGACGCCAGACATACTGGTGAAATCTTCTCAGAAGAAACACTTGATATCAACTATAAAAACTTATACTCTACAATGTTTTTCTAACTTTTAGAAGGCATGAGTTTCCACATTAGGGGCTACCAAATGGTGTGAGAGAAGGAAGAGGAAGGAAAAAAGGAGATGCGAGTAAGGGATGAGAGGTTACAATCCTGTCCTTATACCTTTTTAATGAGACATGCTCTTAAAGCAGGTAAGGGAGTTTCCCATGGGAACTCTTTTGATAAAGAGCTCCTATGCCAAGAAAATGTTTGCAAACTACAAATGCATACTGAGCTACAATCTCTTTTACCTTTTATGCTGATGTCTTGAAACTTGTATATCATTTTTATAGATCTAGAGACTATGGGGATCAAGGGAGAATTCAATCCGCAGATTATAATAAAAAAGATTTTGTAACGGAGGGTTTCTTATGAAAACACACAAAGCTGCTTTTAAATTTGTACTAACAGATACATTGATGACCTACACAAATTTTAAATTTGAGCAGCCAGTGAAAAAGAATCCCCTAAAACTCTCTACACATTAGTATCCACCCAAGTGTGTTTCAGGAAATCAATCTTATTTATTGTTTTATTTTATTTTTTGAAATCATTATGATTAAAAGAAAACAGTAGTTATCACCCTAAATTAAAGCCATCATGCTAAAATCTGAGCCTTAGAAGATTGTAGTCATCCATTCAATCAATTCATCAATATCAAAGGAATACTTACTGAGCACTTACTGTGGAATAAGGTTGCCATTCTATACTCTAGGAAATGGACATGAGCAAATACAGAACTCCTAACTTCATAGAGTTTAGATTGTGTGGGGACAGCAGGCAGAAACTTGGGAAGTGGGTAAGGTAGACACTAAACAAGCTGTCTTTATAATAACTAGGATGGTCAATACTAGCTTCATAATCAAGGAACATATATCAAGCAGCCTTCAACAACCTTATAACAACACAAGCCTTATGAAGATGCACATCATTAGCAACGAAGGGTAGCACCTCAAAGTTGATGAGACTTGTCACACTGGAAAGCTCTTCATCCACAGTAACCTGACCTTTACTTGCAATTACATTCTCTATACTTTTTATTCCCTCTGCCTAAGCCACTAGTTTAGTTCCTTATACACAGTACATGGTCAATGAACTTTTGTTAAATACATGAATAAATTAATTAATGTAAAAATATGGCAAAGCTTATGTCCAGTCTTTCCTAATAAGCTAATACTTTTCCCATGGTTAATTAATTAGAATAATATGTTGTCTTTTTCGTATATGCTATCAGGAAGCTTACACTGGCATTTTGGTTCAACAGCTGCAATTTGCCTAATAAGACTTACAGGCTTTTTATTTTTCTCGCTCCACTTACTTCTTGACATTTTTTCTTCAGTCTTATATTATTTGATTTTGGCCTCAGTCTTTTTTCATGTTTTAGGTATGCAGAATTAAATAATTGTTGAAAGGAGACAAGTTCAAATCAATAATATTATTTAGGAATCACAGAGAGTAGAAAACAAAAACTGGTACATAGTGTTTTATCCCCAAGCATGTCTTTCTTTTTCTTTGTCAGAAAATAAGTTATGAGTTTTAGGTTTGCCACCAGGGGAGGGAGAAAATATATAAATTATGTACTTATACAAAAGCTTTATTTTCCTAATTATAAGAACAAAAGAAAACATCATTACTGTGGAAATATAAGAAAAAGAAATTAATTATGTACTATTGCTAATACTTTTGGTGTATTACTTTCTGTTATATGGAAGAAGGAAGACATATGTGTATTGAACGTATATTGTTAATAAGTTTGTAACCAGATAACTTTTCACCAAAGCCTGTAAAACTTTGTAAAACATTGCTCTTAGTGGCTGCACCTCATCCTAGTTTATTGAATACTCTCCATATTATTGTCCATTTATGTTGTTTTGATCATCAAAACACGATTAAGCCTATGTACAATGATATATCTGAATTTTGCCTGAATCTTGTTTTATTTCCTTTGGACTTCTTTTGGAATTATACGGCCAAAGTATATGGGGTTTTATGAAGACAATTTTCCAGATGAAATACCTTTTCACATATCTCTCATTGTCTTATCACTCTCCTATCCTATCCTATCCTATCCTATAAATTTGAGTAGCTCTCCTATCCTATAAATGGAATGGATTTCCATTTATCAAGGTCTAACATCTACTGCCATGAGACATTCTTGAAATAATGAAGAGAAACATGGTGATACCCTTATTGTGTTTTGGAATACTATGCTTTAAGAAGTTCCTAGATTGTGCCAGCATTTATTGTTACAACAACAGCATATTGATAAATCATAGTTAGCTTAAGATCAACATTTCCCAACAAATGCAGAGTCCTTTTTTCATATGCACTGCCCTGTGTTTTATTGAGTGCCTTCTTTAATTAGAGAGCTGGAGAATTTAAGAGTCACTCAGGAATGAATGCTTTTAAAATTTTCAGTTTTGTATGGTAGCAGCAGTTTTGTGCTTATTTCACACCCTGCTTCAGAATGTCCCAGGGTGTTGTCAACTCATTCAATCACTTATTCTTCTTTTGGTCATTTAACAAATACTTATTTACTGCCTAACATGTACCAGTATCTTTTCTATGTACTGGACTACAGTTGTGAAAAATAAATAAACAAACAGTCAATTATGTGAAAGAGTTTGAAAGTTTTGTATAAAACTTACTAAAATAGCAATTTTAAAATAATTATAGAAAGTAACAATGCCCTTTGGAGAATATTAAAAGAACAGAATAGAATAATAGGAACAATAATAAAATTAGTGTGATTAAATATTACATCTCCTTGACAATAACAAAGCCAGAAATAGGTCTAATTTGAAACAAAAAGATTATGAAGAATCTATAAAGACTAGTGTATTAGTCCATTCTCATGCTGTTAATAAAGACATACCCAAGACTGGGTAATTTATAAAGGAAAAGAGGTTTAATTTCACGCTGCTGATAAAGACATACCTGAGAGTGGGCAATTTACAAAAGAAAGAGGTTTAATGGACTTATAGTTCTACGTGGCTGGGGAGGCCACATAAGCATGATGGAAGGCGAGAAGAAACAAGTAATCTCTTACCTGGATGGCAGCAGGCAGAGAAAGAGCTTGTTCAGGGAAACTCCTGTTTTTAAAACCATCAGGTCTCATGAGACACATTCACTATCACGAAAATAGCACAAGAAAGACCCACCCCCATAATTCAGTCACCTCCCATTGGGTTTCTCCCATGACCCATGACACATGGAAATTGTGAAAGTTACAATTCAAGATGAGATTTGAGTGGGTACACAGCCAAACCATATCATTCTACTGCGGCCCCTCCCAAATATCACATCCTCACTTCGCAAAAGTCTCCCAAAGTCTTAATTCATTTTAGCAGTAACTCAAAAGTCCACACTCCAACATCTTATCTGAGACAAGGCTAGTCCCTTCCGCCTATAAGCATGTAAAATCAAAAGCAAGTTAGTTACTTCCTAGACACAATGGGGGTGCAGGCATTGGGTATATACAGCCATTCCAAATGGTAGAAATTGGCCAAAACAAAGGGGCTAAAGGCCCCACGCAAGTCCAAAATGCAGCAGGGCAGTCAAATCTTAAAACTCCAAAATGATCTCCTTTGACTCCATGTCTTGCATCTTGGTCACAGTGATGCAGGAGTTGGGTTCCCATGGTCTTGGGTGCCTCTGGCCCTGTGGCTTTGCAGGTTACAGCCTCCCTCCTGGCTACTTTCATGGGATGGTGTTGGGTGTCTGCAGCTTTTCCAGGCACATGGTGCAAGCTGTGGCGGCTCTACCATTCTGGGGTCTGGAGGATGGTGGCCCTCTTCTCACAGCTCCACTAGGCAGTGCCCAGTATGGATTTTGTGTGGGGGCTCTGACTTCACATTTCCCTTCCAAACTGCCCTAGTAGAGGTTCTCCATGACGGTTCCACTCCTGCAGCAAACTTCCTCCTGAGCATCCAGGTGTTTCCATACATCCTCTGAAATCTAGGTGGAGCTTCCCACACTTCAATTCTTGACTTCCGTGCACCCGCAGGCTCAGCACCATGTGGAAGCTGCCAAGGCTTGGGGCTTGTACCAACTGAAGCAACATCCTGAGCTGTACCTTGGCCTCTTTTACCCACAGCTGGAGTGGCTGGGACACGGGACACCAAGTCCCTAGGCTGCACATGACAGCAGGGCCCTGGACCCAGTCCATGAAACTATTTTTTTCCTTCTAGGCCTCCTGGCTTGTAATGTAAGGGGCTGCCATGGAGACATTTTCCTCATTTTCTTGGTGATTAACATTTGACTCCTTGTTACTTATGCAAATTTCCCTTGCCTTGGAAGGGAAATGTGAAGTCAGAGCCCCCACACAAATTTCAAGCAGCCTGCTTGAATTTCTCCTCAGAAAATGGTTTTTCTTTTTTATTGCATCATTCAGGTTGCACATTTTCTGAACTTTTACATTCTGCTCCTCTTTTAAACATAAGTTTCAATTCCAAACCATATCTTTGTGAATGAATAAAACTGAATGCTTTTAAGAGCATGTAGGTCACCTCTTGAACACTTTGCTGCTGAGAAATTTCTTCCACCAGATACCCTAAATAATCTCTCTCAAGTTCAAAGTTCCATAGATCTCTTGTGCCAGGGCAAAATGCTGCCAGTCTCTTTGCTAAAGTATAGCAAGAATCACCTTTGATCCAGTTCCCTATAAGTTTCTCATCACCATCTGAGATCACCTCAGCCTGGACTTTATTGTCCATATCACTATCAGCATTTTGGTCAAAACCATTCAACAAGTCTCTAGGAAGTTACAAACTTTTCCACATATTCCTGTCTTCCTCAGCACCCTCCAAACAGTTCCAACCTCTGCCTCTTACTCAGTTCCAAAGTTGCTTCCACATTTTCAGGTATCCTTACAGCAGCACCCCACTCCTGGTACCAATTTACTGTATTAGTTTGTTCTCACGCTGCTAATAAACACATACCTGAGACTTGGTAATTTATAAAGGAAAAGAGGTTTAATGGACTCACAGTTCCACATGGCTGGGGAGATCTCACAATCATGGGTGAAGGCGGAGGAGCAAAGGCATGTCTTACATGGTGGCAGGCAAGAGATTGTGTGCAGGGGAACTGCCCTTTATAAAACCATCAGATGTCATGAGACTTATTCACTATCATGAGAAAAGCACAGGAAGGACCCATCCCCATGATTCAGTTATCTCCTACTGGGTCCCTCCCATGACATGTGGGGATTATGGGAGCTAAAATTCAAGATGAGATTTGGGTGGGGACACAGAAACCATATCATCTAGCTCCTGGGACTATTTTAGTTGGACTAAATGAATGGGCTAAATATAGTCCATTCAGGACTAAAATTGGGAGAACAATGGCATAGTCAGTGACAACAATATTATATCTCAGATATCTCACTCATACTTAGTAAACAGACAGTATAATGTTTAAGAGACCCATAATTAGTAATTGCTGCAGCTGTCTAAGGTAAATGTCTTAAACCCCATACTAGAGGGGCAGTTCCTGAAGTACCTAAATGGTCTTGATATACTAGAATTGCATCTTTAAGAACACACCCATTGCAGATATTAAATAGTATTACATGGATGAAATACAGCTTTCTGAATTTTATAAAAGCTTATGAATGGGCTGAAATAAACAATTCCTAATTCCACAAAATAGCATATGTAAAGCACTCTTCTGAGTGCCTGAACATGGAAGGTTATTTCAATCACTGGGTAAATAATTTCCAGGTTACAGGTCCTGCCTGCAGTCAGTATTGAGGATGCAAAGCTAAATGTCAGGCACCTCAAGGAAGGAATGAATACATAGAGAAGTCACAAGACTAACATCTATGTGTGCCCAGGACATATTATTTAGAACTGAAAGGCAGAGAAATGTAAAGGAGAGTTTCATATCCCCTAAGGTTTCAAGTTTCTGTGCTCAAGGATATAGCTAGAGAGCACTGCCCCACAGAAATCAAAAAAAGATAACAAAAGCAATACATAGTACCATCTCTGCAGATTACTAGGAAGAGACTTCCCAATTTATTCGATTTGTACAATTCCTTTTCCCACAGACCTTGCTTTCCTAAAACAGAAGCACATTACAAACCAATCATTTAAATAAGTCACTCTGATGTCTTGCTGACACAGGAGAGGATTTGTGTACATTTTCAAACTGTTCTTTTTTGTTTCTGATAGGGACAAGATAACGTGCCAGAATTGAGTCCTGACAAAGAAATCTAAATCCATTCACAGGCATAAAAAATTTGAATGCCAGATCCAGATGAGGCATGACAGTGTTTGGTAAACCTGGGAATAGACAAAGATTTAGATTATACAACCCACTATTCAGAACTAGCTACATAAGTTGTGGGGAACAGCACAAAATGAAAATGTGGACACCTTTGTTCAAAAATGGTTAAGAATTTCAAGATGTCAATAGGAGAGCATTAAACCAAGTGCAGAGTCCTAAGCATGGAGCCATAAGCTTGGGAAGCTGCACTGCCACTCTCCTTCCCATCCATTAGTGGAAAAACCAAGTCTATTTTGTCTAAACACACGGGGACGGATATAGAATAGGCACTCAACAAATATCTGCTAAATAAATAAATATTCTGACTATAATTTATACTTTACCTATCACATCCAACTTACTAATGAAGTGGGGAGGGATGTTTAGATGGTATCATCTGAATAATCAAGCCTGAATTTTCCATTATTCTTTAGACTGGGGGCTTTCAAGTTATCCTAGTACCAGTCTATTCTGATCTTACTTTTCTTTCCTTTTCCATCAGTATTTTGTAGCCAATTCAGAATATACCACACAATTATATGTGTGTATATATATTATACTTGATACACAGTCCATATATTTTTATAAAATAGATGAACTACAAAAAAATAGAAACACTAACAACTTTAGAATTAAGATAACATAGAAGAAAATATGAGATAAGACCAGAGAAAAAGGTAATATGCAGGAATGCAGTCTGTAAGATCCAATATAGTAAATAAACTAATACATATAACTGACTCTGAGATTTCCAAAAAGCAAAACAAAGAAAGTTATTATTAGCTAAAAACTTTTTATTGTTTATAGAAATAAAGTTGTAGTAAATGTATTAAATAAACAGGACTTGCGGGTTTACTTATAAGCAATATGTTGTTTTGTTTTGTTTTGTTTTCTGTGAGGAAAATCATTTATCTTCCCCTGAATGGAAATTAGGACATGTCTCATTAATTTTGAAACACTACTAGGGGATAAAAGGTCCTCCAGTCAGTAATTTAAGTGTCTAATCTCGTAATTTAAATGCCTAAAGGAGTTAATATGTTAAACTTTCTTAAAGTTATAGCTATGCCCCTCACCAGTCTGCACAAACCATAGGCTAACCCCATGCAGTGGGAAGGAGGTCACGGTTGTCTTCTGCTCTCTTTCTTCACCTGTATGCTGTTTTTTTCTCTTCTCAATCATGCTAATAATGGTCACTGATTCTTCCAGACTGTGTTACCCTTAGACTCAGGTATGAGAGCTCTTACCCTTGACCCCATGCTTTTGAGGGGCTTCTGTTGGCTGTCTTCTTGTCCTGCTCTGTCATATGGGACAGAGAAATCATGCAGATCAAGGAAAAATACACCTTTTCAGAACTGCCTTCTAACCCCACTATAATTGGAATACCTAGGACCCTGGCATTCTTTGCCCAAGTGATGCCAGCCCTGATTCCATGTTCTATACAGTCAGTGCTCCTCTCTGGGGTTTGCCCTCCCAAGGATAGGGCTGCTCTGTTGGTGTGAATACCTTTGGCTTGATGGGTGGCCAAGGGCCAGCTGTTCCTGGCACTATGTATGAAACTTGGACATCATGTGGTGCTGAAGGAAGCTGGTGTAAGAAAAGAAGGGAGACAGACTACAAGCTCTTCCAAGGGTCAGGAGGCCAACAGTGAGCTCTCTATATGCTGTTAATTTCCAGCATTGGACTAAAAAGGATCTAAACATTTTAAATTCAACTCTAGCCTTGCAGATATTTAGGAAGGCATATTTGTCATGTAAGAGAACAAAGCACTGTTTTTTTTAAGAGTGTGTGTGTGTGTGTGTGTGTGTGTGTGTGTTTAATTCATAGCTAAATCTTTAGACATTGGATGTTGCTTGGGTCCCTCAAACAGTAGGAGTGAGTCTGGCTCCAAAGTCAGTTGAAATAGGTATACTAGAGAAAAAGAAAAACAACGAAGAGTTTCTTACTTGACTAAACTGTAATTTTATATCAAGCTCTATGCTTCTTTCTCATGGGTGTTTCAAAATGACAGAGTTTCTTGTGGGACAATTTGTGAGTTCTCATTACTGGGTAAAGGACGGATATGTGATGGACAGTATATGTATATTTCCATTCAAGAAACAGTTGGGTTACTTTGCCCCTCTAGGTGTTCTTGGTCAATCTCTAATACAGCTCCATACTAGCTCTCTAAGTGGTCTACATCTGGTCCATAGTAAACTTTCATATATATTTTGCTCTGACAACATCTGGATTAACATGGCCCTCTCTCTGCTGTTTCGTGACAGAAGAATTAGCCTTTCAGTCTCCTGTCCTTGAGATTTCCTTGGCTAGGTAAAACTCCAATAGACTTTTGCTTCCACATTTCCAGAGAAACATTTATTTCTCCCAGAGGTCTCCTTCAAGTTTTCCTTTTTTGAATCGAGATGAAGGGAAAAGCTCACTAATGGAACAGGGTTTCTTACAACCAACTCTCTCAAAAGAATTATCCTTTAACATCTAACTTCCCAACCTCCTCATATCCTCAATGTGATGAGGGAGTTAAGAGTTGTGAAACAGGCTTTTTAAAAATTTATTTTGTAAGTAATCCCTTGTGATCTTGAACTTCAATTTAATATGGGATATATACCGTATTGGGACTTCACTTGAAATTGAGAATGAAATAATTGCATTTAAGTTTTTTTTTTCTTTTAAAGATGTGTAAGTCTTATTTTTCAGGAGAAACAAACTGTTTTTTGACCCTAATGTCTAAAAATAGAACATAGTTCTTCATATAAGGGACTGTACAATCAGTAAAAACGACAGTGATATTAATAATAGCAGCTAACATTTAACCAAATACATCTTGCAAAAGTACAAATCAGAAGAAACTTTTAGAAGTCCAAATGTGTATCCTGTTGTGTAAAAAGGGGGGTTATTTCATGAAAGGTGTTGGTACAGGAAGTTGGCAAAGCCCTGGAAGTTCTTTACAAATTTTATGTATAAATGTTTATATATATTTTCTGAGTAAAGGGCCTTTTGCTTTGGATAAAATGGATAAAAACCCCGAATAAAAAGATGTCAGGATCAGCATTGCTTATATAAATTATGGAGCCTCACCATAATTCTTAGCAGATGAAATGGTCATCAATAAAAATAGTCAAAAGATCAATAGATGTCAGAAGTGATTGGAGCTAAATTTCTGCCTCTTTTTGTAAAGTGAGTTTGCACTTTTGACTTACTTGTGAAAGTTATTACAACTTTGAACGCTGAGTTGCTAGGCAGAAACCCTAAAGCAATATTTACCATGTCCCAGGAATCACTTCTTTCTCTCTTTCTCAAATATTCTAGTTGATTTTGATAAATAAATAGGTTTAAGAACTACTCTTTTAGAGCCCTGTTTCTCAATTGTATAGAGTAGGTAAAAGAAAAAGCAACAGAATTATTGAAACACCAGGAGAGCTTTATTAAACTATACATATCAATCCCTTTCCTCTACCAACAGATGAAAAAGGCACTCCAAGAAGATCAGTTGAGGGCCAATAATAAGAATTTAAATCGGAGTGTATAGGGACATAAGGCAATGAGAATGGGAAAGAAATGATGTGTATTCAAGATTTTATTTACAGTGTTATTAATTTTAGAAATTAAAATGTCATGATCTGTAACATCCCACTATATAATCCTAATACCAGAGATAATACATTCAAATTAGATAGAATATTTGAAAATAAACATGGACCTCAAAATCTCTTATGCCTGTGAATTTAAACGGACATTTTCAAAAGGCATTAAAAAATCAGTGAAATCCTGCACTTTTCCATTTTGAAATGCCCACTTAAAGATATATTTAACATGATAATGTTTACTGTTATACATTAACTAAACAAATTTGTTATTTTGTACATTCATGAGGTATTTCACTATTTCTGAACATTTTATATACTTTTAAACAATTATTCTTTTTATGCATTCAGATACTCCCATAAAGACATCAAATAGTTTTCCCACTAACAATTATCAATATTTCTACCCAGAGGTAATAAGTGTAGTATAATTAGAGTGTATTTAAAGTCTAAAATAGCGCACTCAGAATAATATTGAAAATTCTCCTCCCTTGACTAAAATAACGTTTTTATTCATCCTTCTTATCTTATTTCAAATTGAAGCCTTTTTCTGTTACAATAGTATTAATTGTACCAGTCACTAGAAGTCTACTCATGGTCTGCAAAGAGTAAAAAACTCTCTTTGTAAAATATACTTCAGGATTTTACTCCATATGTCATGGACATCTATGTGATATTTCAAATCAAGCGGTTCTCAACTACCCATAAAAATCTGATTCATACAGACATATCATCATAAACAAGTATATGTAAGCCTGGCATTTGCCTTCTTGTTGTTTCATCACACTGAAAACTACTGAAAATGGATGATTGGAGGAATTGCATAAATTTTCCTTAGAAGAACGATTCAATTGCCATAAAAAATAGAGGGCTGGCCAGATGAAAATGCATTTTAATAGGAGAAAAATTCTAATAGTTCATTAGATGAATATTAAGTGCATAAAAACATGTCATTATTATATAAATTCCGAACTCCCACCAAAATTTTTCACTCTTCTATAGTCAGTCATGCTCACTCTCTTTGGACCCAATGTTTCCTTATTAGGGATGGAAATAAGAGGTGGAGTGATGGAGTGGGAGGGGGTGAATTGTATGATCTAAGGTGTTATCCTCTCCTCTGATTCCTAAACCTCATGCATATTTGGAAGCCACAGCGACCCAGTTGTGGCCCCTGAGTTGTTCTACTTGCCCTATGAAAGTGGTAGGCTTCACACAGACAACAAGTTGCTCGAACGCTGAATTTCCTAGATGATAAAGCCAAAATCACAAAATGGGGATAGTCTGAACCAAAAACACTTGGTTCTCTCTGGTTAAATATTTCATGCCTGATCTGTTGTAGCTTACTCTATGGAAAAAAACAAATATTTATTTCTATGTTGAGCTTCTTTTATTTCTGGAGAAAGCATTTCAGGTACTTGTTCCTCGACTTGTGGTATTTGAAATATGAATTCTGAATTCGTGGCTTATCAATAAAAACACATTGACTTTCACAGAGGTTGACTGGTGTATTCTAGCACAGGAGTAGAAACATTTACTTACATTGTGTTCACAGCTGATAAGCTGCAGTTGCTAACAGTTTGTTAATTAAATCTTAGTTAAGCTTTGTCCTTCTTGCTTGAAAACAGAACTCTTAACATTTGAGGCTGCAATTTGCATGCATCAGTCAACACAAATGCTGAACAAAGTGCTTGTTTAGGTAATAAGATAAGGAGGTGCCCTCTCCACATTTCAGCTCTGACCGCCTGAGAAGCAACATTTCCCAAGATTCCCAGCTGCTGCTTGTTCAGGCAGCTCTGTGGTTTGCGCTGCATATTAATTTCCGTCTGACACGGGAATTCAATTTGTACTGTACATTTCATTTCTTCACAGATTTAGATTTATTTCATGTTCTCTGCTTTTAATTAACTCTCTGGCACAGCTGCTGGACAGGATAGAAAAACTCATAGCTCTCCCTGTGTTATGAGTACACCACCAATCATTTGCCACTTAGATGGTGGTGCAGGAGCTATCAGTTTCTATGGCAACCAGAGCCGTGGTGATTGATTCCTTGCCAGTATGGCATCACCACAGGGAGTGCAGCTTGTGATTTTTGTATGCTCGCAACATCCATCTAATTAAAACAGGATTATGGAATCATCCCAGTATATGTTCAGCAACTACACTGCATTCCATTTATGTAAATGTCAACACTATTAAATACAGTGGTCAGAAGATGTTTATAAAGAAACACTTGCCTTAGTCTTTGGTTGTGCCTTGGGAAGTGAGGGCTTAACCACCTGGTTTTGGCCATTATATCCTCTTAAATGGTAGCCTTCAACAAGGCACAGTCATTTGGTATTTGAAAATCATATGAAGCAAAGCCAAACAGTTACATTTCAATTGATGCAATGCTTGCTAACTCTAGAATGCAATACTAAGCCTGACTTGGAAACTGACTAATTAATTTAGTGTGTATGAATTATTTATTCATCAAAAGCTCTTAATTCACGTGATTGATTTCTCTTTCATTGGCCTCCCTTGAGAGCAGAACATCCTTCTGCTCTCATGATTTCCTTCTCACAGAGCATTCCTCAATTCCTTTAACAGTTGCTTGGGATTTGGGGAAAGCTTACCGATCAGGTGAGATAAAAGATGCAGTTTTCACCGTTGTGCATGGAGACTCCAGATGAAAAAGGCAGCTCAGGGACTTCATGGGGACTTCATGAAGGGCTAAATGAGTAGGCAAGCCCTTCAGAGAATTGTGAGCTGTATATGCAAAATAAAAAAGAAGGACAGAGGGTGACAGATCAGTTAGCAACGTTGTCTTATACATCAGAGTTTTTGCTGGATAAGACTGACAAAATATTCTGTTAGCATGAAAAATGACAGCCTGCACTCCTAATGGCTTCATGTCCCTGTGCATTTCATTTTCTAATGTATTTCTATGTTATAGAAGCTGCCACTGTGACATATATAAGTATGCGCTGTATAGTATGTGTATTGGCTGTCAAAACTCTATTCATTTTACAGAACTTTTTCCCTTGCCTTCACATATGTTATATGAAGAAACTGCACATTCAAATGATACTGTCAGAGATACTTCTGGTTAAATTTTAATTATTAGTACTATACTTCCCAAAAGTTTCACGATATTTCAAAGTTCTCATGAAATGACAGTAAAATTACTCCCAAAGCAGCAAATTCATAAAATGACAAAAATCTATAAAACATTTTGACTAGTGAAAGAAAAGGGATTCTAATATTAGCTAGGATGTGATGATTGGCTGAGACAAAACTGATGGAAAGAAGAGTGCTTCACTGAATGTAGCTTTTAAAATACATAGTTTTTCAGTTGTGGTATCACCAAGAGTATGTAACTGAACAGTGGGTGCAATTCGTTGTCTGGGGCACACAGTTTCTATTGCATGTATGTATCTACTCTAGACATTAGCATGTCACACTTAGAGTTACAGTATATGCCATTCTGCTGGGCATGGTGTCTCACGCCTGTAATACCAGCACTTTGTGAGGCTGAGGCTGGTGGATCACGAGGTTGAGACCATCCCGGCCAACATGGTGAAACCTCGTCTCTACTAAAAATACAAAAATTAGGTGGGCATGGTGGCATAGGTCTGTACTCCCAGCTACTCAGGAGGCTGAGGCAGGAGAATCACTTGAAACCGGGAGGCGGAGGTTGCAGTGAGCCGAGATCACGCCATTGCACTCCAGCCTGGACGACAGAGTGAGACTCCGTCTCAAAAAAAAAAAATTATGCCATTCATTGCTAGTTCATTAAGCAGTGAAGGTAATGAGCATGCATTTTTATCTACAATTGGTAACATCATTCATCCGTCATGTCCACTGTACTTTCAGATATTTATGCTACCACCAGTACTCCCTTTGAGCCCCTCAAAAAACGTTAGCTCACACAAATAAATCCAAAAATATTTTTGATTATTTCTTTTTTGAAAGGGACGAATTGTATATTACACAATGCAAGGTATTTTAGGATAATTTTGAGGGATTTTTCCAAGTAATGTGACCAAGAAATTAAACTCATTAGCTAATTATTTTTGCTTATTTAACCTAAAAAAATCCATGCTTCTCTTAAATTTTCCCTTTTTAAAATGAAGTAGCATGTTCTATACTACAAAAATAAAAAGAGATTTCAGAAATTTGTATTGCTTAATTTGTATAGATGCTAGATATCTTCGCTGAATACTTGACTGATAAAAATATAGGGCCGGGAGCAGTGGCTCACCTGTAACACTAGCATTCTGCGAGGATGAGGCAGGCAGATCATGAGGCCAGGAGTTCAAAACCAGCCTGGCCAGCATGGTGAAACCCTGTCTCTACTAAAAATACAAAAATTAGGAGGGCATGGTGGCGCATGCCTGCAATCTCAGCTACTCGGGAGGCTGAGGCAGGAGAATTGCTTGAACCTGGGAGGCAGTGGTTGTGGTGAGCTGAGATTGCACCACTGTACTCCAGCCTAGGGGACAGAGCGAGACTCCATTTAAAAAAATAATAATAATAATAATATATATATATAAACATATATATAAACATACATATAAACATATATAAAAACATATATATAAACATATATAAACATATATGTATATAAAAACATATATAAACATATATGTATATAAAAACATATATATACACACACACACACACACATACACATATACACACATAAGCTAGAACTGGTAAAATTTTAGGCCTATTATCTCTTCCTCTGTACATACCTCATGTCCTCAAAAATCATATTTTATTGCAATGTTAAAATTATCAATATCTGCACTGTGCATAGGCAGAAAATATTTTCCTGAGTACTCACAAAGCTTATCTACTGTATGGTTAGAATATGTTTTGTGAAATTTTTAAAAACTATAGAAAGTGATAATAAAAATATATTTCAGGGCCTAGAATGCTCTTGAAAATATAAAATATTTACTTTCTTTCTGAAAAACATCACAAGGATTATTTAGATACCTGTTTATTTTATGCATTTTTTATGATTCATGACATCTGTGAGGACATCAAATAGTTTCCAAAAATGAAAATACGTACTACTTTCAAAGAAAAATCTTTCATGGGAGATTAATTTTTATGTTCCTTATCACAAAAGTGGAGTAATTAAAATTTTGAGTCAAGGACTTGGTTATGCTGCATTCCAGATGGCTGGAAACATATTTGACAGTGCAGGTGTCATGTTAATATGACAGCAAATTAGTAGTGTGTGTGTGTGTGTGTGTGTGTGTGTGTGTTTAGGTTGATGGAACCTAGGGAGTCATTACCTGACTATCCACATAGAAGGAACAGCTGGCCAGCTAAAGATCTATACCTTAGAAGTGCACAGACTTTATTCAAGCTTTGATGGTTTGTAAAAAATAAGAGGTATGTTCTTTCCTCTTTTCTTTCTAAGTGTAACAATTGATTAAAAATGAAAATGAATGCTTTGCAATTGAAATGAATGTTATCAATGCAAATTTCACTCCAGATACAGTTCAATTGAATCAAGCCAAAATAAATGTTTCCAAACTAAATTGTTTCATGTGTTTTCTGGTCTCCTTTCATATTTCTACAAATGTTGGCATTAAGCTGATGGACCATGGAAATATGAGCCTGAGAACAGCCAGTGTCACCTCTTAGAAATATGGAAAAAGTAGAATAAGACATGCATAGATTAATGCTTGAGTTATATGAGTTAAACAAGTAAATGATAAATAGGTAGATGTATAAATATTAGGTTAAAAGAGAGATTAGATAAATAAATGATAGAAGACCATCGGTATATAATATAAAGTGTATTTTTATTATGACACTACTAAAAATGTTTGACTGCCTCTAATATACATGAACAGGAAAGCATGGGTTTACATGCTGGCTATACCATCCATGAGTTGACCAAACACATAATATTTATTGCTTATTGACTACATTGTGTTAGGTGCTATAAAACAGTTATATTAAATTTTTTCATTTAAATATTGCAATATCCCTGTAACATAGGTAATTTGTCTTCATTTTACAGATGAGAAAACTCAGATTTAGGGAAGTAAAGCAACGTGTTTATGGTCACACCAATAGCCCACGGCAGAGTAGGATTCAGACTCTGAAGCTCTAAGCGAAAACAGTCGTTAATGTATTTCATTGCATATGAATATCTAGGATGTGCACAGACCTGGAAGCATTATAAGAGACCCTGGAGTAGGCCAAGAGCCGTCAACATGGTTCTAGAAAATCCTGTGACTATCTGAGAAAACGTGTTTCTAGCATATTCCTCAGATTTGTTAACTTGCGCTAAACCCTGCAGATGATTCATTCTTTTCAGTATTGTCCCAGACTCCAGTATCATAGCCGGGATGGTTTGTGTTTTTTTGGGTAGAATGCTACCTGTCAGATAAAACAGAGATGGACGAAACATGAAGACAGCAACTCCTCAGAAAATAGTGTTATAAACAACACTTAATCATTTATATATCTATTTCTTTATTATTATATGTATTTAAGGTATACAGCATCAGGTTTGATATACATATACAAATAAAATAACTACTGCAGGTAAGTAATGAACCTATTCATCCCCTTCTATAGCTACCTTTTTATTTTCCTGGTAAGAGTACCTACAATCTACACATTTATCACATTTTCAATATACAATAAAATATTATTTACTATAGTAATCTTGCAGTGCATTAGATCTTTAGAATTATTCATCTTATGTTACTGCTAAATTCTACTCTTTGACCTAGGTCTCTCCATTTTCTTCACCTCCCAGCCACTGGAAACTACCTTTCTATTCTCAGTTTCTAAGTATTCAACTTTTCTTTTTAGATTCCACATATATATGAGATTATGCAATATCTTTCTGTTTCTGGTCTATTTCACTTAGCATAATGTTCTCCTGGTTTGTCCATCTTAGTGCAAGTAAAAGATTCTCCTTTTTTAAGGCTGAATAATATTGTATTGTATATGTGTGCATGTGTATGTTTGTGTATATACGTATAGGTCACAATTTTTTAATACATTTATTTATTAATGGACACAGGTTGTTTCCATATCTTAGCTACTTTGAATAATGCTGCAATATACATGGGAGTACACATATCTCTATTAAGGTCCTGATTTCATTTCCTTTGGATATATACCCAGCAGAGGGACTACTGGGTCATATTTAACCAAGGAAGTGAAAGATCTGTACACTGAAATCTATAAAACATTGAAGGAAATTGAAGGAAACACAAATAAATGGAAAGGTATTTCATGCTCATGGATTGGAAGAATCAGTATTGTTAAAACGTCTATTCTACTCAAAGCAATATACTGAATCAACTCAATTCCTAAAACAACCCAATGGCATTTTTCACAGAAATTAAAAAATAATTATAAAATTCATATAGAAAAGCAAAAGACCCTGGATAGCTAAAACAATATTAAGAAAAGAAAACAGTTGGGGCATCACATGTCCCGATTTCAAATTATATTACAAAGCTATATTAATTAAAACAGTTAGTGGCAAAAAGACAAATAGATCAATGGAACTAAATAGAGAGCCTGGAAATAAACCCAAGCATATATGAGCCACTAATTTTCAAGAAAGTCATTAAACTGACACAATGGGGAAAGAATAGTCTCTTCAATAAGTGATTTTTCCTGAAAAAAAATGGGATATTTACATGCAAAATAAGGAAATAGAACCCTTATCTTACACCATAAACAAAAACCAACTCAAAATGAATTAAGGACTTAAACATAAGACCTGAAATAATAAAATACAGAAGAAAATAGGGAGAAAGTTTCTTGATGTTGGTCTTGGTAATTTTTTTTTTTTTGGATATTACATCAAAATCTCAGGTAACAGTAGTAAAAGTAAATAAGTGGGACTATGTCAGACTAAGAAACTTCTGCACAGCAAAGGACACAATCAATAAAATGAAAAGGCAGTCTATGGATTGAGAGCACATCCTTTTTACCCATCTATCTGATAAGGATTTAACATCCAAGACATGTAAGTTACCCACAGAAATCAATAGTAATAGAAACAAATACCCCAATTTAAAAATGAGCCTGAATAGGTATTTTTCCCAAAAAGACACAAATATGGCCAACAGGTATAGGAACGGGTGCTCAACATCACTAAGCATCAGAGGAATGCAAATCAAAACCACGACCAGGTACCATTTCATACCTGTTAGGATGAATATTATAAAGACAACAGGTAACAAGTGTTGGTGAGGAGTACAGAAAAAGTTAACCCTTATACACTGTTGGTGGAAATATAACTTGGTGCAACCATTATGAAAAACACTATTGAGGTTACTCAAAAAATGAAATCATCTTTTTAAACACTTTATTTTGGCCTGGGTCCATTTTTTATCATGTGGCTTTGCAGACTACAGCTAACAGTTCCTTAAATAAATGTACTACATATATTTGGGGATGGTCAGGAACCACATAGCTATTTTAATTAGATATGTGCTTGATGAAAAATCACTTTGGAATTTTCTAGTGGTAGGAAGAGGTAAAATTACATATGTATATAGTATATACATATGCTGGCTGGGAATCTCCTGGCCTTTGGAGCCATGGTTAAACTTGATGTGACTTGATATTTCACAATCTTGTAGCAGTCCAGAGTTCTACCTTATAAATTCTGTGAATTCTATGAAATCATTTCTATTTTTCTCTGTCTTGGTGTTCTCGCATCAGTAAGCATTTGCTGCCGCTATTCCACCACAAAACAATCTGGGTGTAGATTCCAGCCTTGTCACCAGTTCTCTTAAATAAATTAATTTAATAATTTCATTGAAGGATTTTTTTTTTGCCCTGGGCAAAGTGGTTTTGGATATATCACATGGCTTATAGTCTTTCCCATTTCACTAATTCAATCCTCAGTTTCATTTCTATTTTCCACCTTGAACTATTGCAGAAACAAGAAAATTCTTCCCCTCCTATACCGAAAACTACTGGGGTCCTACTTTCTACCACACACTTAGACTGAGATCTCCCTTTCCACTACACTGGCTTACATAAATATATTCCTTTCCTAAAAGGAATTCAATTGACTAAGATGATCTCCATTCAATGAGATTCTCATGTTATATTCTCCTAGTTATATCTTTCATATATATTTTTCTCTATATTATTAAATGCTTATCAGTGAAACCTCTGGACTTTCAAACAAAATATACATTTATGAGAATTTTGTATTATTGTTATATTAGCCTAAATTTATTGAATTTATTGAAAATTACTTATTTAATTCATTGAAATTATTCATTTAGGCTAATACAACAGTAATACAAATAAAAATTTACATGCCTGAAACAGATAATATTATGAAAATATATTAAGTAACTGAGAATTTTTTCTTCTTAGATTTAGGCTTCTGGCTTCCTTGACCAAAATAATATAGGGGAAAAATGACAGCATGCCAAAACTTGATTTTTTTATAAATAAGTGAAGGCTCTTGTACCCATGTCTAATCTCATTATAAACATGGATGCTCAAATACTTGTGAACAGTGAAGAGACAAATCCTGAGCCAGATTTAGGCTTCCATGAAATTTATTAAATACACCCTAACGTTTGAAAGTAGCATTGGTTTACTTTTTAAGGGCTTGAATTAACCAAAAGTTGTCTTGGATTTTTCTGTTATAGAACCAAATCTAGTAAACAAGGTAGATGTAGTAGTAATACGGTTTTCATACAATGTCATTTGATCTTGAGTAATCAGCAAAAGGAAAAATATAGTTTCCTATTTGGTATTTTCAGTTGTAATTATTTTTTGCTATTTATATTGCTTATAATGCTAACTTAGAAATCTTTAAAAAATTTCAAGTAATACATTCTCATTGTAAAACGAGAACTAAGAATTCTTCAATGCGAACTGAGGATAACTCTTCTCACTAAGGAGAATGGGAATTTTACCCTTTCCCCATCTTCTCCAAACAGAATCTCCATAAATAACAGGTGTTAAAAATCTGGTGTAGATTCTTCTAGTTATTTTTCCATATGTGCATACATAAAAACGAAACCTGGGAAAATACAATTCATATCTTGGACTTTATTAAGAATATATCTTGAATGTTGTTTTATATATCAAATTTTATTGGTTCTATATACCATAATTTACACATTTATTTTCATATTGAAGGATGTTTAAGTTGTCTGAAATGTGTTGGTGATTTTCAGTGTACCTGCTACAAGGCATATCATGGTGCAAATGCCTTTGTGTACATATATGCAAGCATTTCCATATGACTGAATCCTAGGAACAAGTTTGCTGTGTCAAAAATAATGCCCATTTAAAAATTTGATTGCTACCACATAATTGTGTTTAAAAAAAAAGAGGAGAAAGTAAAATTTACCAATTTAGAATTGAATTTGCCAATTTAGAGGGTTTTTGTTTACCTTTGCCTCAGGGACCTATATGGTGATTTGAGGTACTACATACCCTGATTATGTCTCTTTTAAAAATGTTGATGTTTTATCATTGGCTCTTACACAATAATTTTTATTTTTACATTTTTTATTAAAATGTAATTGATCTTGATTATTAAGGTATTACCTTGATTACTAAATATTATACATATTTATTATTCATGTTTCTTAGTTTTATTGTTTTTGAGTTTTATAATAATATTGATAACATTCTATGTAGTCTTCTATGAGTAACTTCATATTTTTCAATACAAATACTAATATACTAATACAATTAATCCATTTTATTGCTATAGCATTTCATTGTGTGAATAATATACCACAAATTATTTTTTCATTCTTAATGCCTAGCAATCAGTTTTTCCCCAGGTTTTTTGCTATTATTGACAAGGCTTCTAATTATTAATGTGCATGTGTCTTTTGAAGATATGTAGCTAAATAGAGAATTTCTGAGTTATAGGGCAAATATGCAAGAAAATTCAAATTTTTAAGATAAATTATTTTCCAATGTGACTGCACAATAATAAACATAAAGTCATGAAAACCCTAGAAGAAAACCTAGGCAATGCCATTCAGGACATAGGCATGGGCAAAGACTTCATGTCTAAAACACCAAAAGCAATGGCAACAAAAGCCAAAATTGACAAATGGGATCTAATTAAACTAAAGAGCTTCTGTACAGCAAAAGAAACTACCATCAGAGTGAACAGGCAACCTACAGAATGGGAGAAAATTTTTGCAATCTACTCATCTGACAAAGGGCTAATATCCAGAATCTACAATGAACTCAAACAAATTTACAAGAAACAAACAACCAACCCCATCAAAAAGTGGGCAAAGGATATGAACAGACACTTCTCAAAAGAAGACATTTATGCAGCCAAAAGACACATGAAAAAATGCTCATCATCACTGGCCATCAGAGAAATGCAAATCAAAACCACAATGAGATACCATCTCACACCAGTTAGAACGGAGATCATTAAAAAGTCAGGAAACAACAGGTGCTGGAGAGGATGTGGAGAAATAGGAACACTTTTACACTGTTGGTGGGAATGTAAACTAGTTCAACCATTGTGGAAGTCAGTGTGGCGATTCCTCAGGGATCTAGAACTAGAAATACCATTTGACCCAGCCATCCCATTACTGAGTATATACCCAAAGGATTATAAATCATGCTGCTATAAAGACACATGCACACGTATGTTTATTGTGGCACTATTCTCAACAGCAAAGACTTGGAACCAACCCAAATGTCCCACAAGGACAGACTGGATTAAGAAAATGTGGCACATATACACCACGGAATACCATGCAGCCATAAAAAATGATGAGTTCATGTCCTTTGTAGGGACATGGATGAAGCTGGAAACCATCATTCTCAGTAAACTATGGCAAGGACAAAAAACCAAACACCGCATGTTCTCACTCATAGGTGGGAATTGAACAATGAGAACACATGGACACAGGAAGGGGAACATCACACACTGGGGCCTGTTGTGGGGTGGGGGGAGGGGGGAGGGATAGCATTAGGAGATATACCTAATGTTAAATGATGAGTTACTGGGTGCAGCACACCAACATGGCCCATGTATACACATGTAACAAGCCTGCACGTTGTGCACATGTAACCTAAAACTTAAAGTATAATAAAAAAAAAGAAAGCAATTGAATGTATTCTTTTATGGTTAGTATATTTATTTTGTCTGAGTCTAGCTGTGGCATATTGCATTTCCCAAAAATAAACACAAGTCCCATCCCAAATACTCTTCTGTAATGTAGTCTCACCTCTCTTCCATCTAGAGGTGGAATATAATTCTCCTGTCCTTTAATCTAGGTTAGACTTAGTGGCTTTCTGAGCAGAAGTGACATTCTGAGACTTCTGTGGTTGGGACACAGGATGAGCTTCTTAAAATAGCTCTACTTCGGTTACTGCCTTTCAGATACCAGCCAGCAAGCAGGCTGTGAGAAGCCCAAGCTACAAAGAGAAACCATCTGTAGACGTTCTGGGAGGGAAATAGCTTCAAATGAGCTCCCCAACAATACCAGACAGACTGCTATCCATGTGAGTGAGCCATCTTGGATGTCCAGCTAAGTCAAGCTTTCAACAATTCCACCCCAATAGCTATAATTACATAAAAGACCTCAAGTGAGGACTACCCAACTGTGAGAGATAATAATAAATTGCTACTTTAAATCACAAATTTTGGAGTAGTTTGTTATGTAGAAAAAGGGTATTAAAAGGGTATTAACTGAAATACAAAAATATATTTGCTTTATATTCATTGAATAGTTAACATTAAAAAAATTGTATACCATTCCTTGATCCACCTGTAGCTTTTTTTTTTTTTTTTTTTTGCTTTTCTTCTTTAAAAAATCTTTATTTTTTAACTGACAAAAATTTGTGTCTATTTCTCATGGAGTTGATTTTTGTGTATGATGAAATTACAGACCCAATTTTGCATCCTGATAAAGTTAACAACATAAAACCAAGTTTTGTCCAAAGCTATTTTTTACATAGTGTTTGTTTTCCAGATCCATTAACTTAATTTTGGGCTTGTGGCTTCATTGACTTTTACGTTTGAACTAAAAAGTAAAAGAATAACTCATAGAAGATTTCATAAAATCTAATTTGTTATACATAAAACATATGAGATTAGTCACTATTAGTTAAATAAATACATTATTAAGGAAGCAGGGAATAAAAGTTAAATACAGCCTCATTAGAGTCAAATAAATTAGGTTTAAATCTCATGTTCGCAAATTTACTGAATTTTTTCATCTCTTTAAAGAAAGCAGTTAAACTCATAATTCGGCATTTTTGTGATAATAAAATAAAATAATCATTTAAGATTTCTTAGCATTAGAAACTGGCATAAATTAAATTATCAGCAAGTGGCATCTCTCTTGACTCACAAAAGACAGAAGAGAAACTTTCTGTAATATGTGAAGAAATATGTTGGGTTTGAATCTATAGACCTTACCATCTCTGAAATGGAGCCTTGCATTTTCATGAAAGATTTAGGGTTAAGGAATATCTATCTTACTTTATGAGACTTAATGTGTTTCTAAATCATTTTTATACACAATATGTAAGATTTTTCATTCACTTTTCAATTTTGTAAATTACCAAACTAAACATGTTCTTCTGAAAAAAAAAATGCTTCACCATAAAGAACAATAATAATCAAAGAATACTGGGATGCATGCTTTGAAAAGTTGTTTCCTGTTTTTCTATATTTGCAATAGTAAACAGCAAACCTTTACTTTTTTTGACAGTAGTTTGATTTACCGATATGCCTAATCTGTTCAGGGACATAAAAATGTTTATGAAAAAAATATTTTTTCTCAGGATCTCAGAATCTCATGTTCTGTTATAGACAGCTTTGGTATACTTCAGTATTGGCTGAAGTATATTTCTTTAACTTCTTAATGTGAAACTTAAGCAACTACACTAGTTTAATAGACAAAAACTTTTAGCATTTTTAGGTTTGTAGAAAAAATTGTCAAAAATAGAATATTTCATTCACACGTGGAAACTAAAAATTAAAACAATTGAACTCATGGAGGTAGAGAGTAGAATGCTGGTTATCAGAGGCTGGGAAGGCGGTGGTAGGGCAGTGGGGATAGTTAATGGGTGCAAAAATATAACTAGATAGAATAAATAAGATCTAGTATTTGATACCACAATTGTGTGACTACAGTCAACAGTAATTTATTGTATATTTAAAACAACTAAAAGAGTAGAATTGAAATGTTCCTAAAGCAAATTAGAAATGCTCAAGTTAATGGACATCACAATTACCCCAATGGGATCATTACACATTATATGTCTGTATCAACAAATCACATGTACAAGATAAATAGATACCCATAGGTACCCAAATAATTTAAAATAAAAACATTTTTAGAAAGTACAGATAATTTACAAATCCTCCTCATTTCCCCACTGCAGTTTCTCCTATTATTAACATCTTGGATTAAGTGGTACATTTGTTACAATTAATGAGGCAATATTGATACATTATAATTAACAAAAGCTTATAGTTTACATTAGGATTTACTTGGTGTTGCACATTCTGTGGGTTTGGATAAATATGTAATGACATGTATCCTCCATTATAGTGTTAACACAGAATACTTGCACTGCCTTAAAAATCGCTTGCTCCACATTTTCATCCTTCCTTCCTGACAAACCATTGGCAACCATTCATCTCTTTACCGTCTCCATAGTTCTTCCTTTCCCAGAATGTCTTACAGTTGGAACTATATAGTCTTTTCATATTGGATTCTTTCACTTAAAAATATACATTTAATGTTCTACCAACTTTTTCATGGCTTACTAGCTCATTTATTTTTATCACTGCATAGTATGTCATTTTGTAGATGTCCCAGTTTGTCTGTCCACTTGTTGAAAGACATCTTGGCTGCTTCCAAGTCTTGGCAATTCTGAATAAGGCAGCTATAAACATTCTTGCGTAGCTTTGTGTGAAAATAGATTTTTCAACTCATTTGGGTAAATAACAATAAGTGTAAATCCTGGATAATATGGTAAGAATATGTTTAGCTTTGTAAGAAATTGCCAAACGCCGACACAAAGTGACTGTACCATTTTGGATTCCTACCAACAATGAATATGAGTTCTTGTTGCTCCAAATCCTAGCCAGTATTTGCTGTTGTCAGGATTTTAGCCATTCTAATAGCTGTGTAATGGTATATCATTGTTGTTTCAATTTACGATTCCCTAACGACATGTGATGCTGAATATTTTTTCATGTATGTACTTGCCATCTGTATATCTTCTTTGAGGAAGTGTTTGTTCAGATATTTTGTTCATTTACTAATTCATTTGTTTGTTTTCTTATTGTTATTAGTTTTTTGTAAAATTGGGATACCAGCTCTTTATCACATATGTGTTTTTGCAAAGATTTTCTCCCTATTTGTAACTTGTGCCTTCATTATCTTAGCAGTGTATTGCACAGATAAAAAGGTTTTAATTTTTGTGAAATCCATCATCAATTTTTTCCTTCATAGATTGTGCTTTTGGCATTAAATCCAAAAAAATCATCAACAATCCCAAAGTTGTCTAGATTTTCTTCTATATTATCTATATGAGTTTTATAGTTTGTGTTTTACATTTAAGTCTATGATCCATTTTGAGAAAACTTTTATAAAATGTGTAAAGTCTATGTTTAGACTCCTTTTTTATGTGGAAGTCCAGATGTTTCAGCATATTTGCTGAAAAGATTGTCTTTTCCCCATCAAATTGCCTTCGCTCTACTGTTAATAATCACATGACTACATTTGAGTGAATCTAATTCTGGGCTCTCTATTCAGTTTTATTTATCTATTTGCCTGTTCTTTAGCCAATACTGTATCCTCCTGGCTACTGTACTGTCTTAAAGTCAAGTAATGTCAATCTTCTGATTCTGTTCTTGTCCTTCAATATTGTGTTGGCTATTGTGGATCTTTTGCCTCTGTTTTAGAAGTAATTGGCTGATACACATGAAATTAATACTGGGATTTTGATTAGGATTCCATCAAATCTATAAAGTTGGAAAGAAATGACATAATTAAAATATTGACACTTTCTATCTATGTGCATTGAACATCTCTCCACTTATTTAGATTTTTTAAAAAATTATTAGAATTTTGTAGTTTTTCTTATACAAAATATGTAATAATTTCTTAGATTTATACTTAAGTATTTTATATTTTTGTTGCTAATTTAAATGGTATTGTGTTTTTAATTCAAAATCCCAATTGTTTACTGCTGGCATTTAAGGGAACAATTAACTTTTGTAAATTATCCATGTATCCTGCTGATTTGCTAAAATTACTTACGAGTTTCAAAACTTTTTTGTTGTAAATTCTGAGATTTTTCAACATGGAAATTATGTCATCTGCAAACAAAAACAATTTTATTGCTTCATTTTAGTCAGTATTCCATTTATTTCATTTTCTTGTCTTATTGTGTTAGCTAGGATGTCCAGTATGATGATGAAGAGGAGTGGTGAGAGGGCATATCTTTACCTTGTCCTTAATCTTAGTAGGAAAGCATCCAGTCTGTCCACTATTATGTATGATGTTAGTTGTAGGTGTGTTGTAGATATTCTTCATGAAGTTGAAAAAGATCCTCTCTACTCCTAGTTTATAGAGCATTTTTAAAAATCAAGAATGAGTGTTGGAATTTGTCAAATGCTTGTTCTGCATCTATTGGTATACTCATATAATTTTCCGTCTTTAGCCTGTTGATGTGATGAATTACATTATTTGATTTTTGAATGGTGAGCTCCCTTTGAATACCTGGAATAAATCTCACTTAGTCATGGTATATAATTTTTATAAATAGTTGGATTCAACTTGTTGATATTTCGTTGAGAAGTTTTGCATCTATGTTCATGAGCAATAATGGTTTGTAGATTTTCTTTCTTGTAATATCTTTTTCAGGTGTGAGTATTAAGATAATGTTGACCACATGAAATGAGTTACGAAGTATCCTCCCTGCTTCTGTTTTTGCTTGTTTGTTTGTTTGTTTGTTTGTTTGTTTGGAAGAGATTGCAGAGAATTGGCATAATTTCTTAAATATTTAGTACAGTTCAACAACAAACTCAATCTGGGCCTGTTGTTTTGAAAGGTTTTAGAAGGCTGTTAATTTGTAATTCATGTTTTAATAGATTTAAGACTACCAGATTATTTATTTCTCCTTTTGTGAGTTCTGGTGGATTGTGTCTTTTGCGAAAAGAACATAGAATCGTTCATAGTACTCCTTTATTTCTGTTTTAATACTTATGGAATTAAAAGTGATGATGACTCATTTATTCCTGATATTGGTAATTTGCATCTTTTTTCTTGGTTAGTCTAGTTTACCAATATTTTCTAAAAATACTTTTTTAAAACTAGCTTTTGGTTTTTATTGTCATTATTAATTTACTGTTTTTATTGATTTCTGCTCTAACTTCTATTACTTATTTCCTTCTGCTTGCTTTACACTTCTTTTTCTAGTTTCCTAAGGTGGAAACTTAGGATACTGATATTAGATTTTTCTTATTTTCTAAAATATTCATTCTATAATACAAATTTACCTCTAAGCACCAGTTTTGCTGCATTACACAAATTTTGATGAGTTGTGTATTTGTTTTCAAATATTTTAAAATTTTATCTTGAAAATATGTTGTTCCATATATAATTTAGAAGTGTTTGATCTCCAAGTATTTTCTTGTTTTCCAGCTATTTTTCTGGCTATAAGTTTTAATTCCATTGTGGTCTGAAAACATAGTTTGTATGATTTCTATTCTTTTAAATGTGTTGAGGTGTGTTTGATGGCCCCAACTATGTTATATTTGGTAAATGCTCTATGTGAGTTTCAGAAGAATATGTAACATGTATGGTTTTTGGATAAAGTATCTATTTGGTAAATGCTCTGTGTGAGCTTCAGAAGAGTATGTAATATGTATGGTTTTGGATAAAGTATCCTATAAATGTTAATTAGGTCTAGTTGATTGACGGTGCTATTCAGTTCAACTATATCCTTACTTTTTTCTGCTTGCTAGATCTGTCAGTTATCACAGAGGGATGTTAAAGTTTCCAACTATAATAGTAAATTTGTCAAATTCTCTTTGCAGTTCTACAGTTTTTGCCTTACATATTTTGATATTTTGGTGTTAGGTGCAGGCACATTAAGGATTGCTATATCTTTCTTGAAGAATTTGGCCCTTAATCATTATATAATGCCCCATTTTTTCTCTGATAAATTTTCTTGCTCTGAAGTCTGCACTTACTGAAATTAATATAGCTAATCTGATTTCTTTTTATTTGTGTTAGTGTGGTATGTCTTTCTCCAACACTTTACTATCTGTCTCTTTTATTTAAAGTAGATTTTTTGTAGACAACATATAGTTGGTTCTTGTTTTGTGACTCACTTTGATAACCTCTCTTTTAATTGGTGTCTTTAGATGATTGACATTTAAAGTGATTATTAGTAATAGATTAAGAAATACCATATTTGTTAGTGTTTTCCATTCATTGCCTTTGTGGGGTTTTTTTTGTTTGTTAGTTTGCCTGTTTGTTTTTTACTTTGTTTCTGCCTTCTCTAGTTTTAATTAAGCATTTTCTGTAATTTTATCTCCTTTGTTAGCATATCTATTACATTTCTTTTTTACTATTTTTAATGATTGCTCTGGAGTTTGCAGTACTGCAGCATACATTTGCAACTAATTTAAACCCATTTTCAAATAACACTATACTACTTCATAGGTAATGAAAGCATCTTATAATATAGTATCTCTAGTTTTTTCCCTTTCTTATGTCCTAACTGCCATTTCACTTCACATATTCATAGCCAAAATCACTGAGTATATGGTGCTATTATTATTTTGACAAAAATCTGTAATCTGTTAGATCAATTAAAACAAAAAAGAGTCTATTATACCTTCACTTATTCCTTCTCTGATGTTTTGCATTTCTTAACATAGATCTGAGATTCTGACCTGTATCATTTTTTTCCCCCTCTGAAGAATTCTAACATTTCTTGCAAGGCAGGTCTATTGGAAACAAATGCCCCTAGTTGTTTTGTGAGAAGGTTTTTGTTTCTTTTTCACTTTTGAAGGATAATTTCACTGGATACAGAATTCTATGTTGGTAATTTCTTCTTTCTTTTTCTTTGAACACTTAAGTATTTCACTCTACCGTCTTCTTGCTTGCACGCTTTCTGAAAAATTGGATGGAGTGTGTACCTTTGCTTTCTATAGGTAAGCTCTTTATTTCTTCTGACTTCTTTAAAACATTTTTCTATCTTCGATTTCCTTTAGTTTGAAAATGATATGCCTAAGTGCAGACTTTTTATATTTATCCTACTTGGTAGTCTGTCATTCATTTCAGAAAATTCTCTGCCCTATGACTTCAAACATTTCCTCTATTTCTTTATCTCTTTCTTCTACTTCTGGTATTCCAATTACACATATATTATAACTTTTGTCGTTGTCCCACAGTTTTGAAATATTTTGTTTTATCCTTTTTTGTCTTTGCATTTCAGTTATCAAAGTTTCTATTGATATTTCCTCAAGCTTATTGATTCTTTTCTTAGTCATATCCAGTCTATTGATGATTCCTTCAAATTTCTGGTACAGTATCTTTTATTTCTAGCATTTTCTTTTGATTCTTTCTTGGGGTTTTTACATATCTTCTTTCAGTTTCCGTATGTTCTTTCATATTGTTAGATTGTTTCTACTTCTTCCAATATCACCCTTTGCATATTAATCAGAGTTGTTTTAAATTCCCATTCTGATAGTTCCAACGTGACTGCCATATCTGAATCTCGTTCTGATGCTTAGTTTTTCCCTTCAAACACTGTTCTTAAAATACATATATATGCCTTGTAATTACTCATTGAAAGCTGGCCATAAGCTAGCAAGTAAAAGACACTTAGGTATATATGCCTTTAGTGTGAATGTGTATGTTTATTCAGTTAGGAGTTAGCTGGTATTTACTGTTTGCTGTAGGTGTGGTGTCGGGGCTAATTTTCTCTGATGCTCTTGTTTTTGCCTTTTTTGTTGCAGTTTTCCCTAGTGACTCTTACATGATGTTTGACATTTTCAATTCCTTCATTTGTATTATCCTATTATTTTCTAGGAGCTCCACTGAGGTAATGATAAGGTGTTCGGGGAGAAAAAATGTTCTGTAAAATTATGATTAGGTGTCTTTCTTTTACCGAGCCTGTGTCCTTGGGCTGTGACCTTCACAAATGCTTCTCACTTTTACTTTCTTTTATTTTTCTATGAAGGTGAGGCCTTTTGGCCTCACCTAGTTGGAGCTGGGCATTTCCTTTTTGCCATGTAGAAGACGAGAGTGGGCAAGAGTTGTATATTTCCCTTCATACAGTTTGCTTAGGTTCTGGTAAAACACCAGTCAGTTAGGCTCTGGTAAAATAGTTTCCCTTGTGGGCAGGTTTTGTTAAGAAGAACAGAATATTCTAAACATATATATATATTATTTTATTATTATTATAAGTTTTAGGGTACATGTGCACAATGTGCAGGTTTGTTACATATGTATACACGTGCCATGTTGGTGTGCTGCACCCATTAACTCGTCATTTAGCATTAGGTATACCTCCTAATGCTATCCCTCCCCACTCCCCCTACCCCACAACAGTCCCCGGAGTATGATGTTCTACTTTTCCCTTTCCTCTGCTGGAAATACTAGGGGTTTGTTTTTTGTTTTTCTGATTTTCACTGTGAGAATGTGGTAGAGCTCCTAGAAGTAAGCTTCAGAAAAGTGTAGAGGCCTTCCTATGACTGAGTCTCCTTGGAGTTTTAACTCTCAAGCTTGTCTACCTTTGTCTTCCAGCAATTCAATTACAAGTTCAAGTTTTCTTAATCCTGTTCTGGCTCCAGCAATGGTTTCTGTTCCTCCACCTTTACCCCAATAAGCTATGATTCCCTTTAACTTCCTGTCTGTCTCTCCAATTTGAGGGGCAATAGATTGCTCTGTGATTTCACATTTCTCTAAAGAATCCTAGAGGAATTGCTGATTTTCAGTTTGTTCAGCTTTTTTGTTGTTGTTGCAAAGATGGAAGTGAGGCCTTTTAAGGTCATTACATCCTTGACTAGAAATTAGAATGCCACTAAACTATTTTTTAATCATTTAAAATTTTATTTATCAACTTTTAAGTCCAGGGGTACATGTGCAGCATGTGCAGGATGTGCAGGTTGGCTACGTAGGTAAACATGTGCCATGGTGGTTTACTGCACAGATCATCCCATTACCCATGTATTAAGCCCAGCATACATTAGCTCTTCTTCCTGATGCTCCCCAGCCTCCCATCACCCCACAGGTGTCCAGTGTGTGTTGTTTCCCATCCCCCATGTGACCATGTGTTCTCATCAGTCAGCTCCCACTTATAAGTGATAACACGCTGTGTTTGGTTTTCTGTTCCTGCATTAGTTTGCTGACTATAATGGCTTCCACCTCCATCCATGTCACTGCAACGGACATGCTCTCATCCTTTTTTATGGCTGCATTGTATTCCACAGTGTATATGTACCACTTTTTCTTTATCCAGTCTATCACTGATGGGGCATTTAGGTTGATGCAATGACTTTGCATTGTAAATAGTGCTGCAATAAACATATGTGTGCATGTATCTTAATAGAATGATTTACATTCCTTTGGGTGTATACCCAGTAATGGGATTGCTGGGTCAAATTATATTTCTGCCTCTAGGTCTTTCAGAAATGGCTATACTGTGTTCTCCAATGGTTGAACTAATTTACACTCCCACCAACAGCGTATAAGTGTTCCTTTTTCTCCACAACCTTGCCAGCATTTGTTTTTGACTTTTTATAGCCACTCTGATTGGCATGAGATGGTATCTCATTGTGGTTTTGATTTACATTTCTCTAATGATTAGTGATGTTGAGCTTTTTTTTCATTTGATTGTTGGTCACATGTATGTCTTCTTTTGAGAAGCATCTGTTCACGTCCTTTGCCCACTTTTTAATGGGCTTGTTTGCTTTTTTTTTTTATAAACTTGTTTAAGTTCCTTGTAGATTTTGGATATTAGACCTTTGTCAGATGGATAGACTACATTCTATAGGTTGTCTGTTCACTCTGATGATGTTTCTTCTGCTGTGCAGAAGCTCTTTAATTTAATTAAGTCTCATTTGTCAATTTTTGCTTTTGTTGCAATTGCTTTTGGCGTTTTTGTCATCATATCTTTGCCTATACCTATATCCTAAAGGTATTGCCTAAATTTTCTTCTAGGATTTTTATAGTTTGGGTTTTATATTTAACTCTTTAATCCATCTTGAGTTAAATTTTGTGTATGGTTTAAGGAAGGGGTCCAGTTTCACTTTTCTGCATATGGCTAGCCAGTTCTCCCAGCACCATTTATTAAATAGGGAATCCTTTCCCCATTGTTTGTTTTCTTCCAGTTTGTCAAAGATCAGATGGCTATAGGTGTGTGGTCTTATTTCAGAGTTCTCTATTCTGTTCCATTGGTCTATATGTCTGTTTCTGTACTAGTACCATGCTGTGCTGGTTACTATAGCCTTGCAGTATAGTTTGAAATTGGAGGCCAGGTGCAGTGGCTCACGCATGTAATCTCAGCACTTTGGGAGGCTGAGGCGGGCGGATCACAAGGTCAGAAGATTGAGACCATTCTGGCTAACGCGGTGAAACTCCGTCTCTACTAAAAATACAAAAAATTAGCCAAGTGTAGTGGCGGGCACCTGTAGTCCCAGCTACTATGTAGGCTGAGGCAGGAGAATGGCGTGAACCCGGGAGGCGGAGCTTGCAGTGAGCCGAGAATGCACCACTGCACTCCAGCCTGGGTGACAGAGCAAGACTCTGTCTCAAAAAACAAAAAAAAAAAATTGGATAGCATGATGCCTCCAGCTTTGTTCCTTTTGCTTTTACAAAACGTTTTAGCTTGAGATAATAGGAGAACACATGCAGTTATGATAAATAATGCAGAGATACTTTGTCTACTCTTTTTCTAGCTTCCTTCAATAATAATATCTTGTAAAACTGTAGGATAATATCACCACGAGGATATTGACTTTGATACAATCCACTTATCTTGCTCAGATTTCTTCAGTTTTACTTGTACTGATTTGTATTCATGTGTATGCTTATTCAGTTCTATGCAATTTTATCACATACATAGCTTAGTATATTCACCACTTAGTTAAGACAACAGTACTTTCAACATCACGAGAATTCTTCTGGTTGCACTCTTATGACCACACTCATTTTCTTCTCACCTTATCCCATTCTTAACTCTGCAAACCATTCATTGGTCTCCATTTCTATAGGTACTACATTTTTTTGATACATTGAATTTGTAATATGTACCCAAGCCAAACAATATTAGAATATTGGGAAGCAAATTCTCCTTCTATATCATGATTTTATGAACAGCAAAATTAAATTTCATTATATATGTGTGTGTGTGTGTGTGTATGTGTGTGTGTGTGTGTGTGTGTGTGTGTGTGTATTACGTAAAAAGAAGGGACACCTACTTCAAATTGGATGCTAGTCTAACTACTCAAACATCATGAGTTAATTCTGAGATGAAAGTCAGCCATGCCAGGTGCAGTGGCTCACGCCTATAATCCCAGCACTTCAGAAGGCCAAGACAGGCAGATAACTTGAGGTCAGGAGTTCGAGACCAGCCTGAGCAACATAGTGAAACCCTGACTCTACTAAAAATACAAAAATTAGCCAGCCTATAGTCCCAGCTACTTGGGAGGCTGAGACAGGAGAATCACTTGAACCCAGGAGGCGAAGGTTGCAGTGAGCGGAGATTGTGCCACTGCACTACAACCGAGTGAGACTGTCTCACAAAAGAAAGAAAGAAAGAAAATCAGCTGGTGACATTTATTGTCATGAAATTCCTTCTCTTGTCACTGAATATAGAATTCTTATGGTAAGAGAAGATAAAAGCTAATGTCAAAATGGCCTCTCCCTATGTGTTAACAATGAAATGCCCCTCCTATATGTCTGCCAAACACAGGAGGCAACTTTCTTTAAATATGTACCAAGATGAGAGTATTTTTGAATGAGTGGCTCTAAAGCTAAAGGATTCAGAGGATACCAGTTTAGAAATGGAATATGGTGGAGGCTAAAAGACACTGGTATTTTCTTTACTGGAATTTCTATTTGTTCGAGTCCATAAAATGTAATATTACTATGTGAAATTGTTACTTTTTTCATTCCTTTATTATGTTAATTTTTAAATTCAGGAGTGAAAACAATAAAATTGTTGCTTTTTAATTTCAAATAAGACTCTGTGTGTTTGTTCCTCCCCTGATTTTCTTCATATACTGTAAATTTATATTTTCTTATATATCATTAAAAGGTGTTTTAGAGGGCCGGGTGAGGTGGCTCACGCCTGCAATCCCAGCATTTTGGCAGACCGAGGCGGACAGATCACCTACGGTCAGGAGTTCACGACCAGCCTGACTAACCTGGAGAAATCCCGTCTCAACTAAAAACACAAAATTAGCCAGGTGTGGTGGCGCATGCCTGTAATATCAGCTACTTGGGAGGCTCAGGCAGAAGAATCGCTTGAACCTGGGAGGCAGAGGTTGCGGTGAGCCGAGATCGTGCCATTACACTGCAGCCTAGGCAACAGGAGCGAAAGTCCGTCTCAAAAACAAAACAAACAAACAAAAAGGGTGGCGGGGGGGGTTTAGGCCAGGTGCAGTGGCTCATGCCTGTAATCCCAGTACTTTGGGAAGCCAAGGCGAGTGGATCACGAGGTCAGAAGTTGGAGACCAGCCTGGCCAACGTAGTGAAACCTCATCTCTACTAAAAATAAAAAAAATAATTAGCTGGTGTGGTGGCATGCGCTTGTAATCCCAGCTACTCGGGAGGCTGAGGCAGGAGGATCACTTGAACCCAGGAAGCAGAGGTTGCAGTGAGCCGAGATTGCGCCATTGGACTCCAGCCTGGACGACAGAGTTAGACTTAGTCTCCAAAAAAAAAAAAAAAGGGGGGGTTTTAATAGGTTACCTTAATTGGAGACACTGAGCTAGCTTTCTGCTTCATTTTGCCAAGAAAAACCTTAATAATCTTATGCATGGATTTAGTGCTGAATTAATATTTGTATTGATTATCCATCTCACTTTTAAACTATGCAAAACTCCAATTAAAATATAAAAACAAAAATGTGAAAGCAAGGAAGGATTAGGTCTTTGAAAAATGCAGATCAGATAAATACACTTTATTTGGGACGTTCTTTCCTTCTTTTTGCATCCGTATTTTGAACATATCTGGTTATATTCCATAGACATAGATATTACAGGGAAAATCTGCTGTTAAAACATACTCAGTAACTATTCACTAATCCTTTCCTCTGAGAGCTTAGTCTGCTAAATATGATACAATGTATTCTCCTGCATGCATTGACTGAATGCCAGAACAAGACTCTAAAGACATCGTAATTTAAATACCCAACGGTCCTCGGAGAGGAGATGATTTAATCGATATCTGTAACACAAAAGGTTTAGCAAAAAGAAAGACAATTGAACATTGTAAAATCAGTGTGGGGGATTTAAGTTTGTACAATTTTATCAGTTCCAAAAATATTATATCAATTTATTTATTTACCTATCTTACTATAATGTATATGTTAGAGAGAGAGAGATAATTCACACACACACACCTACACATGCATCCGAAAGTCAGATGAAATTTCATAATAAGCAGTATCATTAGTAGCTTCTTGTTCATAGGACATTTTATCCTGAGAAAGCTGCCACATTTAAAACTTAAGAATATGAAAAACCATTATTGCATGAATATAACTGTCCTTTAACCTCATTCACTTGGAAAAAATGCCCGTATCAGCGGTTTCTGTGTATATTTGCTTTGGAAAAAAAGATTGAGTAGTTGGCGAGAGTATTTTCCTTGTCTGATACTTCTCATCCCAATGTCAATTTTTTTGAACTTTCTCTTTTATGGACTTGGGTGAGTCCACATTGGACAACCTATACATGCATTTAAAATGAAAAAAGGAAGTTCATGTAAAAAGTAAGCATGTGATGAATCTTATATCCTCTTCCCTTATTCGGATGATAGAAATAATTACTTCTAGATATATCATTGCACTGGGCACAGTTGGCACCCAGGAGTGGGCCAGGTGTTAGATGTGATAGGAAATGCACTGCCTGATTAGACAGACTAGAGTCCAAGTGCAAAAACATTCTGTCTTAAATGAGATGAGGGACAGAAATTTAAAGATGCCATTTAATTTTTCATCTGTGGCCAACACATGCCAGTGTTTCAAGATGATTTTGTTAATCACATGGGACTATTTAATGCATGTGGTAACGAAAAGATAGAAACATGTTTTTTTTCAAACAAGACAAACACTGTTCAACTCAGTTTCACTGCAATCATTTTAGTTGAGGTTTTTTTTTTTTTAATCTTAGTTTATTTCTTTTTATGACTGTGTAAAGGTATTTTGCTTTGTTTCTACTCAGGTTTTTATCCTACTGTGTCTTTTTTATTGTTATAATTCAATCATACTCTGGACTCTAAGGATGCTATGGGCACAACAGTACCCAGAAAGGTGCCCTGAAGCTCAGTGTTCTTAGCAAAGAAGTTGAAGATCTTTTCTAAAAACATATGTTATATACATAAGATTATCTAATTTGCATTCTTAATTTTCAATTATTTACTGATTTTTGATTCCTGACACATGTTAACAATCCATTGATAGCAATAATTGCCAGCATTTACTGAGTTTATAATAGTCAAGCACTTTGCCAAGCATTTTATATGCATCATCCTAATAAATTTTTGAAATTGATATTATTGAATGCATCAGTTTATTTCTTATTTTCTACATAGTTGTTCTCAAAGTTCTTTCAGGGTGTTCATGAGGTAAAAATTATTTTCATGATAATACTGGCATTATTTATCTATTAGAATTTCACTTCCTTACAAATATTGTTTTAGAGTCCATATTACCTCTAACCTTGGAAAAACTACTAACAATGAGTTTTAATGCAGTATGAAAGAGGAATATTCTCAACTATCTAAAAAGATTATTTGAATACATCTCTCTTTTCCAATTACGTACATATAGAGGTCAGATTCTAGTGATATTCTTTGACCAAAATAATATATCTAAACAGACATGAAGCTCAGATGTAGTGTAAGACATTTTCTAGATCTTTACAAAATATAAACAGTGTCACTCTTCTACTTTTTGTTTTGAAAAGTTACAGCTAAATTTCACAAAAATGTTGTTTATGTTAAAATTGAATTTATAGTTTTTTAAATGAATTAACAACTATTACTTAAATACATATAGGTTGACATTTCTAACATTAATAGATATAAACATAAAAAAAAGCTGGTTTTTGCTTTTGTTTTTGTTTTTTTTTGACACTGAGTCTTGCTCTACAACTCAGGCTGGAGTGCAGTGTCACGATTGTAGCTCACTGCAGCTGAGACCTCCCAGGCTCAAGCAATCCTCCCACCTCAGCCTCCCAAGTATTTGGGATTATAAGAATGTGCCACCATGCCTGGCTAATTTTTCTGTATTTTTTGTAGAGATGTGGTCTCACCACGATGCCTAGGCTTGTCTTGAACTCCTGGCCTCAAGTGATTCTCCCACCTTGGCCTCCCAAAGTGCTGAGACTACAGGCATGAGCTACTGCACCCAGCCAAAAAAAATCTTTCAATAACTTTTGAGAGCCTAAAGGTATTCTGACACCAAAATATTTCAGAACCATTTTTCTGACACATTTTCCTAAAGAAATTTTCTTTTTCTTGCTCTGTCTCCCAGGCTGGAGTGCAGTGGCACTATCTCGACTCACTGCAAGCTCCGCCCCCGGTTCATGCCATTCTCCTGCCTCAGCCTCCCGAGTAGCTGGGACTACAGGCGTCCGCCACCATGCCCAGCTAATTTTGTGTGTGTGTGTGTTTTTAGTAGAGACAGGGTTTCACCGTGTTAGCCAGAATAGTCTCGATCTCCTGACCTCGTGATCTGCCCGCCTAGACCTCCCAAAGTGCTGGGATTACAGGTGTGAGCCACCGCGCCTGGCCAGAAATCTTCTTTTACATCATATGATGTACATATGATTTCTACAAATGATTCAGTAGGTAAATATGTCATTTTGTTATTTTATTCATATAGCCAAACTCTATTCTTTCAACAGACATAATGTGATAATGTTAATAGCCCAGTGACTTCCAAGTAAGGTGAATTTTCTTCACCAACTTAAGAATTTTAAATTATGTCTTGAAAAAAAATTTTTAAAAACGTGATGCTTCCTAGGTTAGGGAACAAAATAATTATGTTTAAGAATTACAGATGTTAAAATAATTAGGTTTACGCATTACAGATGTTGTTCAAGTTGTGTTGTATGAGCAAGTTAGTGTGACAGCATAGACAGGGAAGCAAAACACCTAGATAAGATCTGCTTGGAGCCAAGAGGGATTCCCCATTAGAGACAAAAGGTAAGCTGGAGATGACTAGCAGTTGCCATTAGCACTGGAGACACCTGTAATCCTAGTTACAGACAAGTCCCACAATTCTCACAATGGATTCAGGGACCTGCCTGAAGTCCATGCAGTTTCATTGATCCAGAGAAGGAACATACACTGAGTCCTCCCACCACTACCACCCAACTCCCTGGGACCAAAACTGCTATAAGACAAAACCATGTTGGGAATGAAGCGACTTCTGGAGTACATGAGTACATCATAGCCTGAGGTTTAATAGCCCCTCCACCTCCAAAACTTTTGGTCCCTGCCATCATTCCACTACATACACACAGAAGACTACATACAGCCATGACCCCAGCATCTGTGCCCACACAGTGTCTTATATTCTAGGAAACAAGAGGTCCAACATAACAGAAGGCCTTCCCATGACCAAGGGAGCAAGTACATGTGCTCCCCAGGGCCCTAGAACTGACCACCTGTGACTCTCCGTCATCCTAGCTGCCACAAAATGCATGTACCTCTTCAGAAACCAAAAACCCATTATTTTGGTGTCCACCATACCTGGCAGTGCCACCACCCAAACTGGCTAAACCACTGTGCCAGGCATGCACATCTCCAAATCCCAAAAGCCAATCTACCCAGCAGATCCCACCCTCAACAAAGCTGTGGCACTGCTTCCACAAGCAGCAACAGTACAGGCCACTGAGGCACTCAAGACACCTCTGATATTGATCAAAACTGAAGAAATCACATGGAGAACATACTAGTGCACCCACCCAGAATGAAAACCAAATCACACTACCCAAATGATACTACAGGACACAGCTGCAAGAAAAAGTATTTTTCTATGAAAGCTACTCCACAAAATTGGAAGGGATAACTGCTTCACCAGACGTGAAGATGTAAATGTAGGTACACACACACAAGAAAAAAAAATTTAAAGGAAATAGGATACTTCTAAAAGAATACAATATATTTTTTTCAGTAGAACATTCCAAAGGAAAGGAAAACTATAAAAGCCTGAAAATTAACTTTTTAATGATCTTGAGGAAACTCAGCAAGATACAAGGGAATACAGATAGAGAATTTAACAAAATCAGGCAAACAATTCATGATCAGAATGAGAAATTCAACAAAGAGATAGATGTCATAAAAAAATTGGTGAACAGTCTCGGAGCTCAACACATCAATCAATAAAATAAAAAATGACTGAAAGTTTCAACAACAAACAAACTCAAGCAGAAGAAAGAATTCCTGAACTTAAAGAGAGGCTTTTTAAAATAATTCAGTAAAACACTGAAATTTAAAAAATAATAAAGAAACCTATGGGACTTATGGATCACCATTAAGAACACAGATATTTGCATTATGGGATTTTCAGATGAAGAAGAGACAAGAAAAGACATAGAAAAGCTATTTGATCAAAAATAGCTGAAAACATCTTAAGTTTTGGAAGATACATGAACATCTAGATCCAGGAAGTTCAAATGTTACCAAATAGATTCCATTCTGAGGTTCACTAGAGTAAAACCATCAAAAGTCAAAGACAAAGTGAGAATATTAAAAACACCAAGAAGAGAGTATCCAATCACATATAAGAGAGTCTCTATTAGATTAACAGCAGATTTCTTAGCAGAAATTTTACAGGCCAGGAGAGAAAGGAATCATATATTCAAAGTGCTACAAGAAGAAAAAAAGATAACTATCAGGCAAGAATACTATTGCCAGCAAAGCGACTCTTTAGAAGAATAGCTTATACAAGCTATCCTTGTAAAAAATCAGTAGCATTTCTATATACCAATAATGAACTACTTGAAAAAATGTCAAGAAGCAATTCACTTACAATAGCCACAAAATATAAAACACCTAGGAAGAAACTTTAAAAAGGTGAAACTATCTCTACAATAAAAATTATAAATTTATGATGAAAAAAATTGAATAAGACACCAACACAAAAAATCAAAAGGCATTCCATGTTCATAAATTGGAAGACTTGATATTGTTAAAATGACCATACTATCCAAAGTAATGCACAGTCAAGGTGATCTATATCAATAAAACAAAAAAATTAGAAAAAACAATCATAAAATTTTTATGGAACCACAAAGGACCCCCAATAGTCAAAGCAATTCTAAGAGAGAAGAATAAAGCTGAAAGTATCATACTCCCTGACCTAAAAATATACTACAAAACTATAATAACCAAAAAAGCATGATATTGGCATAAAAGCAGACATACAGACCACTGGACTGAAGATAGAACCTGGAAAAAATCCACAAATTTACAGCAAATATATTTTGAATAAAGGTGTGAAGAACGTTGGGAAAAGGACAATCTCTAATCAATTGTGCCGAGAAAACTGGAAATCCACATGCAGAATAAAGAATCTAGACACCTATATCTCACCATATAACAAAAACAACTCAAAATGGATTAAAGACTTAAACATAAGACATGAAACTATGAAAATACTAGAAGAAAACATCTGGGAAACACTCCAGGACATTGGTCTTAGGGAAGATTTTTATGTATAAGACCTCCAAAGGACAAGCAGCAAAAGCAAAAATAGACAAGTGAGATTATATCAAACGAAAAAGCTTCTGCACAGCAAAGGAAATAATCAACAAGGTGAAGTGACAATCTTCAGAATAGTACAAAATATTTGTAAATTATGCATCTGATAAGAGATTAATATCTAGAATATAGAAGGAACTCAAACAACTCAGCAGCAAAGAACCAAAAATGTTATTTAAAATTGGTAAATGATCTCAATATACATTTCTTAAAAGAAGACATACAAATGGCCAACAAGTATATTAAAAAATTATCCTTAATAGGGATATGTAAATCAAAACCATAATGAAATATCATCTCACTCTAGTTAGAGGGGCTATTATCAGAAAGACAAAACATAACAGATGCTAGTGAACATGTGGACAAAAGGGAACTCATAAACTGTTGGTGAGAGTGTAAATTAGTAGTTATTATAAAAACCAGTATGTAGCTTTCTTGAAAAACTAAAATGGCACTGCCATATGATCCAGCAATGCCATTATCAGATATATATTCAAACGGAAAAAAGCAATATGTCAAGAGATATCTGCACTACCTTGTGTATTGTAGCACTATTTATAATAACCAAGATATGGAATCAACTTAAGTTTCCATCAACAAATGAATATGTAAAGAAAATGTTGTATATAAACATAATGAAATACTATTTAGCCATAAAGAAGAATAAAATCCTGGCATTTGTGGCAACATGAATTAGCCTGGAAGACATTATGTTAAGTGAAATAATCTAGCCACAGAAAGATAAATACCACATGTTCTCACTGGTATATGGAAGCTAATTCAGTAGAACTCACGGAAGTAAAGAGTAGAATACTGATAACTAGAGGCTGGAAAGGATGAGGAAAAGAGGGGATAGGGAGAACTTGGTTAACAGACACAAATTACAGCTGGACAGAAGGAGAAGTTTCTGTGTTCTATAGCACTGTGGGATGACTGTAGATAACAATGATTTATTCTATATTTTCAAAGAGTAGAACAGATGAGTTTGAATGTTCCCAACACAAAGAAATGATGAATATTATAGTGATTGATATGCTAAGTACCCCAATTTGATTCATTATACATTGTATACAGATATCAAAATATCAGACTCTTGTCATATAAATATGTCCCATTATTATGTGTCAATTAACACTAACAAAATAAATTAATAAATCCTAAGCAATCTAAAAAAAAATACTAAATAAACAGTATGAATGGGTAAAGCAGACTGGGACACAACACTGGCAAAGCAAACGAACTTCTTCGGAGCATAGGAAACTAATAAAAAGATAAGAAATATAATACAAAAAGGGAAAGGATATGAAGAGGCCTCTTTCAAAGTAAGGTATGTTAATGGAAAACAAGCCCATAAAATCATGCTCACATGAACATTATTGTTCATGAGGGAAATGTGAATAAAAACTACAATAACAAACATACCCACTGGAAAATCTAAAATTGTAAAGACTGGCAGCAATAAATGTAGGTGAGTACCTGGAGTATCTATAACTCTAACACATTGTCACTGGGAATGTAAAATAGTACTTTCGCTTTGGAGAAAGGTCAGGAAATTTATTTTGAATCTAAACACACACATATTTCATGACCCACACATTTCACTTTCTAGGATTGACCTTAGAAAAATAAAATCATATGTCCATAAAAAGACTTGTCAAAAAATGACCATAGGAGGCTTATTTGTAATAACCTAATACTGTAAATATTCCAGGTGTACATCAAGAGTAGGACAGATAAACCCACCGTGTTAATCTACATAATGGGATATGATCCAACAATAAAAAGATTTAAAATATTGATACACAGAAGCAGATGGAAAAATTTCAAAAGCATTATGTTCAGTGAAAGATAGCTTATACAAAAGTTTATATCTTATGATTTCATTTCTATGAAATACTAAAACAGGAAAAACTAATCTATGGTTGAAAAATTAGAATAGCATTTGCTTCAGGTGTTAGATTAGAAGCAAAGATTGGGAAAGGGCATGAGGGGGTGGTAGGAATATTAGATTTCTTGCTGGTGGCTTGGCTTACACAGGCATATATATATGCCAAAGTTCATTAAGTAGTAAACTTTAAATTTGTTTCCTTGTTTGAAAATTTTACCTCAAATAAAAAAGTAGAACTGTAAACAAATATTGAACTCTAGTTGATACTTTGAATGCTGAAGTGTTTAAGGAGAAAGCATATTGATTTCTGCATCTTGTTTAACATGTTTGTCAAAACTGTAAGACGGATTGACACAGAGATATATAGAAGGATGAATGAGTGGAGCGCTATCTAACAAAATAAATATTGTAAAAATAATATAATTTAGGTAGTGGGTATGTGAATATTTATTATTAAATTCTTTTACTTCACGAATGTTTGAAATTTTTAATAGTGTACTTTGGGGACAAGGCTACCAAAAAACAATGAAGGCACCTCTGTACTGTATAACAATAAATGTCCAACATCATAAGCTATACCAAATATAGCAAGAAAACTTTTACTTTATTTTTTTAATTTAAGACATTAGTCAAATCTGTAAACATACAATAGTTAAAAAGAACTATACAAAGTGCTTTTAAAAGTTTAAGTGAATAACCTTAATGGGATATGATATTTGTAATTAGTTTTCTTGCACATTTAATGTACATATCTTTGTTGTTATGCAATGCACATTTCCTCACTAAGTAAAAAAGTTACCCTGCCTCTCACAGTTGGAAAGCAGAGTTAGAATGAGAGAATCTTCAGTTTTAAACTGATTTGAGCCCTAGAAGTCATAATTAAAAGTTTCTTAATTTAACACTAGAACGCAAAGTGACTTGCCTCAGGGCTTTTGCTTGAGTGATAGAGTGAGACAAGGACTCATGTTGTCTCACTCCTAGCAAACTGCTCTTCCTAATACACTATACTATTTTTTATTGAGCAGCCAAGTTTGTATTTGTATTAAAAAATCATATAAGACTCTATGTAAATGTTTTAATCATTACCAAACTGCTCACATTTTTGTTCTTTAATTGAAACACAAATTCAGAAACAGAATATTAATTTTGTTTTCATTTTTCTACATGATGTTGTTCTATAAACATTATAAATTATTCCGTAATAATATTACATTATATATGTGTGCATACACATACATATGTATATTTCGTAGAATCAGTAGTGTTGAAACAAGTCCTTTAATTTCCAGTGAGATTATTAGTTAACACAATAGCTAAAAAAAATACATACATATCTTTCAAACTGTGGAAATCATTCTATAATAGGGTTTTATATTCAAATTATTTATTCGAGAAAGATACTTTTAAAAAATGTTATGAGACGCAACATAATTACATTTCCAAATAAAAGGACACCTTCTTGAAGATGCTCTTAAGATTCTGATAGGTGATTTTTTTTAAAACTTCTGAAGATCTTAATTGCTTTTTATTGTATGGATGATAAATGAATATGGCAAAAAGGTTAACAACTCTTTTAGCTCTCCATTTTCTCTTGTCAACTTGGCTTACTAAACATTGAAAGAAGCAAATTCCTGTGAGTGAGGTCAGAGAGTTCAGTTTATTCCTGCAAAGGGTTATTACTGGTACATGATAAGATCCCCCATTAGGTATTGAACATTATGTTCTTATATTTCACAACATTTTACTATAAAATGTTTTTGTTGAGATTTCTTGGAATATAGAAAGAGTAGAATTTCTGTGTTTTTTTAATCAACGTTATAAACCTTTGAATAAATTGTATCTCCAGAGAAAAAATAATTTAGTATATTCCACTTTCTTAAAGAAGAGATTTTTTTTTTCTCAGATTCCACTGTGCAGTAGAGTTACTGGGGGCAAGTTCAGAAGGTTTTTTTAGCTTGAGCTTAAGAAATTTTGATTTAGTAGAAGCACCCCCTCAGATGATTTTGAAGTCAGGGTTCCCAGGTCTAAACTGCTTTAAGAATCCCTACAATTTTTAGAATTGATCGTATAGGATCAATCAAGTATTTTCTGCATAGTCTGTATGGCCACAACCCTAGTGATTCTAGAAGAACATTTTGGTCTAATCTCAAATCTTAGGAGAAGAATTTGTTGAAAATCAAATCTCTGAAAATCCAAGGAACTAGATGCCCTGGATCCCCTCATAGTCCTTAACACCAAATCCAGGCCAAATGCTACTGATGATCATCGCCTGGCTGACTGGATTTGAGCTTTTGTCATTAGTTGGAGGCTGGATCACTGTGACTCTGCTCCTACCATGAACCTTCCTCACTAATCACAGAATCAGCCTAAACTTGTACTTCTAAAAATATATCAAGTGGGTTTAGTATTTTCATCCAGAATTAGCACCGAGGGCTCATGCTGTCATGGAGTATCACCAAAGACTGAATTATAGAACTACGTTGCAGAGAGCCTATTTGCAAGGAAGCTTGAGAGAGCAGGAGAAACAAAATTTAGCATTACTGATGAACATATTCAGCAATATAAAAACTCAGACAGGAGAAAAATTAATGACATCTTTTTGGTAACTGGTGAAAAGCAAGATTTTAGAAAATAGCTACCATTCATTCTCTGGAAAGAACAAACAACGACATTGTTTCCATGGCACAAAAACAGATAGAGACTTTTATTTATGGAACAAAGATGATATGATTATCAGTAAAATGCTGTATAGTAAGGCCAATCCTGAAGTAATCTAGGTCAGTGAAACAGAAAATAAACTCAAGGTGTATATTCTTGAGTCTAATGTGTGTATGTGCATAAATTGTGAAGCTTGGAGACATCAAATAACTTGCCTGTGGTCAAACGGTTAGTAAGGGGCAGAGTTACAATTCAAATTAAGGTACTGCCAACCTCATAGGCTGGGTTCTAGATTCTAAGTTTGTATTTTTCCATCATGCTATTCTTCTGTAGTCTATAAATATATATATAGTTTGTATTTTTAGATTCTAAGTTTGTATTTTTCCATCATGCTATTCTTCTGTAGTCTATATATATATATATACTTACATATATATATATACTTACATATATATACACACAATACATATATATGTACATACAAGGTAACATATGTGTATATGCATATATGTACATATATGTTTGTGTATATGCACAATATTTTTGCCTTGTATGTTTATGTATATATATGTATGTGTATATACACACATATATACACACATACATACAAGGTAGATATATATATGTATTTCTTTAGCTATTGTGTTAACTAACATGTATATACATATATATCTGCCTTGTATGTGTATATATATATGTGTGCATATATATATGCATGTACGTATATATATTTACTACAGAAGAATAGCATGATGGTAAAATATAAATTTAGAATCTAGAACCCAGCCTATGAGGTCAGCTATACCTTAATTTGAGTTGTAACTCTGCCCCTTACTAACCATTTGACCACAGGCAAGTTATTTGATGTCTCCAAGCCTCAAAATTTCCTTTCTCAGTAAAATTAAAATTAAAACCTCCTTGACATGGTCACAGAGAAAATGCAACTAAAAATTTATGCAAAATGCCTAGTATCTGGCTCATGGAAATCCAATAAATGACAAAAGATTACAAACACATAGGAGAGAACATTAAAATTCATCGTGCATTTATAGTAAATTGCCAAAGAGAAGTGTCAAGAAACAGAAAAAACTATAATAACAAAAAGTAATAAACAGTTAAATTACTTACCATCCTAAGTTTCTTACATATATTAGCTCATTTAATTCTAACAAACCTGTAAAGTAAGTGCTACATCATCATTTTACAGATAAGGGTATTGAGTAATAAAAATAATTGGAACTTAGAGAAAGAGTCACAGTGTGATATTTTGGAAAGGGGCTATAACAGTCTAGGAAAAATTGATAATTTATGTCTTTTAAGAAAAAAGTTCTAGTGAAATTCTACAATTTAAGAAAATAATTGTTATGTAAGTCTCTAAATAAGAGAAAAAATGCTACCACTATCAAAAACAACAAAACATTATTTCTGCAGCTGCTAACATCAGAATGGCTTTGGAAATCTACATGACCAAAAAATTGCTGCAACTAATCAAGCTAGAATTCATTTACAAAGTGGAAAGAGAAACATTCATACACTTCCAAATAATTAAAAAATATAGCTCTTCTGCAAGAGCATTGGAGAAACTGCAGGTGGAAAATTCACTACTGGTGTAATTTATAAAATCAAGCTCTCAGAGAAATAAAAAAGATCAACAAAAATAAAAGATTGTTTTGATAAACAAATAATAATATGGACAACTGTTATATGGTGCCACTAAGAGTTGGCACATAAGCAATTCCTCATCAGTATATTAAAAATTATTCTACTTGTTCCTGCATAGGTAATGCCAACCTCATGATAGCAATAAAAGGGAGAATCTGAAACAGTGTTTTCTTCTTGGAAACACATACTTACTGTACAGATCCCTTTGTACACTAAACAGTCATTGAAATAGCCTTGTTTTCTACTTGTGTTTCCTGTACTTTGTGCATTGAATGGCCAAGTTTCAAAATGGTTTGGTTCAAAGCTGTGATCTACCAGAACTGCTTCTCAATCCTTGAAAAGAGTCAGTAGACTGCGGTTATACTGCAAGGAAGAGGCAGTAGGCTGTGGTTATGTTTCTGTGATATTTGTCAGGCTCTGTAGAAGACTTTTTTTAAAACAGACTTGTTTATTTGTCAATAAAAATGTACCATATCATGTTGTTTTGACATCCTTTACAAATACACAATTATCTTCTTTTCTATAAGGTTAAATTCCATTCAGGTACACGATGATGCTTTCCCAATTTAAATTTGCAAATGAGGTAGCATAGTAAGATTTATTATGCAGTACCCTTGGTATTTAGGGGTTCACATTCAAAGTGTGTGTAGGAAGACCATGAGCTGGTGCAAAGATTAACTCTGACATAATCACTGTTTTTAGATCTGCCGGGTAACAGTTTTCATTTTATTTATGAGCCTCATATTTTAAATTGACGTTTATGCTGGGCAATGTGTGAAATTATTTGACTGTGACCAGACTTCTTTATAAATTCAATGTGAATACTGACACATTTCATATGCTATTTGGATTTTAAATATATTGGAAATGGTACAATTAAAATATCTGAGCTTAAAGAGTGAAGGGGAGAGATACGGATCCAGTTAAGAAGTAATGTTTGAGTGCACACATATTTAAAAAGTTATAAAAGGAAAAGAAGCAATATGAACTACTTATCTCAGTGCCTGAAAATATGCAGGAAGCAAAAATAAGACCTGCTAACGCTGGCATATGAAAAGGACTTCATGAAATGTTAACTTAACACATTCAAAATCATATTATAATTAGTACCGGGTGAGCCATAAAATGTTCCTAAAAACACCTAGAAGTTAATATGCTTTTTTTTTTCTCTCTCTCACTGTCTCTCTCTCTTACTCTTGCTATCATCTTCATATTATCAAGTATAAAGGTCTTAATTGAAAGTTGTGTTCCTAGAGAGTGTGTACCTTGTCAAATTGCAAAATATTACAACCTCAGATGAAGTTCTCTTCAGGTATTGTGAGGCTGAGTGGACTCAGCTTGAGTGAAAATTTAAAGGCGTAGGGTCAGGTTTTGTACGTGACTGGTTGCCGTTTACTCTGATCTGTTCAATTTAAGCTGGTCTCCGTATGTACAATGATACTAACAAGGAAAGGACAGTATATCCAAGGAGTTCCAACAAGTTCATGTTATGAATCTTATGATTCTGAGGCATCCAGGAAAAGGAATGATACTATAATTACCAGCAATTTTTCTAACAAGGTACACACAATTTGTTCCCTTTTGTGTGACTCAAAATTTCTGACTCACATTTAGCATAATTCATTTCCCTTTAGTGAAAGTGTCAGTACTATTCTTTTCAAAATATTCCTTCTTCAGAATTCACCTCCGTATTCAGAATGCCATACGATAGCAATAATAGCAATAATTATAGTAATAACAATATCATATATTTAGTGATTCAGGATAAAGTGATTGACACTGAAGACAATTATTGCTAGCATATAGTAAAGAAAAACTGGTTTGTTGGTAAGTAGAAGCGTAAGACACTTGGCACTATTGAAATGATGAAATCTGTCACCAAACACAGAGCTCACTGGAATCAATGAGTTTATCATGCAGAGGGTGGCAGCAGAATACTGTGGACTTTTGATTTTTATATATCTCTCACTTATCTCACTAGTGGGCACACAGTAGGCACTTAATACAGTGCATTTTATCAGCAGGGACTGCCAAGTAAGCTTTTGAGACAAGAAGAATTGAGAAATCCTTGAGAAATTAGGAAAGATTTAATTTCTGAAAAAAAAAAAAAGATCTGAATCAGAAGTAGGTAAGGAAATCAGAATCAAGGCATATATCAAAAATAAGGCTAAGTTAAAGCAGCAGATCAAAAATTCTGTTCGACAATCAAGAACAAAAGGATGCATATAATGCATATACAAGAAAAACAGTGATAGGTTCAAAGTCTAGTCATTCAGTCGGAACTTAGCATCAACAGATGTTGATATTAAAAAGGAAAAAAGGAAGCGAAGGAATGAGAGACGATAGCACTAAAAACTGTGATAAATGATCCAAGAGTCACTCTAGTCTAGTACTTAGATGAACTCCCCTAAGGAAATACACAATGACAAAGCCAGATATGGGAGTGGAGACAGATGTTAATGATAATGGATAATAATGATAACAACAACAATGGTACTTCTAAACTAATAAAAATAGATAATAGACATGATACGAGAACCAAAAATTCTGAAAATTGACAAGTTTGTAGAATTTACTATTGTAAGTTTTTAAATTTAAAGTTTACCTGATACATTTAGTTGAGTGCATAATTACTACAATACTGAATAAATTATACAAATTTTCAGATGTTTGAGTAGTAACGTAGTCAAGTTTTTATGGTTTTGCCTTCTTGTGTTATTAGTAGTCTAACAATTATAATTACCATGAATTTGATCATATTTCCCTGAAATATTTAATAATAATCATTATCATGTTTATTTTAATACCCAAGATTTAGAATTCTTCAACTACTAGCCTTTCCTTCCAGAAAGAGAAAATGGTATCAAAATACGAGCTCCAATTCCCTCGGATGAAGAAAGCTGGGAAAGGAAAGCAATGGTAACAGAAAGAGGATGAAGTGTAAGGGGGCTGACCTCTGTATATAACCATGCCTCTGTCAATGGCACAGAAAATAACTAAGGCAGGTTTACCTTAGAGAAAATATGATTTCATGGGTGGCAAGTAGATTTTCTCATTCAATTCCTTCAGTAAAGTTAGAAGAGAAGACCAAATCACATTTACTAGTGATGTAAATATATTTAAAAGAACACAAAAAATTTAATACAACAATAAAAGTTGAGACAATGTGATTTTCTTTTATCTTCTTTCTCCATCTAGCCTCTTACTGGAATTCCCTCACTCTTTACTCCTCTTATATAGTCCTAAAAATATTACTTTGCACTCTTCAGAAGGCATTAATCAATGATTGTTAAAAAAAAAATTTCACAGAGCCTGAATCTACTTTACTTCAAGAATATATATTTTTTAAATGAACATAAGATTTTTTAATGTCAAAAAATTTTAAAGTTATACTAGTATTACATAGTACATCCAGTTAAGTATATTCAACAGTTTAAAAAACTAAAGGTTTGATTGTCTCTTTTCACTAAGTGTAAAAATTAACTTTAAAATATTTTGAGGTCAAAGAAATTTTAGTTTTGTTATTCCAGAGAAACTGAATATGCTCTTACATGTTAATTTCTAATGCTAGTCATAGAAAAACTCAAAAAACCTACCAATGATCAACAGATTAAATAGTGACAAAAAAGAAGTCAAATGAGATAAAAACTAAAACAGTGTAATTTGCCATATATTTCCTATCTCATCCTGTCTTCCTAGCCCTGATGAAACAGAACATTGAAGGCCTATCAACTGAATATTACTCAAGTCTTAAAGAATTTTAATGAGTTTGTATCCTATTAAAATTCATATATGTCATTTTATAACTAAGTATGCTATTAATTTAAATCTAGTTTTTTTTTGCACATTCATGGTTTAGATTAACTTTTTCAATTCTTTCTGTATCTTCATATTATTTTAGGGAACAATGAATAATTAATTTTTAAAAATCCTTCAAGTATCCACTTTGAGCTAAACTAAGTGAAAAATCATCAGTGGAAAAAATGCTCATATTTTCTAAATAATTGCCACTTATCTTTTTGCTAACAGGAAATTACGAGTGAAATAAAAACATAACGTATTTAAACTTTTAAAATTCAAATTTCACTCTATTAAGTACACAAAAAAGTATGACATACTGTATACTTCATTTACTATTTTTAATCTATATGACCTTTAATTTGACTTTCTATGGAATTCTGCCTCTTTCACTGTTTTATATTGTTTGCTATTTTTCCATTTTTTTAACAGTAGAATATAGGTAAAATGAAGACATCATTCTTTTAATTTGAGACAATAATCCAATTCTTAGTGGTTAATATGTATTTTCCTCATTTTCCCCAGGTAAATTTAGCTGATGACTAGTTTTATGTATGACAATAGATTACTGCTTTTCACTTTTTGAAAAAGTTATGGTAAAATATTTTAAAAACATAAAATTTTATTATCTTAACAATTTTAGATATAGAGTAAAATAGTGTTAATTATATGTACCTTGTTATGCAACAGATCTCTGGAACTTCAATTAGCAAAACTGAAACACTATACTCACTGGAAAAAACTTCCATTTAGCCTCCCCCCAAGCCCCTGGCAGCTACCACTCTGCATTATGTTTCTAAAAGTTTGACTACTTTAGATACTGGAATAAGGGAATCATGCAGCATTTTTTTTTTGTGACTGGCTTATTTCATTAAATATGATATTATCAAGGTTCATTCATATTGTAGCATATAACAGGATTTCCTCCTTTTTTAAGGCTGAATAATATCCTGTTGCTAAGAAACTATCAACATGATAAACAGAAAACCTACAGAATGGAAGAAAATGTTTGCAGACTATGCATCTAACAAAGGTCTAATATCCAGCATCTATAAGGAACTTAAACAAATTTGCAAGAAAAAGAAACAACACTATAAAAAAGTGGGCAAAGGATATCAACAGATACTTTTCAAAAGAATACATACATGCGGCCAACAATCATATGAATAAAAGCTCAACATCACTGATCGTTAGAGAAATACAAATCAAAACCACAATGAGATACCACCTCACACCAGTCAGATGGCTATTATTAAAGGTCAAAAAATAACAGATACTGGTGAAGTTGTGGAGAAAAAGGAGCGCTTATACACTGTTTGTGGCAGTGTAAATTAGTGTAAATTGGTTCAATCATTGTGGAAGACAGTGTGGTGATTCCTTAAAGGCCTAAAGACAGAAATACCATTTGACCCAGCAATCCCATTACTGGGTACATACTCAAGGGAATATAAATCATTCTATTATAAAGACACATGCACATGTATGTTCATTGCAGCACTATTCACAATAGCAAAAACATGGAATCAACGTAAATGCCTATCAATGGTAGACTAGATAAAGAAAGGGGGAGGGGCCAAGATGGCCAAATAGAAACAGCTGCGGTCTGCAGATCCCAGCAAGACCAACACAGAAGGCGGGTGATGTCTGCATTTCCAACTGAGGTGCCCAGTTCATCTCACTGTGACTGATTAGACAGTGGGTGCAGACTACGGAGAGTGAGCAGAAGCAGGGTGAGGTGTTGCTTCACCTGGAAGTGCATGGAGCCAAGGGAAGTGGTGAGAGACTGTGCTACCCAACCCGGGTACTGTGATTTTCCCATGGATTTTTTAAATCCACAGATCAGGAAATTCCCTTGTGAGCCTACACCACCAGGGCTCTGGGTTTCAAACACAAAACTGGGTGGCTGTTTGGGCAGGCACTGTGCTGCAGGAGTTTTTTTAATACTCCAGTGGCACCTGAAACTTCAGTGAGAAAGGAGAACTGTCCACTCCCCTGGAAAGGAGGCTAAAGCCAGGGAGCCAAGTGGTCTCGCCTAGCGGGTCCCACTCCCACGGAACCCAGCAAGCTAAGAACCACTGGCTTGAAATTCTCACTGCCAGCACAGCAGTCTGGAGTCTATCTGGGACGATGGAGTTTGGTGGGGGAAGGGGATACCACCATTATTATCATTTTAGGAGGCTGTTTTCCTCTGACAGTGCTAACGAGACTGGGAGGTTTGGACCTTGCAGTGCAGCAAAGTAGCTGTGGCCAGACTGCTTCTCTAGATTCCTCCTCACTGGGCAGGGCATCTCTGCAGGAAATCCAGCAGCTCCAGTCAGGGGCTTACAGACAAAACTCTAATCTCCCTGGGACAGAGCACCTGGGGGGAGGGGCCGCTGGGGTCACAGCTTCAGTAGCTTTGATCTTCCTGCCTGCCAGCTCTGAAGAGAGTGGCTGATCCTGACAAGGGGGATTCTCCCAGCACAGTACCCCAGTTCTGCTAAGGGACAGACTGCCTCCTTAGGTAGGTCCCTGACCCCTGTGCCTCCTGACTGGGAGAGACCTCCCAACAGGGGTTGACAGACACCTCATAGAGGAGAGCTCTGGCTGGCATCAGACTGGTGCCCCTCTGGGATGAAGTTTCTAGAGGAAGGAGCAGGCAGCAATCTTTGCTGTTCTGCAGCCTCCACTGGTGATACCCAGTCAAACAAGGTCTGGAGTAGACCTCCAGCAAACTGCAGCAGACCTGCAGAAGAGGGGCCTGACTGTTAGAAGAAAGACTAACAAACAGAAAGCAACAACAACAACAACAAATAACCCAATAAAAACCCAATCCAAAGGTCATCAGCCTCAAAGATCAAAGGTAGATAAATCCACAAGGATGAGGAAAAACCAGTGCAAAAATACTGAAAATTCCAAAATCCAGAATGCCTCTTCTCCAAATGACCACAACACCTTTCCAGCAAGGCTGCAAACCTCAGTGGAGAATGAGATTGACGAGTTGACAGAAGTTGGCTTCAGAAAGTGGGTAATAACAAACTCCTCTGAGCCTAAGAAGCATGTTCTAACCCAGTGCAAAGAAGCTAAGGACCTTGATAAAAGGTTACAGGAACTGTTAACTAGAATAACCAGTTTAAAGAGGAACATAAATGACCTGATGGAGCTGAAAAACACAGCACGAGAACTTCGTGAGGCATACACAAGTATCAATAGCCAAATTGACCAAGCAGAAGAAAGGATATCAGAGTTTGAAGAACGCCTTACTGAAATAAGGCATGCAGACAAGATTAGAGAAAAAAAGAATGAAAAGGAACAAACAAAGCCTCCAAGAAATACGGGACTATGTGAAAAGACTGAGCCTACAATTGATTGGAGTACCTGAAAGAGACAGGGAGAATGGAACTAAGTTGGAAAACACACTTCAGGATATTATCCAGGAGCGCTTTTCTAACCTAGCAAGACAGGTCAACATTCAAATTCGGGAAATATGGAGAACACCATTAAGATACTCCATGAGAAGATCAACCCCAAGGCACATAATCCTCAGATTCTCAAAGGTCGAAATGAAGGAAAAAAAATGTTAAGGGCAGCCAGAGAAAAAGGTCAGATCACCTACAAGGGAAGCCTATCAGACTACCAGGGAATCTCTCTGCAGAAACCCTACAAGCCAGAAGAGAGTGGGGGCCAATATTCAACATTCTTAAAGAAAAGGATTTTCAACCCAGAATTTCATAACCAGCCAAACTAAGCTTCATAAACAAAGGAGAAATAAATTCCTTTCCAGACAAGCAAGTGCTAAGGGATTTTGTCACCACCAGGCCTGCCTTGCAAGAGCTCCTGAAGGAAGTACTAAATATGGAAAGGAAAAACCAGTACCAGCCACTGCAAAAACACACCAAAATATAAAGACCAATGACACTATGAAGAAATTGCATCAAATAATGTGCAAAATAACCAGCTAGCATCATGCAAATCAAAACCACAATGAGATACCATCTCACGCCAATCAGAATGGTGATTATTAAAAACTCAAGAAGCAATAGATACTGACAAGGCTGTGGAGAAACAGGAATGCTTTTTACACTGTCGGTGAAAATGAAAATTAGTTCAACCATTGTGGAAGACAGTATGGCAATTCCTCAAGGACCTAGAACCAGAAATACCATTTGACCTAGCAATCCTATTACTAGGTATATACCCAAAGGAATATAAATCATTTTACTATAAAGACACATGCATACATATGTTTGTTGCAGCACTATTTACAATACCAAAGACATGGAACCAATCCAAATGTCCATCAATGATAGACTGGATAAAGAAAATGTGGTGCACATACACAATGGAGTACTATGTGGCCATAAAAAAGAATGAGATCATGTCCTTTGCAGGGACATGGATGAAGGTGGAAACCATCAACCTCAGGAAACTAACACAGGAACAGAAAACCAAACACCACATGTTCTCACTCAACTGGGAGTTGAACAATGAGAAGACATGGACACAGGGTGGAGAACAACACATACCACGGCCTGTCAGGAGGTAGGGGACAAGGAGAGGGAGAGCATTAAGACAAAGACCTAATGTACGCAGGGCTTCAAACCTAGATAACTAGTTGATGGGTGCAGCAAACCACCATGGCACATGTATACCTATGTAACAAACCTGCACATTCTGCACATGTATCCTAGAACTTAAAGTAAAATTATATATATATACACATATATATATATATATATACACACACAAATATACATATATATGCCTATACATATAACTAGAAACAAAGATATTTTATAATGATTAATTATAACTAATGTAAATATACATCTAAAAATAATGTTCCAAAATAATGAAGTAAAACAAGACTGATTGAATCAAGAAATAAAATATTTAATGATAATAGTTGTAAACTTCAATACCTCATTCTCAATAATGAACAATACTTGTAGGCAGATAGAAGACCTACAAATAAATAGAAGACTTGAATAATATTATAAATTCAACAGACCTAACAGACATCTATAGGGCACACTACCCAATAATGTTAGAATATATATTCTTCTGAAGTCACACAGAACATTATCCAGCACAGACTATACATTAAATTATGTGACAAGCTTCAATATATTTTAAATGATTGAGATAATGAATTTCTAACAACAATGAAATTAAATTGAAAACCAAAATTAGGAAGAATTTTGGAAAAGTTATAAAGATCAAACATCACACGCTTATGTAACCAATGGGTCTAAGACATTACAGGGGAAATTAGAATAATCTTGCAGATATCAAAACCAAAAGCAACATATCAAAAATTATTGGGGTAAAGCAAAAGAAGTACTTAAAGGAAAATTTGTAGCTACAATTGTCGATGCTCTAACAATTACCTAAAACACTAGAAAAAAGAGCACACTAAACCCAAATGAACCAAAGGGAGGAAATAATAAAGATTAGGAAAGAAATAGAGAATTATAAAACAGTAAAAGAAATCAATGAAACCACATGTTTGTTCTTCAAAAAGATTAGCAAAGTTAACACATTTTAGCTAGAAGAATCAAGGAAAAGAATAGAGAAGATGCAAATTACTAAAATGAAGAATAAAAGAGGTGACATTACTACTGACTACAGAAATAAAAATAATTATGAGAGAATACTGTGAGCAATTGATTAAGAAATTAGATTATATCTGTCAATAAAACTGACAAATTACTAGAAAGACACGTATTACCAAAACAGACTCAAAAAGAAATAATTTTTTTTGAGACAGGGTCTCACTTTGTTGCCCAGGATGGAGTGCAGTGGTGCAACCACAGTTCTTTGCAGCCTTGACCTCCTGGGTTCAAGTGATCCTCTCACCTCAGCCCCTACAAGCAGCTGGAACTACAGGTGTGCACTACCACACCCAGCTAATTTTTGAATTTTTTTGCAGAGATAGGCTTTTACTGTGTTGCCCAGACTCATCTCAATCCCCTGGGCTCCAGCAATCTGCCCATCTCAGCCTCCCAAAGCGATGGGATTACAGGCTTTAGCCACCACACCCATCTGAAATAAAATAGTTTAATAGACCTAAAACAGGTAAAGAGATTGAATTAGTAATATGAAAATCCTTCACAAGACTTCCAGTTTTTAGTCCTGCATATAAGGAACTTGGAAGTCATCACTCAAGGACCTAGAACCAGAAATACCATTTGACCTAGCAATCCCATTACTAGGTATATACCTAAAGGAATATAAATCATTCTACATAAAGACACATGCACACATATGTTGGGAGAAGTAAAAAAGCTAAATAAACTAAAAAATCAATGTTAAACTCTTTTTAGGTAAGTAGAGAACTGAGGTAATGGCAAATCACTGCTCTAAAGATAGAGGAGATGGATGGAGCATCACATTTTCCGTATCAGAAACCCAGGAGCAAAAATTTTCCAGGAAACCAGTATGGGAGTAGAAAAATCTGAATTGTAACTGATGAATTGCTGGAGGCTCATAGTGGACAAGTTTGAGAGTTAAAAATTCAGATGAATTGTTTTGTCACAAAAAGATACAGTTTGAAGAGATAAAGCAAGCATCAGAACCAGAGTCAGATATGGTAGGGATGTTGGAATAATCAGACGAGGAATTTAAAACATGTATGATTGATTTGATAAGGACTCTAATGCAAAACATAGACAACGTGCAAGAAGAGATGGGCAATATAAGCAGAGAGATTGAAATTCTGAGAAAGGATTAGCAAGAAATATTAGAGATTAAAAGCCATGTATCAGAAATAAATAATGTCATTGAGGGGCTTATTCATAGACTGGACACAGCTGAGGAAAGACTCACTGAGCTTGAGGTTATATAGTTGACGTCTGTAGACTACTTCATGCAACAACAGTAGAATAAAAATTTTTCTCAAGCTCACATGGAACATTCACTAAGACAGACCAAACTCTACATTATAAAACACAATTAAACACATTTAAAATAACAAAATTTACAAAATCTATACACTCACCACATTGGAATTAAGTTCGAACTCAATAACCGAGATACGGCTGAAAAATCCCAAAAAAGTGGAGATTAAACAACATATTTTAAAATAAATAATACCTGAGTAAAAGAAGAAATTTTAAGAGAAATTTTAAAATATTTTGAACTCAATGAAAATGAAAATACAACTTATCAAAATGTGTGAGATGCTGTGAAAATAATGTAAAGGGATATTTATAGTATTGAATGCATATATTAGAAAAGAAGAAACATCTTAAATCAATAATCTAAGCTTTTAATTGAAACTAGAAAAAGAGTAAATTAAATGCAAAATAATAAAAATTATAAAAATTAGACAATAAGGAATGAAATTGGACACAGAATATCAATCAATAAAATGAAATCCTGTTTTTTTAAAAAGGTCAAAAAGTTAGCTTAAGTATGAAAAAAGAGAAGGGATACAAATTACTAATATTGGAAATGAAAGATAGGACATGATTCCAAATCCCATGGACATTAAAAGAATAATAAAATAGTACAAACAACTCTATGCCATAGATTTCACAACTGAGATGTAATGGACCAATTCTTTGAAATAAACAATTTACTAAAACTCACATAAGAAGAAACAGACCAAGTGAATAGGCACATGTCTCTTAAACAAATTGAATCAATATTTAACAACTTTTCAAAACAGAAACCACCAGGCCTTGGTGTGTTCTTTGATAAGTTATATCAAATATTTAAGAAAGAAATTGTCAACCCTCAAAATCTGAGACAGGTCTGTCAATTTTGGAAGTTTATTTTGGCAAAATTAAGGACGTGCCCGTGACACAGAATCGGGAAGTCCTGACGACATGTGCCCAAGGTGTTTCGAGCACAGCTTGGTTTTATACATTTTGGGGAGACATACAACATCAATTAACATATGTGAGATGAACATTGGTTCAGTCCAGAAAGGCAGGACAACGTGAAGCAAAGGCAGGACAACTGGAAGTTGGGAAGAGGCTTCCAGGTCATAGGTAGATAAGAGCCAAATGGTCTCATTCTTTTGAGTTTCTGATTAGCCTTTCCAAATGAGGCAATCAAATGTGCATTTGTCACAGTGAGCAGAGGGATTACTTTGAATAGAATGGGAGACAGGTTTGCCCTAAGCAGTTCCCAGCTTGACTTTTCCCTTTAGCTTAGTGCTTTTGGAGCTGTGAGATTTATTTTCATTCCACAAAATTTTATTAATTCTCTACGATTTCTTCCAGCAGACAAAAGAAGGGGTAATACATCCTAACTCATTCCATAAGGCTGACATTACCTTAATACTCAAACCAGACAGACATTACAAGAACGGAAAACTACAGACCACTGTCAAGTCATTAACATATATATACACACATATATATGCTAAACAAAATATTAGCAAATCAATTCCAACAATGTAGAAAAAGAACTGTACACCACAACCAAATGGGATTTACTCCAGTTGTGCAAAGCAGAATTAACATACAAAAATCAATTAATATAATCCATTATAGCAGCAGGCTAAAGAAGAAAAATCATATGAACATATCAACAGATGCAGAATAAGCATTTGACAAAATCTAACACTTATTCATGATTTTTTTAAAAAGCACTCAGTAAACTAGGCATAGAAGGGGACTTCCTCAACTTGACAAAGACAACCTACAAAAGGTCTAGTTAACATCATAATTAATAGTTAGAAAAAAGAGTTTCTCATTAAGATTAGGAACATGGGAAGAATGTCCTCTTCCCCAACTCCTTTTCAATATCATACTGATTGTCCTAGTTAATGAAACATAATAAAATAAAATAAAATGTATACAAACTGAAAAGAAATAAGTTTATATACATGTGTTGAAACCTATAGAAATATACAAGACAAAAAGTGAAACCTAATGTAAACTGTGGACTTAGGCGATAATGATGCGTCAATGTAGCTTTATCAGTTGTAGCAAATATACCATCTGGTATGGAATGCTGTTATGTGGGGGGCTCTGGGTGTATGGGGGCAGGGTGTATATGGAAATTCTTTTAACTTTCTGGTCAGTTTGTCTGTTAATCTAATATCGTTTAAAAAGTAAAGTCTTTTCATTAAAATAAAAAACAATCCTACATTACTTTATTGGTGAATTCTACTAAGCATCTGAAGAAAAATTAATATCAATACTTGACAAACGTTTTCAACAATCAGGAGAAAGGGAACAGATCCCAACTTATTTTATGAAGCTAGTGTTACCTGTATGTATACATAAAAGATATCACAGAGAAAAGCTGACTAATATCCCTTATGAATATAGATCCAAAAATCCTAAACAATATACTGGCAAACTGAATTCATCAGTATTTAAAAAGCACTGGTCATGGAGTTATGACTAAGTAATATTTCCTCCAGGGATGCAAGGTTAACTTAATATATGAAAATCAATCAAAGGAGCTGGGTGTGGTGGCACATGTCTGTAGTTCCAGCTACTGAGGAGGCTGAAGCAGGAGGATTGCTTGATCCCAGCAGTTTAAGGCTGTAGTGACCCATGATTATGCCACTGTATTTTAGCCATGGGGACAGGGTAACAAAGTGAGACCCTTACTCAATAAAAAAAAAGAAAAAGAAAATCAAAGTAACATAGTTTTATTTTATATATTATTTTATTAATTTAAGTATTCATAATTTCATTTTATATTTTATTATTTTATTAATATGTTCAAGAGAATAAAGGAGAAAAGTCACAAAACATCTAGGCCGGGAGCGGTGGCTTGTGCCTGTAATCCCAGTACTTTGGGAGGCCAAGGTGGGTGCATAACTTGAGATCAGGAGTTTGAGACCAGCCAACATGGCAAAAGACTGTCTCTACTTAAAATACAAAAATTAGCAGGATGTGGTGTCATGCACCTGTAATTCCAACTACTCGGGAGGCTGAGGTGGGAGAATTGCTTAAACCTAGGGGATGGAGGTTGCAGTAAGCAGAGATCCCACCACTGCACTCCAGTCTGGGTGACAGAGCAAGACTCTATCTCAAAAAAAAAAAAAAAAAAAAATTCACAAAACAGCTAAATAGACACAGTACAATCATGACGTAAAAAACATTTCTTGATAAAAACATTTAATAAGCTGGGAAAAGTGAGTTTCCTAAACCTGATGAAGACCATCAACATATAATTTAAAATTAACTTCATACTTACTGATGGAAGACTTGAATCTTTTCATACAAGAATACCAACAAGACAAGGATGCCTGTGCTTTCTACTATTTTATGTTGTACTGGAGGTTCTAGGCAGGATAATCAGGAAAGAAGAGATAAAAGTAATCTGCATTGGAAAGGAATCTATTCCTCTTTACAGATGGCATGATAATGCATATGGTAAACTATAGGAATCCACAGAAGTTTTAAAATGAATAAATGCATTCACCAAGGCTTCGGTATGTAACATAAATATACAAAATGACATTTAAAAACAACTACATTCACAATAATACCAAAAAGAATAAAATACTTAGGAATAAATTTAACAAAGGAAGTACAAAATATATACTCTGAAAAATGCAAAATACTGTGCAAAGATATTTTGAAAACATAAATAGATGGAAACACATCTCATACAATGAATAGAAAGACTTAATATTATAAAGATTACAATACTGAACGAATTGATCTATAGATCGACATAAATCATCTTAAAACACCAGAAGACTCTTTTGCAGGAATTCAAAAGTTGATTCTAAAATTTATAACAAAATACAAGGGAACAAAAGTAGTGAAAACAGTCTTGAGAAGAACAAAATTGGAAGAATCACACTGATTTTAAAGACTAAAAATCTACTGGAATTAAGACAGTGTGGTACTGGCATAGAGATAGTAGAAGAGATTAATGGATTAGAACTGAGAGTTCGGGAAAATATATACCAAACCCCTATATTTATGGTCAATTGCTTTTCAACAAGGATGCCATAAAAACTTAATGGATAATGATTAATATTTTTTACAAAATTGTGCTGGAACAGTAATCAATACACAAAGAGAAAAAGAAGATTGACTTCTACCTCATACCTTACCTAAAAATTAATTCAAAGCAGACACCTAAATTTAAAAGCTAATTTTTTTCATTAATGTTTTCTAGGTTTTTAATGTACAAATCTTTCACTTCTTTTGTTAAATTTATTCCTAAGTACCTTATCCTTTTTTACTTTATTGTAAATTGGATTATTTTCTTAATTTCTTATTTTGGATATTTGTTGTTAGTGTATAAAAATGTACCTAATTTTTAAATATTAATTTTGTGTCCTGCAATTTTGTTCAATTTATTTATAGGTTCTGAGAGTTGTGGGGCTCTGTGTATGCATATGGTTTTTAGGATTTTATATATATATATAATAATGTCATCTGCAGACAGATAATTTTACTGATTCTTTTCCAATTTTGATGACTTTTATTTCTTTTTCTTGCCTAATTGCTCTGTCTAGGACTTTCAGTACTTCATTGAATAAAAGTGATAAGTGAAGTCATCCTTGCCTTTTTCCTGATTTTAGAGAAAAGCTTTCAGTATTTCATCATTGAGTATAATGTTAGCTGTGAGAAATTCATATGTGGCCTTTATTATGTTGACTAAATTCCTTTATACCTAGTTTGTTGAAAGTTTTTAATCATGAAAGAGTGAATTTTGGCAAATGTGTTGAAACCTATAGAAATATACAAGACATATATACATTCCCACTGACAGTTTAAAAAGGTTCCAACTTCTACACATGCATACCAAGATTTATTTCATCTTTTTGATAATAGCCATTCTACCAGGAGTAAGGTGTATCCATTGAAATGATCCTGTAATCCATTGAAATGATCCCGTATCATTGAAATGATAACTTTCAATGATAACCTTTTCCTGTATCCATTGAAATGATCATGTAATATTTTCTTTCATTTGTTAATTTAGTGTATCACATTAATTGACTTGCATATGTTGGACTATCCTTGCATGACAGGTATAAATCCCACTTGGTCCTGGTGTGTAACTGATTCTTTTAATATGCTGTTGAATTTTGTTTGCTAGTATTTTGTTGAGGAATTTTGCATATATGTTCATTAGGGATCAATATTGGCCTCTATTTTTCTTTTTTTTTTTTTTTTTAGCATCTGATCTGGATTCAGTATCGGGTAATGCTGACCTTAAAAAGTCAGTTTGAAAGTGTTCCCTTTTCTTCAATGTTTTGAAGGAATTTAGGAAGGATTGGTGTTAAATCATTCAAGTTTTTGATATAATTCACCAATGAAGCCCTCTTGTCCTAGGCTTCCCTTTTTTTGGAGGTTTTTGATTACTGATTTAATTTTATTACTTACTTGTCTGTTTAGATTTTCTATCAGATCTCAATGGCATTTTTTATAGATGAAAAAATAAATTTAGAATTTTTATGGAATAGAAGCAACCTAGGTGACCACCATCAGATGAGTAGATAAAGAAAATATTTATTTTCTTTATCTATATGGTATATACACAGTGGAATACTATCCAGCTTTCAAATTAGGGGAAATCCTGCCACTTGTGACAACATGGATAAACCTGGAGGACATTATGTTAAGTGAAACAAAACAGGCACAAAAAGATAAATACCAAGTGATGTTATTTATATGTGAAATCTAAAAAAGTTGAACTCATAGACATAGAGAGTAGAATGGTGGTTTTAAGAGGCAGAGGGAGGGGAGTGGATGAAGAAAAGTGAGATGTTGATCAAAGGGTACAAAGTTTCAGCTAGACAGGAGGAATAAGCTTTAGCACTCTATTGCATAGAATGTTAACTGTAATATATAATAATGCATTATATATTTCAGATTGCTAAAGGAGTAGACTTTGTGTGTTTTCACCACAAAAAATAAGTATAGGACATCATAAGCTTATCAATTAGTGTGATTAAATCATTCTGCATTGTAAGCATATATCAAAACACCACATTGTATCCCACAAATATGTAATAATTATTTATCAATTAAGAATAAAATTTAAACAATCATATGGAACCAAAAAAGACTATGAATAGCCAAGGTAATTCTGAGAGAAAACAAAGTTGGAAGCATCACACTTCCTAATTTCAAAATATATTATAAAGCTAAAGTAATTAAAACAGTAAAACACTGGCCTAAAAACAGATACACTGACCAATGAAACAGAATAGAAAGTAGGAAATATATTCACACATATAACACCAGATGCTCTTTGACAAAGTGTCAAGAACACATTGGAGAAAGGATAGTTTTTCAACAAATGGTGTTGAAAATACTGGATATCCAGATGCAAAAAGGTAAATTTGGGCCTTTATCTATGATACACAAAAACCAACACAAAGTGAATTAAACACTTAAAGGTAAAATCTGAAACTGTAAAATTTCTGTAAGAAAACTAAGGTAAAGTTTAATGACACTGAATTTGGCAATGATTTCTTGGCTATGACACCAAAAACACAGGCAAGAAAAGCAATAAAGAGAAGAAGGATTACATCAAACTAAATAGCTTCTGCACAAAAAAGAAAACAATCAACAGAGTGAAAAAACAACCTGTGGAATTGGATAAAATATTTTTAGAGCATATATTTGATATAGGGTTACTCTCCAAAATACATAAGGAACTACTACAACTCAACAGCAAAAACAAATAAACATGCAAATAACCCAATTTCAAAATGGGCAAATGATTTCAATAGACATGTCTCCAAAGAAGACTTACAAATGGCCAACTGGTATGTAAGAAGAGACTCAACATGACAAATCATCAAGAAAATGCATAGGTAAACCACAGTGAGACACCACCTTACTCCTGGTAGAATGGCTATTGTCAAAAAGATGAAATAAATCTTGGTAAACTTGTAGGAATTAGAATCTTTTTAAACTGTCAGTGGGAATGTAAAATGTGCAGCCATTATGGAAAATAGTATGAAGGATTTTCATAAAATTTAAGAAACAATTACTATATGATCTAGCAATCGCACTCCTGGGTATATATGCAAAAGAATTGCAATCAGGATCTTGAAACGATAGCTGCATTCCCATGTTCACTACATCACTATTCACAACAACCAAGATATAGAAACAACCTAAGTATCCACTGATGGATGAATGCATAAAAAACTGTGTTATATACATACAATGGAATACTATACAGCTTTAAAAAAGAAGATAATCCTGCCATTTGTAACTACATGGATGAACCTGGTGGGCACTATGATAAGTGAATAATCCAATCATAGAGGACAAATACTGCATGATCTCACGTATATGAGTTATCCAAAATATGCAAACTTATAGCAATAGAGGATACACTAATCATTGCCAAGGGATGAGGAGAGGTAGAAATGGGGAGTTGCTCTTCCACAGGTATATAGTTTTAGTTATACAAGATGAGTAAATTCTAGAGATTTGCAGTAAACGCTGGGCTTATAGTTAACAAAACTATATTTTGCACTTAAAAGTTTGTCAAGAGGATAGATCTCATGCAATGTGTTCTTACCACAATTTAAAAACAAAACTAAAAGAAAATAAAATGATTCTGTATATCTCATCTACATTAAGAAAATAAAATTTCCTCTCAAAATGAAATAAAATAAAATGAAAGTTAATGCTATATAACTCTTAGGAAAAAAATTAAAAGTAAATCTTTATGACTGGAGTACATAATGTCCCTAGATATGGCATCAAAAGCTCAAGCAACAAATAAAAATAGATGTACTGGACCTTATCAAAATTAAAAATATTTGTACTCCAAAAGACATCATCAAGGAAGTGCAATGTTAACTCACTGAATGGGAGAAAATACCTGCAAATTATATGTCTGATAAGACACTTATATCCAAAATATATCAAGAATTGTTACAACTTGGTATAAAAAAGTCTAATCACTCAATTAAAATATTGGGAAATATTTGAATAGACATTTCTCCAAAGAGGATATATAAAAGGTCAATAAGCACAAGAAAACATGTTCATTATTTTTAGAGAAATGCAAATCCAAACCGTAATGTTATATCAACTTCATACCACTAGGATGGATACAATATTTAAATTAAAAAAAAAAACATAGATGGTGACAGATACTGGCAAGCATGTGGAAAAACTGGAACCCTCATACAGCGATGGCAATGATTAGTGTATCCTCTGTTTCTATAAGTTTGCATATTTTGGATAACTCATATATGTGAGATCATGCAGTATTTGTCCTCCGTGATTAGATTATTCACTTATCATAATGTCCACCAGGTTCATCCATGTAGCTATAAATGACAAGATTACCTTCTTTTTAAAAGCTGGATAGTATTCCATTATACGTATATAACACAGTTTTCATGCATTCATCCATCAATGGATACCTAGGTTGTTTCTATATCTTGGCTGTTGTGAATACTGATGTAATGAACATGGGAATGCAGCTATCGTTTCAAGATCCTGATTGCAATTCTTTTGCATATATACCCAGGAGCGTGATTGCTGGATCATATAGTAATTATTTCTTAAATTTTATGAAAATCCTTCATACTTGGTGTCTAAACACCAAGAAGAGTTCAGCTGGGGTGGTTGGAGAGGAGATCATCCCCTGGACTGCCAAACTCCAGGGGAAGATCATCTTCCCACTACATCCCTTGCTAAGGGATGTAAATTGTGTAGTCACCTTGGAAAACTGTTTTGCAGTTGCTCAAACTATCAGACATATAAACTTTGTGATACAGACCAGAGACGGAAATACTGGATAAAAAGGGTGGTTCCCTGTAAAGGCCCCATAGTCAAGCCTGGAAACCTGCAGCCCTAAGTGGGAAAAGGCATTCTTGTTTTTCCACCCAAAATTTGCCTTTTGGCCCACCATGCCCCTCTATCCTGTACCCAGGTAAACCCCAGACCCCAGGCTCCAGAAGCAGATGAGGAAGAGATGAACAGAAGAGCAGAAGAATGGCAGAACAGCATGACAGAGGGAAATGAAGGAGTGTCTGAACACCGAGAACTGTTCGGCTGGGGTGTTTGGAGAGGAGATCACCCCCTGGACTGCCAAACTTGAGGGGAAGATCATCTTCCCACTCCATCCCCTTTCCTGCTCCTCATCCATCCTGCTGAGAGCCACCTCCACCACTCAGTAAAACCCTCACATTCATCCTTCAAGTTCATGTGTGGCCTTATTTTTCCTGGATGCTGGACAAGAGCTTAGGATACATAAAGAATGCTTTCATACTGGCCCTCTGCTCTTGAGAAAAGGCAGAGGGTCCACTGAGCTGTCTAACACTTAAGCTGTCTGCAGATGGCAAAGCTAAAGGAGCACACTGTAACATGTTCCCACTTCACTTGGGCTTTGGGAGTCACAGACTCCCAGCCCTGGATGCTGCTGTGGGGCCAGAGCCCAGGGACACTTGCCCTGGCTCCTGAACCTGCCTGTATGTGTGTTCTCCTTCATTTAAGGGGTTTGAGCATGCATGGCAATCGAACACTTCAAGGGGAATCAGGGAACTCTCTCGTTTCATCAAGACTTGCAATTCCACTGCTAGGTATAAGACGATGAAACATATGTCCACACAAATACTTCATATCAATGTTTATAGTGGCATTATTTATAATAACCAACAAGTGGAAACAATTCAAATGTACTTCAAATGATGAATGGATAAACACAATGTAGTATACCATACTAAGGCCTATTATATGACAACGGAAAAGAGACTTGGTGATACAAACTACAATATGAATGAACCTTGAAAACGTTATCCCAAGTGAAAGAAGTCACACATAAAAGGCCACATATTGTATGATTCTACTGACATGAAATGTCCAAGTTAGACAAATCCTTAGGGATGGAAAGTAGATTATTGGTTTTCAGGAACCTGCTGCAAAAGGAAGGTGGAATAACTATTTGGCTTGAGGTTTCATTTTCAGGTGTTGAAATTTCTTAGAATTTTTAGTAGTAAAAGTTGCATAACTGTGAATTTACTAAAAACACTGAATTGAATAAAGAGATAAATTTTATGGCACGTTAAATACATTTCAACGCAGCTGTTAAAAAGTTAGGAAAAATTACTCAAAGGAAATTAAGAAAGCTCTCTTTCACCCCAGGAGCATTTCTACGGTTCCAGACATGCAATTACTGCTTTAAACATCTGCTAGTAAAGTATTTGAATACTTGAAGTTCAAAAGGTCACTGCCACAGCTATATAAAGGCAGAAACAGCTGGAAATAAATTTCTTCAATTTTATTGAAAAGGTAATGTTAATTGGTATTGCAAATATTTGAATCAGAGAAAATTGTAACAAATCAACTAGTTAACTGTGTAAAATATATTGCTACCTCCATAATGTAATAAGATTTTTAAATATATAATTTCTATTATGTGATTTAATTTTTCTATTTACATATAATTTTGAGGTTTAAAATAAGAAGTGAACAGTTGCAAATTTACAATCAGGCAAATAAAAGTCTTCCTTTACTTGTGCCACAGAATTTAGCCTTTATTATTAAAGATTTCCATACTTTTTAATAGGAAACATCCTACAATGTTGTTTTTATTTACAGCCTTATATAAATATAAAACAAACAATGGAGATATGAAGATACCAATTTTGGTAGAAGCAAAACAAAACCCACATTTTTTAATAAAATGAAAGAACAGACATCATATCTGCAATGTTCATTCATACTACAGAGTCTCATACATTCTAAAATTTTATGAAAAATACATCTGTAACCTCTTTTGATTCAGAAAAACAGAATTCATTTGCCTAACTTGAATGTGTGGTTTCCTCAGAGCCTCCACTATACCATAATAAAAGAATAATGAAGAAAATATTGCTATCCTAAAAATTGAGCTCACTTCCTTCTTTTGGGGTTGATCATGGACAGCAGCATTTTAATATTCTAAGATTTCCTATGAAAGAAAACATTTTCAAGGCTTGATGGGCATACATTTTGAAAATCAGCTAATATTCTCAGCAAGGAAGAACAATTGGTGAATTTGTGGCTTATATTTACGCTTATGTTTTTATACAAAGAGCTAATACTAGTTTATGGGCCTTTATGCCCTGATCACAGGTATTAGCATATGAAAGTGGTGAATAATCTTGACTTCCTGATGTGCAATGCAACTGGTGAAATTCAAACCTACTTGTGAAATTCAAGAACTGTTTCATAGATGAATAATCAGTAATGGCCTATGCATGTGCAACCTGTTACTTAAACAAAGACTGTGCCTGCAGTTGAAAATATAAGCAGAGGATTTATGAATTTTTCTGCTACTTTTCTTACTATAGACTTTAGCTGTTCTCCTGGACTCAATTATGGTATGTGCTGAATAGTTAATATTCTAACATACCACCAAACACAGCCTAAATACTTACAGTCCCATAAAACGTAATGCTTCGAAAACCAATGACATAATTAATTTCCTGACTTTATACTGACTTCATTCTCTAAATTTTGGGGATTCGTATACAATCTGATGATCTTTTGCATCTGTTGTGCAGACTTAACTAGAATTGGGAGTCAGAGAATTCGGCAATGTGATTAAATTTTGGAGTTATTCTCTTTTTGATCATTAATGCTCTATCCCCTGTTGAAAGGCAGAGTTTACTGCATTACAAGATAATTACCTTTAGAGGGTTTTATAAAGAAGCAATATTTTCTGGCAGGAAGTTAGTCACTCCTTTCATTAATACAGTAATTAGGAATAATATGTCAAGTGCAAGATTCTGTTGTATGAATAACTCTTGTTATGTCGAATCATTCTAGTTTAAAGAATAGTTTTATGTATAACTTTTTATTTTCCTTTTTATATTTGCTATATTCTGCCCAAATAGCATTAAGATAGGAGAGAAAAAGGTAACATAGAGAGGAACTTCAGGCTATAGTAACTCTTTCACTATTTTTGCAATTTATGATTCCAACATTAATTGCAAAACTCTCTCTGGAGTCTTGCTCTTTAAAGTAATATTTGTGGACCAGCAGCATTTGTACACCCTGGAGGATTGTAAGAAACCCAGAATCTCAGATTTGGCCTCAGAGGTACTGAATCAAAATTTGTATTTTAACATGATCTCAATTTGTAATATTAAATGACAAACACCAATCTACACGTCTATGTGTGTACATACATGTTTGTGTATGTATGTATGTACATGTATGCATGCGTGTACATATATAAATTGCACCCATTTCCATTTCTAAAGATAACTTTTCAACACAAACAATAAACTAACAGTGTGGGGGGAAAGTTCACCGTAATAGAAGAAGGAAACAAGGAAGAGTGTGGCTATCCTCACCTTCTGGCATTTAGAGGTCTCTATCTGAAGGCTTTGTGTTGAAGCTATGTATAACTAAGTGTGCTGCTTGACACACGTTTCTGGGGAAAACTGTCTCCTTTATGACACTGTTTTGGGGCATTGTTGAGAGAGTCTCAGTTTTATATGTTTCATCTTTATAAAAGTCAAACAGGTGGTTGCACGATGTTTTTTAACTAAGAATTGTGAATCTAAGGTTTAATTCCCTAGTTTTCACTTTTAAAAAGCTTCGAGTCCCCACACTCTGGAGTCTCATCTTTCATATACTATTTAAAGAATGGAATCTAAGTAACATTTAAACAACACTAACTAAAACTATTTTATAGTAGTTATTGAAGGAAATATTTAATTATTTCATGAATAGCCTGTTTATCTGTATTAGAAGTAGATTTACAAAGCTCAACACCGATTGCATACCTAGTATAAACAAATATAATGAAATATATGAAGGTCCTGGAACATATGAAAGCAATAGTTATTATAATGAGTGTGCCTATTTAATATCAACAAAAAGTCTAAAATCTATTATATGGAATCAAAATTATAGCATGACTTTATTATAAAATTGGCTATATCAATGTTTTATTAAATATTGTTTCATTATAGATTTGTAAATATTTTCTCCAGTTCAAAAGCTACATTTTCTGGTTCATAAACATTAATATATTTGCTTCTTTTACTTCTGTTCAAAAGTAAGAACTTTTTTTAAAAAAAGTATAAGTAAGCTTTTGCTTAAAAGTAAGAACTTTTAAAGCCATTCATGACTAAGATTTTTAAAAATTGAGAGCAATAAATAGTTTCTAGATGTATTGATTTCATAGTAATTAAGATAAACCATTGAACCACTGGAGCCATGCTTCCCTCTCATTGCAAGGAGTAAAGTAGCAAATTCTATATTTGAGTAGGCTTCAAATAAAACTATTTTTGTACCTTAAATTTACAAAACATCTTCAGTTGGAAGTGCTAAGGCTTTGCAAAAAAGGAAGAATATGGAAACATACAGAATTCAGCCAGGCTATAAAGAGATTGATGAAAAACGTAGCCATAACTTTGATAATGTGTGTGGTGAAGATCTTTTATAATCAAATTAGGGAAAATAATTATGTAACTGTCTGAATGGAGGCATTCATATCTCCCAGTCAAACAGAAGTATACTAAATTGTATTTGGAAAACAGAGAAATACAAATTTTTCACTGCAACCAAGCAATGAAATAAAATACTTGAGATTTTAGTGTTGTTTTAGGATTATGTTTGCTCAAATCAGATGAAGGAATTATAGAGCCACATATAAACAGAAAATTGTGAAAATCAACATTTTATAAACAGTATGGATCTGTGGTTCTCTGATATCATAGCAACCATAATAATGGCATATCATGTCCATCAGTGATGTAGAAAGAATCATTGTGACAGGTGCATTTTGATTTGAACTGAAAACAGCATAATTTCCATCAGTTGGCAAATGTATTATTATATTGTACAACTTCTTCATGAAAGGGAATTGTACAGAGGAATAAGAAGAATTGGCATAGCTCTAATCTACTGACTTGCAGAAAAAGCCATGTTTTATTTTTAAGTGACAAAAGCAAATTTCAGAGTAACGTGATTAAGATGATGCTATTCACGTGCAAACAACAACAAAAACAATATACAGAAGTTCAAATGTATATGAAAAAACACTATATGTATTTTATGATAAATGCTGATTATCTATAGCAGGAATGAGTGATCCTACAAAATTCTTCTGTTTCCCCATTGTATTAGTTTGTTCTCATGCTGCTGTGAAGAAATACCTGAGACTGGGTAATTTATAAAGGAAGGAGGTTTAATTGATTCACAGTTCAGCAGGGCTGGGGAAGCCTCAGGAAACTTACAATCATGGCAGAAGGGGAAGCAAACACATCGTACTTCACATGGCAGCAACAAAAAGAAGCGCCAAGTGATGAGGGGAAAGTCCCTTATAAAACCATCAGATCTCGTGAGAACTCACTATCTAAAGAACAGCAGGAAAGTAACCGCCTCCATGATTAAATTACCCCCCACTGGGTCTTCCCACAAGATGTGGGGATTATAGGAACCACAATTTAATTTAAGATTTTGGTGGGGACACAGCCAAGCCATATTATTCTGCCCCTGCCCCTCCCAAACCTTATGTCCTCATATTTTAAAACATAATCATGCCCTTCCAACAGTCTCCCAAAGTCTTAACTCATTCCAGCATTAACCCAAAAGTCCAAGTCCAAAGTCTTATCTGAGACAAAGCAAGGCCCTTCTGCCTATGAGCCTGTAAAATCAAAAGCAAGTTAGTTACTTCCTAGATACAATGAGGGTACAGGTATTTGGTAAATACACCCATTCCAAAAGGCAGAAATTGGCCAAAACAAAGAGGCTAAAGGCCCCATGCAAGTCCAAAATCCAATAGGGCAGTCATAAAACCTTAAAGTCCCAAAATGATCTCCTTTGACTCCATGTCTCACATCTAGGGCATGCTGATGCAAGAGGTGTGCTCCCTGAGAACTCTCTATCTCTCTTGAGAACAGCATGAGGGTACCTCACCCCATGATTAAATTATCTTCCACTGGATCCCTCCCAGGACACATGGGGATTATAGAAATTACAATTTAACATGAGATTTGGGTGGGGACACAGAGCCAAACCATATCACCCATGTTTAACTGATTCTGACAAATATATATTATTTCTGCAATTCTTACTAGAAATATAAAAATTGTTCTTAAAATTAAGTAGTAAAAAATAACCCAAATTTAATCAAGATTTTACATATAACTACTAGTTTCCAGGAATGGGAAAAATTTAAAAAAAAGATTAAAAAATACTGCTGAAGTAAAAGAAGACATAAATAAATGAACACATATACATGTTTATGTATTGAGAAAATAATTATTGTTAAAATACCCATCTCTGAAAATTTATCCATAATTGTTAGTGTGTGTACATTGACAAGACAATTCTAAAGTGAATTTGGAAATTAAAAATTATTGAGTAAATAATACAATTTTTAAAAAGAAGAACAAAGTTGGAGGAATTTACATTGTCTATTTAAATATTTATCATAATTAAAATAGTGTCTTTCTAGTGCAAGGATGGACAAATGAACCAATGGAACAGAAGAGACATTAGGATTATATATTCAGTTACATGTTTTATGGCAAAGATGTTACTGCAATTCAGTGGATTACAAAATTTAATAAGTGATGTTAGATTTGCTGGATATCCATATGGGAAAAATATTGCCTTACACAATACACAAAAATTTATTCACAATGAGTCATACTCATAAATGATATGTAATATAATGAAGCATGTAAAATAAAACATAGCAAAGATCTTCATATTGTTGATCAAGATTTTTGAATGTGACAAATCAAAAAAAATCCATAAAGCCATTAAATCCATTGAAAAGTAAAATCACAGATGTGCAGAAGAGTCTTGCTGTCTGTTTATCTATCTATCTAGCTAGCTAGCTATCTATACATAGGAATTTTATACAGACACATAAAGATGTCCTATAAATTAATGAGAAAAAGATATATAATATAATGAAAGCATCTGGATTCCTGTTTTCTACCAAGATGGAATAACAGGGATAAACTTACTCTCTTGCGTTAAACAATTAGATATATACAAAAAAAACTAGAACACAAAATATTCAGCTATATGAAGCAGCTAAACAACTAAAATATATTAGAGTAAAATATATCTCTCCCATCAAATTTCGGTTTTTTGACAATTAATGCTGGACTGTGGTATTTAAGAAAAAAGAAAGAAACAAAGTAAGCCCTTATTGTCTCCAGGCATCAGCTTGGTGCCTAGAGACAATTTCTAGGATACAGAACAGAAAGGGACAGAGAATAGCTGTCTCACTGAACTGATTAATCAGAGATTGTAGGTCAGGAAATTTAGGGTAGCTAGAATTTAGGACCAGAGGACTAGAAATAAAGAAGCTGCACAAAGGGAGAGCTCATGAGATCTGCAGATAAGTCTCCTTAAGCCTAACAACTAGTCTTTGGCTAAAGTCTGTTTTGCAAATTGATGTGAGAAAAGTACTCAAGGCCAGGGGGGAAATCATAAGAAAGCAATACAAACAATTTCAGAGATTATTTAGGGCTCAAAATAATTCATGTTCCTCTAGCCACAGTGGAATCACGACACACAAATACAAACAAAAAGTCAATTTAAAAAAGACAGAATAAGTAGGATAAAGAAACAATGAAGAGATGGGATAAATAGGAAGCAAATAGCAAGATGGCACATTTTAATTTGAGTACCTTTTAATTTAAATATACTGATTATCTCATTAGATGTAATTAGTCTACACACTACCAACTTTAATGTAAAGATATGTAGATATGGATAAAAACATACTGTCCAAAAAGTAATGAAATAAAAGCTGGGCTATATATATATTAAAGAAAATATTGACTACACAGAAAAATAAAACATTACCTAATAATGAACGCATCAAGTCATCTTATATGCATGCAGATATAAAAGTTTCAAAATATATGTCTAGGAATGGACAAAATCCAGCTTATCTGTAAAATTGTATCTATATAAAAACTTTAACAACTATTATAGTTAATAGTGTGATATTGAAAGCTTTTCCTTTGAAATAGAGAAGGTGTCAAGGACGATAGCTATCACTACATCTACTCAACCTCAAACAGAGGGTCTTTGGCAGTCAAATAAGTTTTATAAAGAAAAAAGATGTCTAAATATAGTAAAGAAATAAAGTTTTAATTATTTATAAATTATAAGGTTGGATACACATAAGAAATTCAAAAGTCAAAATAAATTAATAGAATTAAGAAACAAATTTAGCAAGGTTGTTTGTATTAATAAGTTTAGAATAAAATACTAAATTAAATGTCTATATCCATTAGTAACTAATTAGGACACAAAAAGTTTTCAAGAATGAATAAAAAATTTATCAATTGTTTTGGCATAAACCTAAAGGAATAACCTGCTAAGTTCCCTATTATATTCTAAGTATTTATTCTTATTAAAAAGAAAGAAACTAAATAAATGTAAGGATTTTTCTTGTTCATGGGTTGGAAGACTCAATATTAGTAAGATGTTCATTCTGCCTTCATTTATCTACAGATTCGATGAAATACCTAACTAAATCATGACAATTTGGGGGAAAATTCTAATACGTATGTCAGAAGTAAGCATGACTATCTTAAAAAATGAATAAACTATGACAACTTATTGTACTACATGTTAATGATTATTATGCAGTAATTAAGATTAAGGATAGTCAAATAACCAATAAAACAAAACAGTGCATCCAGGAGCAGGATCATCCATTTTTGATTTATGACATATTTGGTACTGCAGAGCTGGTGAAAAAGACAGTTCTTTCCAAAATAAAATTCTACGTCAATTAAACGTATCTGTGAAAAATCTTGACCCCTGTTTTACACCATACATATAAGTCAGTTTAAAGTGTGTTGTAAATAAAAATGTGAAGTAAAAAAAAAAAAAAGATTCTAGAAGAAAATATAGAATAATATCTTTACGTCAAATACTTGAACAAGATAAAGCTTTTTTCAAATGGTAAAAAGAAAACATGAAATAAAAGAGAAACTATTGATACATTGTTGTACAATAAAATTAAGCTATTCTGTTAATCAAAAGGCACTAGTAAGAGAGAGAAAACAAGCCACAGAGTTGATATATGTATTTGTGATATATAATACAAAGGCCTTGCTTAAAGAATATAAAAAGCTCTTACAAATTATACAAGAAAATAAGCAAGCAGGGTGGAGCCAAGATGGCCAAATAGGAACAGCTCCGGTCTACAGCTCCCAGCCTGAGTGACACAGAAGACGGGTGATTTCTGCATTTCTGTTTGAGGTACCGGTTTCATCTCACTAGGGAGTGCCAAACACTGGGTGCAGGACAGTCGGTGAGGCACACTGTGCACGAGCTGAAGCAGGGCGAGGCATTGCCTCACTCGGGAAGCACAAGGGGTCAGGGAGTTCCCTTTCCTAGTCAAAGAAAGGGGTAACAGACGGCACCTGGAATATCGGGTCAGTCCCACCCTAATACTGCGCTTTGCCAACGGGCCTGGAAAATGGCACACCAGGAGACTGTGTCCCGCACCTGGCTCGGAGGGTCCTATGCCCACGGGGTCTGGCTGAATGCTAGCACAGCAGTCTGAGATCAAGCTGCAAGGTGGCAGTGAGGCTGGGGGAGGGGCACCCGCCATTGCCCAGGCTTGCTTAGGTAAACAAAGCAGCCAGGAAGCTCGAACTGGGTGGAGCCCACCATAGCTCAAGGAGGCCTGACTGCCTCTGTAGGCTCCACCTCTGGGGGCAGGGCACAGACAAACAAAAAGTCAGCAGGAACCTCCACAGACTTAAATGTCCCTGTCTGATTGACAGCTTTGAAGAGAGTAGTGGTTCTCTCAGCACGCAGCTGGAGATCTGAGAATGGACAGACTGCCTCCTAAAGTGGGTCCCTGACCCCTGAGCAGCCTAACTGGGAGGCACCCCCACAGTAGGGACAGACTGACACCTCACTCGGCCGGGTACTCCTCTGAGACAAAACTTCCAGAGGAACTATCAGACAGCTGAATTTGTGGTCTCACGAAAATCCGCTGTTCTGCAGCCACGGCTGCTGACACCCAGCCAAACAGGGTCTGGAGTGGACCTCTAGTAAACTCCAACAGACCTGCAGCTGAGGGTCCTGTCTGGTAGAAGGAAAACTAACAAACAGAAAGGACATCCACACCAAAAACCCATCACCATCATCAAAGACCAAAAGTAGATAAAACCACAAAGATGGGGAAAAAACAGAGCAGAAAAACTGGAAACTCTAAAAAGCAGAGCACCTCTCCTCCTCCAAAGGAACGCAGTTACTCACCAGCAATGGAACAAAGCTGGATGGAGGATGACTTTGACAAGTTGAGAGAAGAAGGCTTCAGACGATCAAACTACTCTGAGCTATGGGAGGAAATTCAAAACAATAGCAAAGAAGTTAAAAACTTTGAAAAAAAATTAGAAGAATGGATAACTAGAATAACCAATGGAGAGAACGGCTTAAAGGAGCTGATGGAGCTGAAAGCCAAGTTTCGAGAACTACGCGAAGATTGCAGAAGCCTCAGTAGCAGATGCGATCAACTGGAAGAAAGGGTATCGCTGATGAAAGATGAAATGAATGAAATGAAGCGAGAAGGGAAGTTTAGAGAAAAAAAGAATACAAAGAAATGAACAAAGCCTCCAAGAAATTTGGGACTATGTGAAAAGACCAAACCTACGTCTGATTGGTGTACCTGAAAATGACAGGGAGAATGGAACCAAGTCAGAAAACACTCTGCAAGATATTATCCAGGAGAACTTCCCCAATCTAGCAAGGCAGGCCAACATTCAGATTCAGGAAATACAGAGAACTCCACAAAGATACTCCTTGAGAAGACCAACTCCAAGACACATAATTGTCAGATTCACCAAAGATGAAATGAAGGAAAAAATGTTAAGAGCAGACAGAGAGAAAGGTCAGGTAACCCACAAAGGGAAGCCCATCAGACTAACAGTGGATCTCTCAGCAGAAACTCTACAAGCCAGAAGAGAGAGGGGGCCGATATTCAACATTCTTAAAGAAAAGAATTTTCAACCCAGAATTTCATATCCAGCCAAACTAAGCTTCATAAGTGAAGGAGAAATAAAATACTTTACAGACAAGCAAATGCTGAGTGATTTTGTCACCACCAGGCCTGCCCTAAAAGAGCTCCTGAAGGAAGCACTAAACATGGAAAGGAACAACGGGTACCAGCCACTGCAAAAACATGCCAAATTGTAAAGACCATGGAGGCTAGGAAGAAACTGCATCAACTAATGAGCAAAATAACCAACTAACATCATAATGACAGGATCAGATTCACACATAACAATATTAACGTTAAATGTAAATGGGCTAAATGCTCCAATTAAAAGACACAGACTGGCAAACTGGATAAGGAGTCAGGACCCATCAGTATGCTGTATTCAGGAAACCCATCACACATGCAGCGACACACATAGACTCAAAATAAAGGGATGGAGGAAGATCTATCAAGTAAATGGAAAACAAAAAAAAGGCAGGGGTTGCAATCCTAGTCTCTGATAAAATAGACTTTAAACCAACAAACATCAAAAGAGACAAAGAAGGCCATTACATAATGGTAAAGGGATCAACTCAACAAGAAGAGCTAACTATCATAAATATATATGCACCCAACACAGGAGCACCCAGATTCATAAAGCAAGTCCTGAGTGATCTACAAAGGGACTTAAACTCCCACACAATAATAATGGGAGATTTTAACACCCTACTGTCAACATTAGACAGATCAACGAGACAGAAAGTTAACGAGGATACCCAGGAATTGAACTCAGCTCTGCACAAAGTGGACCTAATAGACATCTACAGAACTCTCCACCCCAAATCAACAGAATATACACTTTTTCAGCACCACACCACACCTATTCCAAAACTGACCACATAGTTGGAAGTAAAGCTCTCCTCAGCAAATGTAAAAGAACAGAAATTATAACAAACTGTCTCTCAGACCACAATGCAATCAAACTAGAACTCAGGATTAATAAACTCACTCAAAACCGCTCAACTACATGGAAACTGAACAACCTGCTCCTGAATGACTATTGGGTACATAACGAAATGAAGGCAGAAACAAAGATGTTCTTTGAAACCAATGAGAACAAAGACACAACATACCAGAATCTCTGGGACACGTTCAAAGCAGTGTGTAGAGGGAAATTTATAGCACTAAATGCCCACAAGAGAAAGCAGGAAAGATCCAAAATTGACACCCTAACATCACAATTAAAAGAACTAGAAAAGCAAGAGCAAACACATTTAAAAGCTAGCAGAAGGCTAGAAATAACTAAAATCAGAGCAGAACTGAAGGAAATAGAGACACAAAAAAACCCTTCAAAAATTAATGAATCCAGGAGCTGGTTTTTTGAAAAGATCAACAAAATTGACAGACCACTAGCAAGACTAATAAAGAAGAAAAGAGAGAAGAATCAAATAGATGCAATAAAAAATGAAAAAGGGGATATCACCACCGATCCCACAGAAATACAATCTACCATCAGAGAATACCACAAACACCTCTATGCAAATAAACTAGAAAATCTAGAAGAAATGGATAAATTTCTTGACAAATACACCCTCCCAAGACTAAATCAGGAAGTAGTTGAATCTCTGAATAGACCAATAACAGGTTCTGAAATTGTGGCAATAATCAATAGCTTACCAACCAAAAAGAGTCCAGGACCTGATGGATTCACAGCCGAATTCTACCAGAGGTACAAGGAGGAACTGGTACCATTCCTTCTGAAACTATTCCAATCGATAGAAAAAGAGAGAATCCTCCCTAACACATTTTATGAAGCCAGCATCATCCTGATACCAAAGCCTGGCAGAGACATAACCAAAAAAGAGAATTTCAGACCAATATCCTTGGTGAACATTGATGCAAAAATCCTCAATAAAATACTGGCAAACCGAATCCAGCAGCACATCAAAAAGCTTATCCACCATAATCAAGTGGGCTTCATCCCTGGGATGCAAGGCTGCTTCAACATATGCAAATCAATAAATGTAATCCAGCATATAAACAGAACCAAAGACAAAAACCACATGATTATCTCAATAGATGCAGAAAAGGCCTTTGACAAAATTCAACAACACTTCATGCTAAAAACTCTCAATAAATTAGGTATCGATGGGACATATCTCAAAATAATAAGAGCTATATACGACAAACCCACAGCCAATATCATACTGAATGGGCAAACCTGGAAGCATTCCCTTTGAAAACTGGCACAAGACAGGGATGCCCTCTCTCACCACCCCTATTCAACATAGTGCTGGAAGTTCTGGCCAGGGCAATCAGGCAGGAGAAGGAAATAAAGGGTATTCAATTAGGAAAAGAGGAAGTCAAACTGTCCCTGTTGGCAGATGACATGATTGTATATCTAGAAAACCCCATTGTCTCAGCTCAAAATCTCCTTTAGCTGATTAGAAACTTCAACAAATCTCAGGTTACAAAATCAAGGTGCAAAAATCACAAGCATTCTTGTACACCAATCACAGACAAACAGAGAGCCAAATCATGAATGAACTCCCATTCACAATTGCTTCAAAGGGAATAAAATACCTAGAAATCCAACTTACAAGGGATGTGAAGGACCTCTTCAAGGAGATCTACAAACCACTGCTCAATGAAATAAAAGAGGATACAAACAAATGGAAGAACATTCCATGCTCATGGGTTGGAAGAATCAATATCGTGAAAATGGCCATACTGCCCAAGGTAATTTATAGATTCAATGCCATCCCCATCAAGCTACCAATGACTTTCTTCACAGAATTGGAAAAAACTACTTTAATGTTCATATGGAACCAAAAAAGAGCCCACATCACCAAGTCAATCCTAAGCCAAAAGAACAAAGCTGGAGGCATCATGCTACCTGACTTCAAACTATACTACAAGGCTACAGTAACCAAAACAGCATGGTACTGGTACCAAAACAGACATATAGACCAATGGAAAAGAACAGAGCCCTCAGAAACAGTGCTGCATATCTACAACTATCTGATCTTTGACAAACCTGACAAAAACAAGAAATGGGGAAAGGATTCCCTATTTAATAAATGGTGCTGGGAAAACTGGCTAGCCATATGTAGAAAGCTGAAACTGGATCCCTTCGTTACACCTTATACAAAAATTAATTCAAGATGAATTAAAGACTTACATGTTAGACCTAAAACCATAAAAACCCTAGAAGAAAACCTAGGCAATACCATTCAGGACATAGGCATGGGCAAGAACTTCATGTCTAAAACACCAAAAGCAATGGCAACAAAAGCCAAAATTGACAAATGGGATCTCATTAAACTAAAGAGCTTCTGCATAGCAAAAGAAACTACCATCAGAGTGAACAGGCAACCTACAGAATGGGAGAAAATTTTTGCAACCTACTCATCTGACAAAGGGCTAATATCCAGAATCTACAATGAACTCAAACAAATTTACAAGAAACAAACAAACAACCCCATCAAAAAGTGGGCAAAGGACATGAACAGACACTTCTCAAAAGAAGACATTTATGCAGCCAAAAAACACATGAAGAAATGCTCATCATCACTGGCCATCAGAGAAATGCAAATCAAAACCACAGTGAGATGCCATCTCACACCAGTTAGAATGGCCATCATTAAAAAGTCAGGAAACAACAGGTGCTGGAGAGGATGTGGAGAAATAGGAACACTTTTACACTGTTGGTGGGACTGTGAACTAGTTCAACCATTGTGGAAGTCAGTGTGGCGATTCCTCGGGGATCTAGAACTAGAAATACCATTTGACCCAGCCATCCCATTACTGGGTATATACCCAAAGGACTATAAATCATGCTGCTATAAAGACACATGCACACGTATGTTTATTGTGGCACTATTCACAATAGCAAAGACTTGGAACCAACCCAAATGTCCAACAACGATAGACTGGATTAAGAAAATGTGGCACATATACACCATGGAATACTATGCAGCCATAAAAAATGATGAGTTCTTGTCCTTTGTAGGGACATGGATGAAACTGGAAAACATCATTCTCAGTAAACTATCGCAAGGACAAAAAAACAAACACCGCATGTTCTCACTCACAGGTGGGAATTGAACAATGAGAACTCATGGACACAGGAAGGGGAACATCACACTCCGGGGACTGTTGTGGGGTTGGGGGAGGGGGGAGGGACAGCATTGGGAGATATACCTAACCCTAAATAACGAGTTAATGGGTGCAGGAAATCAACATGGCACATGGATACATATGTAACAAACCTGCACATTGTGCACATGTACCCTAAAACCTAAAGTATAAAAAAAAAAAAAAGAAATGCAAATTTAAACTGCAATGAGATACCAAAAAAATAACATTTGACCCAGCAATCCCATTACTGGATATATACCCAAAGGATTACAAAGCATTCTATTATAAAGACACATACACTGGTATGTTTATTGCAGCACTATTCACAATAGCAAAGACTTGGAACCAACCCAAATGTCCATCAATGATAGACTGGATAAAGAAAATGTGACACATATACACCATGGAATGCTATGCTGCCATAAAAAAGAATGAGTTGAAGTCCTTTGCAGGGACGTGGATGAAGGTGGAAACCATCATTCTCAGCAAACTAACACAGGAACAGAGAACCAAACACAGTATATTCTCTCCCTAAGTGGGAGCTGAACAATGAGAACACGTGGACACAGGGAGGGGAACATTACACAGTGGGGCCTGTTGGGGGGTGGAGAGCAAGGGGAGGGAGAACATTAGGAGAAATACCTAATGCTTGTGGGGCTTAAAACCTAGATGATGGGTAGATGGGTGTGGCAAACCACCATGGCACATGTAAACCTATGTAACAAACCTGCGTGTTCTGCACATGTATCCCAGAACATAAAGTATAATTTTAAAAAAAGCGCATGCTAGAATGTCTAAAATTAAAGACAAAAGTGTCAGGAAGGATGTAGTATGCTGACACACTCCTGTTGGGACTGTAAAATTGCACAGCCACTCTGGGAAACCATTTGAAATTACTTCCTAATGTTGAGTATAGGTCAATAAATCGGTAAATTAGCAAAAGATAAGCACATAGTAGCGTAATTAGTAGTAATCCCCAACTGGGAAAAGTCAAATGCTCGTCCATAATTGAATACATAAACAAATTGTGATATATTGAAAATGGAAAATTACAAAATGAAAATAATTGAATTACAGATACACGTACTATGAATGAATCTCAAAACAAGATTTATCAAATGGAGGCATTTATAAGGATATAGACTATAATTTCATTGATGTAAAACTCAAAAGCAGCTATAAATATTGTGTGAAAACTCAGGTTAGTTGTTATCTTTAGGGAAGGGCAAAGGGTAGTGATTAGGATGGAAATAGTAAGGCAGCTCCTGAGTGCTAGCAATATTCCATTGCTTGATTCAGGAGGGTAGTCATATAGTAATTTGCTTTATGATCATTCATTCATCTGTACAATTATATTTTATAAACTTTTCATTATGCTTACTATACCTCAAAATAAAGGGTTAAATAAAAAATTAAAATAATATCTACTTTAAAGTAAATCCACATATGGTAAGAAAAATATTCCTGTTTTTTTTTTGTTTGTTTGTTTGTTTGTTGTTTTTTTTTGAGACGGAGTCTCGCTCTGTCGCCCAGGTTGGAGTGCAGTGGCGCAATCTCGGCTCACTGCAAGCTCCACCCCCCAGTTTCACGCCATTCTCCTGCCTCAGCCTCTCCGAGTAGCTGGGACTACAGGCGCCCGCCACCACGCCTGGCTAATTTTTTTGTATTTTTAATAGAGACGGGGTTTCACCGTGGTCTCGATCTCCTGACCTCGTGATCCAAAAGCATGGAAATAATAAACAAAATGGAACAGAATAGAGAACACAGAAAAAAACCCATGCACTTACAGATAACTGATTTTCAACAAGGGTGCCAAGAACACACAATGAGGAAAGAATAGTCTCGTCAATAAATGATGCTGGGAAAACTGGATATCCACATTTAGAAGAATGAAGCTAGACCCCTATCTCTCACCATAATAAAACATCAATGCAAAATGGATTAAAGACTTAAATGTGAGACCCAAATTGATAAAAACCACCAGAAGAAAACAAGCAAAATTTTTCATGATTGGCCTGAATAGAGATTTTTTGAAATAAATCGAAATAGCACAGGCCACAAAAGCAAAAAAAGACAAATGGGATTATCTCAAACTAAATATCTTCTGCATAGCAAAGGAAACAATCAGAGTGAAAAACATCCTTCAGAATGGGAGAAAATATTTGTAAACTATATATCTGACAAGAAGCTAATATACAGAATACGTAAGAAACTCAACTCCAAAAAAAAAAAAAAACCTGAAGAGACCATTTTCAGAAGAAGGCATAAAAATAGCCAACAAGTATGTGAAAAAAATGCTTACATTATAACTCTCAGGAAAATACAAATTAAAACCAAGTTAAGATATCACTTACCCCAATTAGAATGGCCATTACCAAAAAGAAAAAAAAATATATCAAATGCTGGTACCAGTGTAGAGAAAGGTGAACTCTTATATCCTGTTGATGGGAATATAAATTAGTATAGCCAATATGAAAAACAATTCATCACAAATTAAAAGTAGAATTGCCGTATGATCCAACAATTGCACTAATGGGTATATATCCAAAAGAAATAAAATTAGTATATCAAAGAGATATCTGCACTCCCATGTCTTTTGCAGCACTATTCACAATAGCTAAGAGATGGAATCAACCTAAATGCCCATCAACAGATGAATGGATAAAATAAATGCGGTATGTACACATAATTAAATACTATTTGGCCAAACAAAGAATGAAATCCTGGCATTGTGGCAACATGGATGAATCTGGAGGACATTATGTTAAGTAAAAAAAAAAAAAAAAAAAAAAAGCCAGGCACAGAAATACAAATACCACTTGATTTCACTCATATGTGGAATCTAAAGAAGCTGATCTCATAAAGGTAGAGTGTGGAAGAGTGGGTACCAGAGGCTGAGGTGGCCAGTGGGGAGGGAGAGATAAGGAGAGATCTTGTCAAAGGGTAAAAAGTTACAGCTAGATAAGAGGAATGAGTTCTGGTGTTCTACTATTATATTACATGCATGTTCTTTACAGATACAGCTGTACAGACTGCAACCTCCTATTGTTAGTTTGTGCACTCCCCCTAAAAATGAATCATCTGGGCCGGGTGTGGTGGCTCATGTCTGTAATCCCAGCATTTTGGGAGGTGAGACAGGTGGATCACAAGGTCAGGAGATCCAGACCATCCTGGACAACACGGTGTAACCCTGTGTCTACTAAAAATACAAAAACTAGCTAGGCATGGCAGTGTGTGCCAGTAATCCCAACTACTCGGGAGGCTGAGGAAGGACAATAGTTTGAACCAGGGAGTCGGAGGTTGCAACGAGCCAAGATCGTGCCACTGCACTCCAGCCTAGCGACAGAGCGAGACTCCGTCTTAAAAAAAAAACATCTGATTGTAAATTTCTTGTGAGTAATCTAGTAGAGGCAGTCATAAAACCACCTCCATAATTCTGCTTCCACTACAATGCACTGAGTCATTGGAATGGCTATTTTCTTTTTATGTAAAAAAAATTCCTGATCCTTTTATGAAAAAATTATAATCTTACTCTTTCATCTCATGTTTCTTCTCCTTGTAAATCCTGGAGAATATTTAACAAGTGGACATATCACAGCAGGAGAGTAGTGCATACATGGGGATCATTTAGAGGAGACTGATATTTAGAAAAATGCTTTAGAGGCAGCCTGACTTAAGAAGTGCAAGACTGCTATGAATAGTCAATGAACTCCTATAAATGCAGAGCCCATGTCTTGATCATTACTTTCTTTATAGTACTTGGCCACAATACTTAGCACACATAAGAATTCACTTAGTATTGAATACATTAATGACCAAGAGATAATGTTCATTTAGTACATCAAAACTTGGCTTGTCCTACCTCTGTGGTGGGAATAAGCAAAAACCACACCAGCTTAAACTGCAAAAAGCAAATGGCTTGACCTTCTATGATCTTGTAGACTCCCTGAAAAATAACTTTCCATGACTGCAACTCTCTTCTGAAATGATTGGCTAACACTCTAAATTCAGAAGGCTTGAACTTTTTACACATAATTTAATTTTATGCTGTTAATCTGTAAGACTTAATCCCCTATTTCATAAATTTTATAATAAAATTTTTCTGCATACTCATCAAATTAAATTGCATACTTTCTAATTATTGCCATGCTTTCAAATGAAGTTGCATAATATTTTATGCAAATGATAATGGGACTAATAATCAAAAGACCCACATTCTATCAAATCCTGCCATGAATTCTTAAGAAAATGATTTTATTTGCCTGGGACCTTAGTCTTTATTTATAAAATAAATAGGTTAAAGTCGATCAAGGTTTTCTAAAGTGATTTTTTTAAAGCCTCTTAAAAGTTCACCAAATCAATTAGGTGGTTAACATCAGCATTTCAGCATTTTTAAAATAAAATGGAAGGGAAGGAATATTATTATAGGGTATCACATATAAGGATAAATAAAGCATTATGCGAATTACTTGCAAATTCTAATGTGTGCCAGTGTGTATATTGCATTGTGACGAAACATGCCTTTACTGTGGACTGTATTTTTTTTAAAAAACGCACCGGGCCAGCCAACTTCCAAAGCTGACCAATTCTGATTTGCAGATTCTATCAGTTTTAATCAATCAAATCATTTTTGCTTCATTCATCTTATAAAAAACGTAAGATAAATTATCATACGGGAAGATGTACAAATGTTGACACTAAACAATGTAAGACACTAATAACTTTGGATTGCTAGCTATCAATACTAACTTTGTGTCTTTAGACATTTGTTTTCCCAGAACACTCCAATATTCCATTCTTGAAATACTAATTTGCTATTTGTTGTGTCTACCGGTTCATTTCCCTGTGTAAAGTATAATATTGTTATTATTGGGAGGTCATCTTTATTTGAAAGTGCTTTTACAAGCACTTTCTTTGTCTGCCTTGACTCTGGAGGAGGCAATGACTATAATTTCACTTATATTTTCTTTCTAGCTTCCAATTCCTTCTACATATTGATAGTTTCTCACAGGTAACCCTTGTAGCATAAAAATAACAAACTGCCGTGTTGATTCCTGAGAAAAAGCATGAAGTATTTCTATCCCTTATTCAAAGATGCTGCAGCCCACTGGAGCTGCAAGTTTTATGTTAGGGACTCCCTTTCAGATTTCTTGCTTTCTTGGGAACCAGGGCAATACTTCAACCCCCAGGTACCTGGGTCCTTATTTAAAAACAAAAAAACTGAGCCCTCAGTTTTGGCATCCTTGTCTCCACTTTCTGAATTGCTTTTGATTTTGCTCCTTTTTTTCTAGCACTTAAAATTCTACATTAAGGAAATTCTTTTCTTTTGAAAATGATATTTATTTAGAATTTCTGTGTCTGCATCAGTTGTGCTACTCTGCCATATCAGCTCAAGCTTCCTTAAGGACAAACGTAAACCTTTAAGACTTTTTTAAGTGAAGGTTTCATTACGCATATCTACTTTTTGAAAGGTGATTCACTTCCAGTTCAAGAAGAAGGACTAGATTGGTTGTCTCCACTTCCCAATATAAATTCCTCATAAAAAAAGAATGTATTGTTAAAGTACATAATTATCAAATGGAAAAGGCCCACCAAGCCCCAGTTAGGATAAATGACCAAGGACCATTCTTAGACTATCATGGCAAAATTTAGAACCCTGGAGTAAGGAAGAAAAATTATAAAAGCTTCCTAATGAAAAGTAACAGGCTATTTAAGTAACAAAAAATCAGATTCATCTCAGCTTTCTTATTTGTTACACTGAATGTAAGATGACAGTGGAATATTGTCTTCAAAGCACCGTTGTAAAAAAAGTGAAGTTAAAATTTTACACATTTATAGATATAATGAAAGCTAATCTATCACTAATTTGTAAGGGAGAAAATACAGATCTTCAGAACTGCAAAGACAATGAACATTTAAGCATTACTAAGGGATGTATTTTAGCAAGAAAAATATATTCAGTAAGAAATGGGATATAAGAAATAAGCACTAGGGAAAAAATACCTACTATTACATGTAAAATTGATGCTTAAAAATAAATAGAAGTTTGAAGCTAAAATCTCAAATGATATTTTAAAAAATTATGACAAACTTATTTTTTCATCCAAAGAGAATATATATCAGTCAAAATTAGGTTGAGTTGCACAGAGCAGTAATAAGTAATTCCAAAGGACAGAGTTATCTTTCTCATGTAAAATAATTGTCTTGAGGTAGGTGATCTAGTGCTAATATGGTGACTCCACTATTATTTATGTAACATTTATATTAAACATTTATTTAATATTTAAACATATTTTTCTATCAACACGGAAAATTAATCAGCAACTATAACATTTCCTTCCAAATAAAAACACTTTTTGCAAGCTGTCACTTTCTTCCTCTTCCAATATCCCATATTTTGTTGAAATCTTCTGGAGTTTTAATATCTGGTTTTTATTATATTTTCAATATGCTGCTACTTTCATAGATATAAATTTTATAGATTGTCTTAAGGTTTACAGCCACACCTCCAACTATTAAATATACTTAACTATAAATTTTGCTGGTTTATTTGTTCAACACGGTTTTACATATTTTAAAAGTTCAATAGTTCTTGAACTCAATTTTTTTTTATTTGGTAGGAATAACTAATTTGGTGTTTCAGAAAGACTTTCATATTATCCTGCAAATTGGAAAATGTCATGAGCTTATTCTCAAAAGCAAATGATATTTTTGAAGGACATAGAGTTTTACATTTATACTTTTATTTAGAAATTTAAAAATATTTCTCCACTTTTTTCAAACATTCTGAGTTGCAAAATATAAATCTGATGCCAGTCTAATTCTAACCCTTTTCACAGTAATCAAGTATACTTGATTGTTCACTTTTGTTTGCCTCTTTTCTGCACAGAAAGCTATTAGGAAGCTTTTAAAATTTTGGAATACTTAAATTTCTATACTAATTCTCTAGGTCCTCCCCCGTTAATACAACCATGATCTTCAGTACTTACAGGACTGTTTTCAAAGCTTAATGCTTTAATCAGCTCAGAAAAATTTTATTTTTGCATTTCTTCTTTTGCATGTCTTTTACTTTCTTTTTCTACAACTCCTATTGGACAGGTTGCCCAAATTTAATTTAGTAATCTCATCTCTTTATCTTTTTATAGTACATTTAAACCTAAGCTATTGATTCCATGTACCAATCAAAGATTCAACTTTCAGCTGTTTACTCTAATATTGAGTCTGTTCAATTTTTTTCTTTGTTGTATACTTACTTTTAAAATTTTACCCACGTTTTTATTTTTCATTGCTCTGTTTCATTTTTATATGAGAAGAGCATATAAGCTAAGTATACAACTTAACTAACAGTGGCTTTGATTAAACAAAGTATAAATACTGCCTTTATACATTTTGAAAACAGACATGTTGATTTTTTTGATCAGTCAATTATATAGGTGAAAATGACAACATGTTAATATACATTTTAGCAGACTATTGGCCATATTTGTATTTACTTTGCAAATTGGCAAACAACTTTAGAATCATTTTTGAAGGCTATTATTCATAAATATGTTAAAAATGTCCACTTTCACTCTCATTTAATTATTTTGGATAGTGTTTTTAAAACACTATATCAAACCTATAAAATATTATATTTATTTTCTTTTTTGTTCAGAAAGTTCTGGAATACTTTGATATTAAATAAATTAAGGCATATTTCTTCTGCATATTTCATGCATATATTTTTTATATTTCTACATTTAAGTAAATTGCCAAGCCCAGAAAACCCATTATATGATATAAATAAGAATATCACTTTATTTTACCAAATAATATATTCCATTTTTTAAATCATTAATTGAAAGTATAGCCCAGACTTCTTCACTTCTTTGAAATGCTATCTTTACCAATTACTATATTTTAATGTGCCAGGGACTTGGGGGGGGCTTTTTTTTCTGCTGCAATTATGTTTATACCTATCCTTGTATCATGGATCTAATACCTGAATTATGACAGGTTTATAATGTAATTAATGCCCATACAAAAATATTTTTTCAGCATTTTTTTGTTATTTTCACCCCTTACTTCTATCCTCATATCTAAATTATTTTCAGTTGAACTCTTAAGGTTTCTGAGTAATTATATTATCTTTGTATTAATGTTGTATAATTTTTCCTATAGTATACAAAAATCATTATTCCCTCCACTGTAGTTGTAATAATGTCTTTTTTTGTTCCCTAGATCCTGGCTTCAATAGGAAGACCTTTGATTCTTTATCAAGTACTCAGTTGTATCTTCTTAAGAAAGATTCTCTTCACTTTTAAGATCTTTCTATTCCTGATTTGAGGTAAATTTATTTTCTTTGTTTCTCTTTTTTTTTAGTCTGGATATTTGTTCATACTCCATAAAGATTATCAACATTATTTCTCTTATGAAGTATAGATATATGAGTTATATTATTATACTTTTTAATAAAAATCACTTTTCATAATTTTAATAAAGTTTAATGTAGTTTCTTTGGTCACAACTTACTATATATTATGGTTATAAGTTGACCTTAATTTATTGCTGATGTTCTTTATCTTTACATGCAGATATGTTTACAAAATAAAATAATCAGATCGGTCACTTTTTAATTTGTAATACTTGACATTTAATTTCACAATTTTTTTTTTCTTTTTTGAGACGGAGTCGCTCTCTGTCACCCAGGCTGGAGGGCAATGGCATGATCTCGGCTCACTGCAACCTCCACCTCCCAGGTTTAAGGGATTCTCCTGCCTCAACCTCCCTAGTAGGGGGGATTACAGGCGCCTGCCACCATGCCTGGATTTCACAATTTTATTAGTATGAGTAAAATGTTCATTTTTTATCATATGCAATAATGTGTATATGTGTATATATATATATATATATGACATAGAAATTGTGTATTTCTTTAAAGTTTTAGATACCTTAACTGTTGGAATTGTTGAATTTTACAACTTCTATTTAATATTTTAATAATTACTATCCTAGAAAATATTTCAGAGAGCTTATTTTAGGCTAGAGATATTTATTTTTGCTTAGAGTATATCTTGAACTATTAAAATTAGATTCTTAATTTTCTATTTTGTATATCCTGCATGTTTGTGTAAAATTATTTTACCCAAAAGTGAACACTGAATGATGAACAATAAAGTACTCATTTATACCCTCTTATGAGTCTTGCTATTGAATGTTTTATCAGTTTCAAAAGAATTTATCAGTCAAGGACAGGACTGTCAACCATGTTTATATTCCTTTCATTGATTTTCCTTTAATTAATCTATGTACCATAAAATTATTTATATCCCTCATTTCTATTTTGCAAAGAGTTTAATTAAAATATCTTAGTATTCTTAAGTTTTTTTCTTAAAAATCACCAGTATGAATAAACTTAGAGTAATGACACTTCCCTAACCTGGAATATTTGGGATTATTTAGCATTGTTTATTTTAACAGCAAAGCATTAAAAATAGTGAAACTGTTGAACTTCCAGCCCATCACCAATGATCAATCTTAATATGTATTCCTTAACTCATGTTGCTACCTGGCTAATGAGTATCATGTCTTTTTACACTGGATTTTATTACTACAAATCTGTTTTCTTATGTAGTGTTTGTAACTATTGAGCTGTACACAGACTAATATTGAATAGCTTATAAAATAAGACTTTAAAAATATTTGCATCAATCTGTTGAGTTGAGACATTTTCTTTATTTTGTAGAATATATTCTGCTGCGAGGACAACTTTTTAATTGTTTAGCATGCAGACTTTTGGAAAACTTAATTTCTTAATTGTAATGTAAGTTACATACTTTTGGAAATTTTAATTTTTTTTATTTCCCACTTATTACTTATGTAAAGTCAACTTTTCCATTTTTCAACTGTTCTGCCCCATGTAAAAATAAGTGACCCACTATAAGAAACAGTTTTGCTAGTGTTATAAGAAAAAGCAACATAGTATACACTTTTCCCTGCCTTAGTAGCCAATTTGAGGAAAGTAAATGGCCATAGACTCCAACTGATAGATGCCTCAGACATTCTTAAGTGCATACTTATAAGACAAATGTTTAATCTTATGTTATGTGCTTTCCCATAAAACGTTTACACTTCAACTTGTACCTCTTGTAATGATTTTCTTGGGCAACACTATGGAAAACTTGTGAGTTTTTTTTTTTTTTTTTTTTTTGAGACGGAGTCTTGCTCTGTTGCCCAGGCTGGAGTGCGGTGGCGTGAACTTGGCTCCCTGCAAGCTCCGCCTCCCGGGTTCAGGCCATTCTCCTGCCTCAGCCTCCGAGTAGCTGGGACTACAGGCGCCCGCCACCACGCCCAGCTAATTTTTGTATTTTTAGTGGAGATGGGGTTTCACCGTGTTAGCTAGGATGGTCTCGCTCTCCTGACCTCGTGATCCACCCGCCTTGGCCTCCCAAAGTGCTGGGATTACAGGTGTGAGCCACCACACCCGGCCGTGAGGTTTTAAGATATTGAATTTAGACTGAAATAATTATCTGCACCATGCACAAGTGGGTCAGCCTTGGAAGAGAAAAATTGCACTGCCAGCTTTGAGTAAGACCCTAGAGGCAAGGATCAGAGCACATCATGTGGGTCAGCCTTGTTTGGTTATTTTCAGTGAAGTTCTTCAGCTGTTACTTAAATTTCCATTTAGGTTGCATCTTTTCCTAGGTTAATAGCTTTAGATATGCTGAGTTTCTAAAGGTAAGTCCTAGACAAATTTTAAAATGTCTACAGAAGACTTTCTTTTTTTTCTTTTCTTTTTTTCTTTTTTTTTGAGATGGAGTCTTGCTCTGTTGCCCCAACTGGAGTGCAGCGGCCTGATCTCAGCTCGCTGCAATGCTTACCTCCTGGGTCAAACAATTCTCCTGCCTCAGCCTCCTGAGTAGATGGAATTAGAGGTGCATGCCACCACGCTCGGCTTATTTTTGTATTTTTAGTAGATGTGGGGTTTCACCATGTTGGTCAGGCTGGTCTTGAACTCGTGACCTCATCAAAACTCATTAAGAGAATCGTACATACTCACTCTCTAATTCTTCTCCTCTTACCCATTCCTAAACCTGCTCTACCCAAGCTTTTTTTCTGTATATTACAAACAAAATTGGTTTTGTTAAAGGTAACCAATGAACTGCATACTGTGAATCTCATGGTGAATTCTCATTTAATAAGTGTCCTATGTATCAGCAGTGTTTGACACAGCATATCAATCATTCACCTTCAAAAATTATTTTTTCTGACTTTACTTCCAGCATGTGAGTCTTATGTTCTTATATTCTTCCCTGGAAGGCTTTTGGAATTATTATCGTCTATGCCTGAAATTGTCTCTTCCCATTGCTCACTCCCTCATCTCAACCATGTCTTTAGTTAGATGGTATCTTCTCAGCTAGGCCTACCTGGATCTCTCTTTAAAATGGGGTTAAAATTGGATTCAATGTATCAACAAGCCATTGACAATCTCACTTACTGGGCTCTATATTTTTGTTTTAGTTTCCTGCCTCCTTCCATGAGGATATAAAACTCCACAAGGACTGAGATTTTTATCTTTTTGCTTTACTAATGTGCTACCAACACCAAGAGCCACTTGTTTTGTGTAAACACACTCAATAAATACTTGTTGAATTTAAATGGTTGCTATTTAAGATTTTTTTAATCATGAAAATGAAAATAGTTATATCTTCACAAAAGTTATTTAATTGGTGAATGAATCACACCAACTTCAATTTTCTTGCTCTCAGATTTCTATGAATTAGTTTTACAAGGCTTCAAAGTTAGTTACAGATGTTATCTTGAATCTGACCTACATGAGTGTAGCTTTTCTTGATCCTTTCTCTTGACTTTAAGTATATAGTACTTGCATTGTTTCACAAGAAAAACAGAACAGTTGTCACAGAAAGAAAAAAAGGCCTCAGAATAAAACAGTCATAGCTTCTTCATAGAACCACCATCTCATATTTTAGTGCCTATACAGTTTCAATTAGTTTTATCTACATTTTCTGATTGATCTCCTTCTGCAGGTTAATAAGACTCCATAAGGTTCACTGAGTTAGAAAGCTTTACAAAAATAATATTTACATAAATCTATTATTTCTTGTGTGGTAGTGATTACGTCAAATTATTTCCATCAAAGGTCTTGGTCATTCCCAAGAATCTATTTAAAAAAGAATATGTGTGTGTAGCTATGTATATATAGTAATGTAGCTATAAAGAAACAGATGCATGCACATAGTTAAATTACTTTCATTTTTAGGTTAACTTTTCAGAAACATTGCTTTGCCAAATAATCTATTTAAACTGTTAATTTTACGAATTGCCTACAAATGAAAATTTCTTTGGCATTCGCAGTGAAGAGTCATAGTGACTATACAGTAGCTATGAAATCTTGATTGGGAATGTCAACTTTATCATGAAAGAAACTTTTTCTAAAGAGCATAGATTGTTTCCAAAATCCATAGATTGTTGGAAAAGTTGACTGACTTTTCCAGATGCGTATATTGCTTGAGACTGGCAAGATAGTATAAAGAAAAGTTATTTGACTCTTGTTAGAGTGATGAATTTGAACAATAAAAAGAAAAACATAAAAGTTGACATGGGAAATACTTGGAAATTTTCGGCAATCTAATTAAAGGTGCATGTTGAACTTCCTAGTACCTCCTGTTTTACATTCATGTCCACAGGAAAAGCCATATTTCCATGTCAGGCAAATGTATCACATTAAAAACAGTTCATCTACATGATGTAAAATACATTTTTTTCAGCAGACTTTGCTTTTCCAAAACTCCTTGCCATTTAGTTCCATTGGCACTAAAATGCTTACGTATTAAATGTCTCATAATTTGAAGGGCGCATAACTAAAATGATGCATCCGTGATTTACTAGTAGATTTATAAAGCTGACTCAAACAATGTTCCTTTGCCAATGCAATACTTACGCCTTAGAATTACTTCAGTTTCACAATATTTTATCAGACATATAAAGTAATGTTCTCTAGTGAATTCCTGAAAGTGATTTGCTAGACTCTTAATTTTAAATTGCTTTCACTCAGACACACATTCCCAGACACCAAGTACAGGCTATAGTTTTGTTTTTAAATCAACCCAAGACAATTTTCAACAAGTGTGTCAATAAACTGTTGAGATCTGAGAAAAAATAATACCTTACTAGATCAAGTATTTACAAACACGAGATGGAAGAATAAGAATGGTTAATTCTGCATATGTGTGTATATACATAAAAATACGTATGTCTATAATCTGACTGCTCCCATTTCATATCGATGTGCTTTCATTACCTAATCTTTCACGTCTTACTGTCTTTGTTGTCAGGCATTTCTTTTGCAATGAAAATCTGATGCTCTTGAAATTTACTTGTAACTCATATTATTACTTTTTTAAAATTCTTTCCACTAACTCATTAGAGCTATGCATAGTCTTTTCATTTTTGTTGTGTAATTTGTTCAAAGAACAGGTCAAGTCTATTTATCCCTAATTGAGAATAAATCTATCTGAGGCAGATGTTTGGCAAAAGTAGTGTGAGTGGGTTTTTGGCAGGTCTCTTACGGTTCATAGAAGTGCTGTCAGCATCTGCCAGTCAGATCATAAACCGTAGGACCATGTGATGTAGCTCTAGATTATCATTTCAGGAATCCCACAGCTCTGGTGGAGTGAGGAGCAAGGAGCTGGGAGCATAAGCCATCCTAAAAGTCATGTCTACATGATTTCTGTCGGGCATTTGCTAAAGCTGCTTAGCCAGGGAGCAGCTCTTCATAGTTAGTTTTCAATGTGGCCTGGAATCTATGCTGGGCCCCACTGCACCTGAGACTGACTGGCTTTCTCCCCAGTGCTATTGCCTCTTTAACTGAATAGTTCCTGCTCCATTAAGAAAGGACTGTGCTCCATTGGGAGAAATTAAAATGTAGTCATTCAAAGAGGAAAATCTGCATTTAAAAGGAGGCTCTGCAACCAAAAGACTGGATTTGATGTAGTTAGGTACAGATTTCAGCAGGTGTTGAGAACCTCCATTGGAAAGGGGGGTTTAAGTGAAATAACACCTTCACTTAACTAGAACTTCAGTTTTTAAGCCTCTAAATTGCAGGATCATCGGCAAATTCTGCCACTATTTTTACCTGTATTTCATGAATTTCATTTATTCATTGCTGTGTTTTATTCATTAAGTGATTTAGTAAATTAATAATTATTAACTAAATTACAACTATGTTCTAGGTGATGCGATAGTGAGCAAAACAGACCAAATCCCTGTCCTCAAGTTCTTGCTTTCTAACAGGAATATTAACCTACTTTGTTAGGAAAGAAAGTTATAAGTCAACTATAAATTATGTCCTTTAATCTGGCACCAGTTTACCTATATCTAGCAATAAACAGTAATATTTATATTCACCAGACTTTTATATTGTTGTAGTGATAATGTAAGAGTTCTTTCTCTTTGGTTCTTTAACCATTTAAATTGTTTGTGGAGGCCTTATTCTAGAGGAATGGACTTCAATTTTTTCAGAAGGGAGAACAAATATTATCTGAAGTAAGTAAAATATGTAGGATATATAGAGTCATTTTCTGGACTTCACTGGGGGAAAAGTTAACTTTCTCTTATCATAAAAAACAATTCTCACGCTGTTCCTTTCATTTTCGTGTGACCCCTTTTTCTTCTCTATGGAATGGCAATTCCTAGCACAGATCAGAGATTAATGCAGTTTAGAAAAAAATAAGAAAAAGAAATAATGAGGCTTAATGTTTTGAATATAAAAATAACATTATATTTTCTACTAAAATTACATTAGTAATAACAATATTAGAATATGAATCATTTCATTGACAAATGGGTCTATAGTATAAATATGCTAATTTCTGTGATAAGATATATTTCAACAGTGCTATGTAAAAATAGTGCCAGTTCAATATATGAGCATTCACTTTCAAAAATAACACTGATAATTATTGACCATGTAAATTTAAGCATCAAAAATAAAAACTATCCTGGAAAACACAAAAATTATTTACCAAAGGAGAAAAAGCAAATGCCCAGCTGCAAAAAAATCCATTTTACAGGTCCAAGCCAATGCCAATGCTGAGATCTGGAAATTAAAGCTGCATTATCTTGAATCTTTTATAAAAATGTCATGATATTTCTGGTTCTAGGACAGACTATATACAAATTATTTTTTAACTTAGACTTGACTCATCTCAAGATGCAGAGTTACCTCTCATTTTTTTTTTAATGGACCATATTTGGCAAAATGAAGAGGAGGTCTATTATTAGCTTATCAAAGACAAGGAAGTAAAATCCTCCAGTGTGGGATACGTAGCATCAATAAGGAAGTAGCAAGTACATTTAAACTTCGCAAAAATCATTAGCATAACAGAAAGAAATGGGAAACAGGAAAACCATCAGTGTGGTGACTAAGACAACTTCCTAATAACTGAGGCTGATAAAAAGCATATGTATAGATGTAAACTTCGTTTTGAAAGGAATTTGGGATGGGGTTGATTTGAGAAGGAAAGCCCCTTGTCTTATCTATTGTGGATTGAATCTTTTAAGGTGAAGCTATTTTAAAAATAAATTAACATATGCTGTATTATTTGGATAACAGAATATTTATGTAAAGTTACTTTAAAATGCTTTTATGGCCATCAGCTCACTTGAGAGTTTTATGAGGTAAGGCAGGAAAGGCATTATTATCCTGAGATTCATGAAAGTGACTGACTGTCTAGCAAGAATTGGAACAGAGATCCCAATCTAAACCTTCATTGCATCACAATGAAATTTACCTGATACAGTTTGGCTCTGTGTTCCCCCCCCAAATCTCACCTTGAATTGTAATAATTCCCACGTGTCATGGGAGAGACCTGGTGGGAGATAATTAAATCATGGGAGTGGGTTTATCCCATGCTGTTTTCATGACAATGAATAAGTCACACTAGATCAGATGGTTTTATAAAGGCAAGTTCTTCTGCACATGCCCTCTCGCCTGCCGCCATGTAAGACATCCCTTTGCTCTTTTTTGTCTTCCACCATGATTGTGAGGCCCCCCAAGCCATGTGGAACTGTGAGTTCATTAAACCTCTTTCCTTTTATTAGCAACATGAGAACAGACTAATAAAATACCTTCATACATATGCCAATGTGTTTGTAAACTTAATATGTAAGTATTCTTTGTATTCGGAAAACACCCTTAGATTCAAAGTATTCTAGGAACAAAAATGATAAAAAAAATACGCAATATTAGGTATTTTGGGGATCTTCATGAGACCTAAAATAGTAAGAACTACCTGGAATTGAAAACTTAACCAGGCAAAGGAATCACAAGAACACCAAAGTTGCATGCAAACTCACCTCCCTTCTCAACCCTGCTCTCCTCAAAAAATGAATCCAATCTTCCTCTGACTTATTTTTATTTTTATGAATACATACTAAAGACTTATTTATTCCTGTGCTCTAAAATGTAATCTTTGTAGTGGTGTCTTACAATCTGAAACTTGATGTGTTTAAGTATAGAAACTTTTATTTTCTAGGATAACTTATCTCCTAACAGTTCTATTGTTCCCTCCTTCCCAAACTACAATTAGTCAGACTGATTTTCACTTCTCTACCCCATTTTGTGTAGCATTTTAACTTCTATTTCTACTTCAGGATTATGCCTCAGCTATCTATTTTGAGTGTTTCACTAAATTTTTATATATCTGCTTACATACTTTAATTTCCAGGGCTATAATTTACTTTTTGATTGCTTCTTTGCAAAAACGTCTGTTCTTATTGCATGAATGCAATAACTTTCAATCTTTGTGAGGTATTAATTATAAATATTTGGCATATTCTCCTTCTTCCATTATTTCTTCTTTTTGTTAATTTTTGTTACTGTAATTCATACGTGAGACTTTTCTTAAATGTATTTGATTTTGTGCTTTGTATTCATACTTTGTATCCAGCATCACATCCAAAAGCTCATCCACCATGATCAACTTGGCTTCAGCTTGGCATGCAATGCTGGTTCAACATATGCAAATCAATAAACATAATCCATTACATAAACAGAGCCAATGACAAAAACCATATGATTATCTCAATAGATGCACAAAAGGCCTTCTATAACATTCAACACCCTTTCATGCTAAAAACTCTCAAAACTAGGTATTGATGGAACGTTTCTCAAAATAATAAGAGCTATTTACGACAAACCCACAGCCAATATCAATATATTTGGGCAAAAGCTGGAAGCATTCCCTTTGAAAATTGGTATAAGACAAGGGTGCCCTCTCTCACTACTCCTATTCAACATAGTATTGGAAGTTCTGGCCAGGGCAATCAGTCAGGAGAAAGAAATAAAAGGTATTCAAATAGGAAGAGATGATGTCAAATTGTCTCTGTTTGCAAATGACATGATTGTATATTTAGAAAACCCCATCGTGTCAACCCAAAAACTCCTTAAGCTGATAAGCAACTTCAGCAAAATCTCAGGGTACAAAACCAATGTGCAAAAATCACAAGCATTCCTATACAACAATAATAGACAAACAGAGCACCAAATCATGATTGAACTCCCATTCACAATTGCTACAAAGATAATAAAATATCTGGGAATATAACTTACAAGAGAAGTGAAGGACCTGTTTAAGGAGAACTACAAACCACTGCTCAAGGAAATTAGAGAGGACACAAACAAATGAAAAAACATTCCATGCTCATGGATAGGAAAAATCAATATCATGAAAATGGCCATACTGCCCAAAGTAATTTATAGATTCAATGCTATCCCCATCAAGCTACCAATAACTTTCTTCACAGAATTAGAAAAAAACTACTTTAAATTTCATGTGGAACCAAAAAAGAGCCCGTATAGCCAAGACAATCCTAAGCGAAAAGAACAAAGCTGGAGGCATCATGCTACCTGACTTCAAACTACACTACAAGGCTACAGTAACCAAAACAGCATGGTGCTGGTACCAAAACAGATATATAGACCAATGGAACAGAACAGAGGCCTCAGAAATAACACCACACATCTACAATCATCTGATCCTTGACAAACCTGACAAAAACAAGCAATGGGGAAAGAATTCCCTACTTAATAAGTGGTAGTGGGAAAACTGGCTAGCCATATGCGGAAAACTGAAACTGGACCCCTTCCTTACACCTTATACAAAAATTAACTCAAGATAGATTAAAGACTTAAATGTAAGACCTAAAACCATAAAAACCCTAGAAGAAAACCTAGGCAATACCATTCAGGACATAGGCATGGGCAAAGACTTCATGACTAAAACACCAAAAGCAATGGCAGCAAAAGCCAAAATTGACAAATGGAATCTAATTAAACTAAAGAGCTTCTGCACAGCAAAAGAAACTACCATCAGGGTGAACACACAACCTACAGAATGGGAGAAAATTTTTGCAATCTATCCGTCTGGCAAAGGGCTAATATCCAGAATCTATGAAAACCTCAACAAATTTAGAAGAAAAAAGACCCCACCAAAAAGTGAGCAAAGGATATGAACAGACACTTCTCAAATGAAGACATTTATGCAGCTAACAAACAAATGAAAAAAGCTCATTATCACTGGTCATTAGAGGAATGCAAATCAAAACCACATTGAGATACCATCTCACACCAGTTAGAATGGCGATCATTAAAAAGTCAGAAAACAACAGATTCTGGAGAGGATATGGAGAAACAGGAATGCTTTTACACTGGTGGTGGGAGTGAAAATTCGTTCAACCATTGTGGAAGACAGTGTGGTGATTCCTCAAGGATCTAGAACCACAAATACCATTTGACCCAGCAATCCCATTATATACCCAAAGGATTATAAATCATTCTACTATAAAGACACATGCACACATATGTTTATTGCAGCACTGCTCATAATAGCAAAGACTTGGACCCAACCCAAATACCCATCAATGATTGACTGGATAAAGAAAATGTGGCACATATACACCATGGAACACTATGCAGCCATAAAAAAGGATGAGTTCATGTCCTTTGCAGGAACATGGATGAAGCTGGAAAGCATCATTCTCAGCAAATTAACACAGGAACAGAAAACCAAACACCACATGTTCTCACTCATAGGTGGGAGATGAACAATGAGAACACATGGACACAGGGAGGGGAACATCACACTCTGTGGCCTGTCAGGGGGTGGGGAGCTGGGGAGGGATAGCATTAGGAGAAATACCTAATATAGATGATAGGTTGATGGGTGCAGAAAACCACCATAGCACGTGTATACCTATGTAACAAACCTCCATGTTCTGCACATGTATTCTAGAACTCAAAGTGTAATACAAAGAAAAATTAAGTACTACAAAACTGTTTGGTCTTTCCACATATATGAGTGATCATCTGCACTATTCAACATTGCACTAGAGGCATTAGCTGGCAATAAGAAAAAAGATCAATTAGATGCATAAGAAATATAAACAATTCTATAAGAAGAAGTAAAACGATCTCACTTTGTAGATGCTGTGATAATATACATAGAAAACCCCAGGCCATAAAAGATAAAACTAACACAAATAATACAATAATTTATTGTGAATATATCATGAAGCCAGCTATAAAATAAACAATCAGAAAGCAAATAGCTCTCATATGTGCAAACACTAACCAGTTAGAGAAGAAAATCAAGTTTATAAAAACAGCAAGATTTATTAAATTGTTTAGGACAAACAACAGAAAGAGTGAAAAATGTTATGAAAAAAAACACCAACATGGCACATGTATACATATGTAACAAACCTGCATGTTGTGCACATGTACCCTAAAACTTAAAGTATAATAATAATAAAATAAAATTTTAAAGAAATGACCGAAAATGCAAAGCCACCCTATGTTAATTTACAAACTGAATTAAATCCAAACTAAAACACTGTTATATTTTTTTATTAGACAGTTTGACACTAAAACTGACATAGAAAAACTAACATTCAAGAATAGTCATAAAAACACTAAAACCAAAAAGCTATGATGGAGTACTAGTCTCCTAGACATTAAAGCATACAATACAACTTTAGTAATTGAAATACTATGTTATCATGCATGAATAGACAAAGCATAATTGACTAAACTCCAGTAACAATGGATATTTAAGAATAAACCTGAGTACATATGGATATTTAAGAATTGGTAAAGGTGGCATCTCATATTACTGAAACAAAAATGGAGTTTAAAAAAATATATAGCAACAAGGCAAATGGCTACCATTGGAAAACTGATGAAATTGGATGCACACCTTACATCATACACAAGAATAAATTTTAAATGTCTCAGAGATCTAAATGTAAAATAACCTCTGAAACAATGCAATGCAACAATAATGAAACCATGCAAATACTGGAGGAAAATATGGGCACATTCTTTGATAATGAGTGTAGGAGATAGTTTTCTAAATATGACTCAAAATCCAGATGCAATGAATTAACAGATTAATAAATTTGACAATGTAAAATATTTTAAGAAAATTCTCCTTTGCAAAACACAAAATCAAGAAAGGCAAAAGGCAACTGAAAGACTGGGAGAAATTGTTGGCACTGTATATCACATGTAAAGAGTTCATGTCGTTACTATATAAAGAACTCTTATATGCTGAGGTAAAAACAGATCTATCCAACAGAAAAAAAAATGGGCAAAGACATAAACATGCACTTCACAAAAATATATATTAAAATGGCACTTAACTATATGAAAAGATGTTCATTTCAATTATATTTTTAAAAATATACATTAAAACTACAAGAAGGTATTATTTCTAATATATCACAGTGGCAAAAATTAAAATTTATAAAAATAAATTCCTGATAAAATCACCAAAATGTAGGAATTCTGTTGGAATAGCTGTAGGGAGATAGGGACTCTCACAAATGTACTTTTGATCCTACAATTTTCACTTATTGGAATTTACCCTGAAGATATACTTCCAACAATATTTTTCTTTATTGTTGGACACAAAGTTATTCATTACAGCATTATTTATAATTGAAAAAATATTAAAAATAAATAGGTATACATGGGAGAGTGAATAAACTATGGTACACATAAACAAGTACAATAGAGCTAGATAGAAGTATAAGGTATATGTTTCAGAACTAATACAGAGTTGTTTACAAAATATATATTTCCTAGAGGGAAATGCAAAGGGCAAAAGAATATCTTTAGCTTTATCTTTTCTGTAAGAAAGAAATTTTATGTCAGTGAGACAGGATTTTTCTTGGCCCCTTTGCCCGGCTCACATCAGGAGGTGCCCTGGCTACTCAGCTGGCTGGGCCACATCTGGCTTGCGCTCTGGCTGGCGGCTCCCACAGCCACTGCAACTGCCTACTCAGCCCCTGATGTGGGGTGGGGTGTGCTCTATGCAGGGCTTGCTGCTGGACCAGGCATGTTGCTGTGAGGAGAATGCAGTGGTGCCCAGACAGGGGTGCTGGTGACCCTGAAGCCCTAGAAGGAGTGTTATAACATGCTAATTAGCTCTTTTAGTCCCACCGTCTGCAGCCTGAGGGATGGTGGCATATTAACAGTTCAGTCAGCCCCTTGCCTCATTCCAGCCTGCAGCTCCAGGGCTGGCTCAGCCCCATAGCTGCTGCTTGTTACATGGGGTGGCTGCCCTCCACTGGTGGAAGGCAGAGGGTCACAGCATTACAGCCTTCTGAGTACCCCCATGCAGTGGGTTCTGAGTCCTTGTCCTGTGTCCCGGAAGAAAGAGGTCATGCTGACAATTGAAGGGTGACAAGGGTGGAGGATTTTATTGAGCAATGAAACAGCTTTCAGCAGAGAGGGGATGGGAAGGTGGTCTCTCACCCAAAGTCGGATTGTCTCTTCCAGTGTGCCTGAGTCTGGGGTTTTTACAGGCACAGGATATGGCAGGGGCCGGTTGTAGGTAGCATTGGAAAACACAACATTTGATTGGTTAAAAAGCATTATTCAGAAAGAACCAAGAGAGAAAGTGTGGGCAAACTGGAACAGAAGTTCTCACTCTGGGTCGTGGAGTTCATCCAGAACGAACAGTCCCTTCTTTCAGGCTTCAGGCTGTTTTGACCTTGAAGGTGCAGTTTCACCTGGAATCTGCCCCTATCTGCCTAGGCATTTGTCTGCTTCCTGCCACTATCATAAGCATATTATATGTCTTTAATATATGCATAAAAATATGTATATACCTATATATATTTACTCATTTGTGCAAAAAGATATAAATAGAAAAAGTTAACAGAAACAAACAGAAAGGATAAACCAGAAATGAATGAGACTGGTTTTCTGTAAGCAGTGAGTAGAAATGGATTGAAAACAATAGACTAAAATGACAGAGAATGGAGACAAGAAAGTATATTTAAATATAAATATGTAGGATATAATGATCTGAGATGCATTTTAAATCAGCCACTCTAACTACTTATTAACAGCTTTGAAGAAAGATTTCTTTAAGGAAAGGCTTTAAAACTAGAAGCTAAAAAGAATTTTTTGGATTATCTGTGGATTTTATTTCATCCTTGATAAGCATGAGCTCTGTGTCCTTTAGGGATACAAATGAACAAGTAAAACTCTAAAAGTCAGAAGTCAGTTTCTTCAAAGCTGGCTGTATTTTAGATTTTTCAAGAGATTTAATTTACAGTATTTTCTAATATCTGTCATTGTAAGTTGGTTATATTGAGGCACAATTTTCTAAATTTATTTCTAAAAACTACAAACATATATAAATGTTTGGTTACATAAAGGAGATTTTCCACAAAACATTTTTCTGTTCATACAGTCTCCAAAGAGATAGTAACATGCAAAGTTTGCGATTGAGGTAGAGACCAAAAAACCCACAACGAAACCAAAACACCAAGATTTCTGCTCAGGGCCTATTGAAGGTAAAAGAGCCAAATTTCTTGAGAGGAGAATAATGTTATTCAAGAAGATTTTCTAAATAAAGATAGTTAGGCCAATGACAAAAATGGTAGGTATTTTTTTGAACCAGTTTTACTCTTCTTAGAATTTAAAAATCAAGCCGTTGAAATTAACAGTTGCAGTGTTAACAGTGAATGCCTGTTAAAATGAAGCAGTTAATCACCACGAACAGCACATTAAAACTGTTAATTTGTAGGTTTGAAACTTCCCTTTAATTAAAGGTGTAGGAAAAGCTTCCTGTTCAAAGCAAATCTGAGATCTCATGGCCTCTGTCATGCTTGTGAAATATCACAAAGAAAAGTTCTTTTGGAGGGGAGGGTCAGGGTGATGATGAAGGGAAATCTGAGTGCTTGATTTGAGAGGATTAAACTTTCTTCCCCCTTAGCCTTTAAAAATAATCTATAACAGAATAGCAATATTTTTGATTTCTGGAAAGTGACAAATGCAATCAGACTGCGTAAGTATTCTACAGAGTTAGTGGGTTGCATCTAGATGACATAAATATTAGAAGAGAAAGAAAGAAGAAGGCATTTCTAGAAACAAGGTCTAAAAAGCAAGCATGGCTGGGCTTGGTGGCTTACGCCTGTAATCCCAGCAATTTGGGAGGCTGAGGCAGGTGGATCACTTGAGGTCAGGAGTTCGAGACCAGCCTGGCCAACATGGTGAAACCCCATCTCTACTAAAAATACAAAAAATGAGCCAGGCGTGGTGGCGCATGCCTGTAATCCCAACTACTCAGGAGGCTGAGGTGGGAGAACTGCTTGAACCTGGGAGGAAGAGGTTGCAGTGAGCCAAGATCATTCCACTGCACTCCAGCCAGGGCAACAGAGCAAGACTCTGTCTCAAAAATAAATAAACGAATAAATAAACAAACAAATAAAACTAGCATCATAGAGTGAGATTTTGAGGGTAGGGAGTTGTTGATAACAATGTACTTGAAGTTAATAGGTTTTGATCCCTGAGACCAGCTTCCTAGACCAGTGCCTCTCTGATTCTAGTACTGCATGAGGGAGATTTGTGAAGCATTGATTCCGGGACTATTGCTAATAGAGATTCTGATTTAGTAAGCTTTAAATAAGCCAGGAATCTCCATTTCAGTGTGTATCCCAGAAGTTGTTCATATAGATACTTCCTTCACAGGCTGACTTTGAGATAGGCTTTTTAAAAAAAATTTACACCATCAAGAATGCTTTTTCCTCAAGAACGCTATTCTGGTGAGTTCTCTGTATGGATGAAAAAAACGGCAGAAACCAGAGGGCACATTAGAAACTACAGTCATAAATAAATAACAGTTACAACTATCATGAAATTTTTAAGTACTAAGATGTGAAAATAATAAGCAAAATAGATGATTCAATTTCTAATGTAGGTATGCTTATACTAAATAAAACATGTGTTGTGAAAATCAGCATCAAAAAAACAGCAACCAGGATAAGTTACATCAAATATCCTCATACTATTGACTCTAAACATGGGCTTCTAATTCTGTTTACAAATAAATTAAAAGCAATGACTAGCATGTATTTTCTACAGATACTAGTTATGTTGAAAGAACACTGAATAGATTAAATTTTAATACTTGCAAAGCGCTGTGCAGGATCTACAATTATACCAATCATTTTCAAAATACTGAAAACTGATAGATAATATGAAAAACTTTTTTCAAGGACAAACCTATCATTTGCTGGTGCCAGGACTTGATTAATTGCTTACCTTATTAAAAAATACAAAGATTTTGTGTATATGCATATTGAGCATTTATCAGTCATTCTGTGCCTGGCCTCCTCAGATCTAGCACAATTTATGGTATATATCAGACACTATGTAAATGTTTCTTGAATGAGATCACTTTCCATTAATATTTTATATTTTAAAGAAAAGCATGAAATATTATTTTTAAAATAAAACATGATTTTTATTACATCCCACATGTTGCAACCCAACTAAAATACCTAAATATGGGCATCCGCCTTGGCAGTGAGGGCAATATAGGCTGCTAGCTAAGGATGCAGGCTCTGGGTCTGCAAAACTTGATTGCTAATATTTACAGACTATGTGGTCTAATGCAATTACTTCACTTCTCTTAGTCTCAGTATATTCAACTATAAAAGTAGATAATACAAATAACTACCTCAAAAGTTGTTTCATAGATTAAATTAGCATTGTTTGCATCACACAAATGCCCAATAAATATAAATTATTCACTGAAACAGCTGTAGGCAGTAATGAAATTTGCATTTCATGAATTAAAATGTAATGTTTCAATCACATATATGCTACAGTATTAATTATGTTCTGATTGTCAGGTCAAAAAGTAGAAATTCGAGCTATACCATTACATCTAATATATGATAATGATAATTAAGGAGAAAGCATGTGTTATTATTGGTAATGATAGGATTATTCCAAAGTAAATTCTACAAAGAATTCTTAGAAAAACTGCAGTGTATATTTGTTGACACAAACAACACTCACATACATATTCACGTGGACATATACACATATACCACTACATATGTCCAGTATTTTTTAATATGTAGGAATAACCAGAGTTTCTAACAGCTTATATAGCATGTAACTGACATTCAATAAGCTATACATATTTAAAGTTTATAATTTCATAAGATTTAGCACATGTAAACATGCATGAAATTCAAGAATCAAAATAATAAACATATGTATCATGTTCAAAAGTTTTCTTAAGCCCTTTTGTAATTTATTCCTCTCATTGATTTTTTATATCTATACAATCTATAGTGATATCTCCTCTTCTATAACTGATTTTAGTAATTTGTGTCTTTTTAATTTCCCCCAAATTAGTCTGACTAGAGATTTATTCATTTCAGTGATGTTTTCAAAGAATCAGCTTTTGATGTCACTGATATTTTTCCCCACTGAATCATATTTTTTGTCTGTTTTGTTTCTCTTCTTTATTTCATAACTTTGGCTTGTTTTAGGTCTAAAATGTGTTTTTTTTAAATTGGTATCTCAAAGTGGAAGTTTAGATAAGTGAATTTTAGATCATGTTTTTTTCTGATTTTCGATCATGTTTTTTCTTTTTTTGCTATTATTGTAATGTATTTTATTTCTGCATATGTTGGAGATTTAATTATCTTTAAGGGATTTAAAATGAAAATAAAATTATTTTTTATGTAACAACATATTTAACATTTACAGTGATCTTCTAAAGCTTTGCTGTTTTGATATAGATTCTGTATGGTTTCATTTTCCTTCTACTTAATGAACCTTCAGTGTTTTTTATAGAACACATCTGGTAATAAAATATTTAGCTTATATTTCTTAAAATTACTCTTTATTTTGCCATTTTATTTGTATAGATACATTTGCTAAATATATATTTCTAGGTTGAAATTCCTTTTTCTTTTAGTGCTTTAATAATAATTGATTTCTAGCTTGCATTGTTTCTGAAAAAAAGTATAATGTCATTCTGTGTTGCTCTTCTCTATATAATGTATCTTTTTTCTCTACTTCTAATATTTGGTTTTCATCATTGCTTTTCAAACATTTAATTATTATACATATTGATGGTTTTTTTCTTATTTTTCTTCTGCTTGTATTTCACATAGTTTCTTGAACTTTTGATTTCAAAAACAACTTCAGTATATTTTCAGCCATCATTTCTTCAAATACTAATGCATATTGTTTTTCTTTCAAATATAGTCTGTGCTACCTTTCAGATATTATAATTTTCATCTACAGATTACTCATGACATGGTTTGGCTGTGTCTCCATCCAAATCTCATCTTCAGTAGTAGTTCCTATAATTCCCATATCTTGTGGGAGGGACCCAGTGGGAGGCAATTGAATCATGGGGGCGTTTACCCCCATACTGTTCTCATGAGAGTGAGTGAGTTCTCACAAGATCTGAAGGTTTTATAAGGGGATTTTCCCTCTTTGCTCAGCACTTCTCCTTGATGCCACCATGTGAAGAAGGATATGTTTGCTTCCCCTTCCACCATGATTGTAAGTTTTCTGAGGCTTCCCCAGCCATGCTGAATTGTGAGTCCATTAAGCCTCTTTCCTTAATAAATTACCCAGTCTTGGGTATGTCTTTATTAGCATCAGGAGAATGGATTAATATAGGAAATTGGTGCTGGGAATGGGGCACTGCTGTAAACATACCCAAAAATTTGGATGCAACTTTGAAACTAGGTAACAAGCCGAGGTTGGAACAGTTTGGAGGGCTCAGAAGAAGATAAAAAAATGTGGAAAAGTTTGGAACTTCCTAGAGACTTGTTGAGTGGCTTTGATCAAAATGCTGATGGTGATATGGAAAATAAGGACTAGGCTGAGGTGGTCTCAGATACAGATGAGGAACTTGGGAACTGGAATAAAGGTCACTCTTGCTATGCAAAGACAATGGTGGCATTTTGCCCCTGCCCTAGAGGCCTGTGTAATTTTGAACTTGAGAGAGATGATTTAGGGTATCTGGCAGATGAAATTTCTAAGCAGCAAAACATTCAAGAGGAAGCAGAGCATTAAAGTTTGAAAAATTTGCAACCTGATGATGCGATAGAAAAGAAAAGCCTATTTTCTGGAGAGAAATTCAAGCCAGCTGCAGAAATTTGCATAAGCAATGAGGAGCCAAATGTTAATCACCATGACAATGGGGAAAATGTCTCTAGGGTATGTCACAGACCTTTACAGCAGCCCCTCCCATTACAGGTCTAGAGGCCTAGGAGAGAAAAATGGTTTCCTGGACCAGGCCCACGGATCCCCTGCTGAGTGAAGCCTCAGGCCATGGTGCCCTGAACCCCAGCTGCTTCAGCTCTAGCCATGGTTAAAAGGAGCCAACATACAGTTCAGGGCATTGCTTCAGAGAGTGCAAGTCCCAAGCCACCACCATTGAGCCTTGGGTACACAGAAGTCAAAAACTGAGAATTGGGAACCTCTACCTAGATTTCAAAGGATGTATGGAAATGCATGGATGTCCAAGCAAAAATTTGCTTCAGGGGTGGAGCCCTCATGGAGAACGTCTGCTAGGGCAGTGTGGAAGGGAAATGAGGGATTGGAGCTCCCACACAGAGTCCCCAGTGAGACACTGCCTAATGGAGCTATGAGGAAAGAGCCACTGTCCTCCAGACCCCAGAATGGTAAATCCACCGACAGCTTGCACCGTGCACCTGGAAAAGTCAGCGACACTCCACACCAGCCTGTGAAAGCAGCCAGCAATGGGGCTGTGCCCTCCAAAGCCAGAGGGGTGGAGCTGCCCAAGCTGTGGGAGCCCAACTCTTGCATCAGTGGATGTAAGACATGGATTCAAAGGAGATCATTTTGAAACTTTAACATTTAATGACTGCCCTATTGGATTTTGGACTTGCATGGGGCCCGTAGCACCTTTGTTTTGGCCAACTTCTCCCATTCAGAACAGGCGTATTTACCCAATAACTGTACCCCCATTGTATCTAGGAAGTAACTATCTTCCTTTTGACTTTACAGGCTTATAGGCAGAAGGGACTTGCCTTGTCTCAGATGATACTGTAGACTTGGATTTTTGGGTTAATGCTGGAATGAGCTAAAACTTTGGGGACTGTTGGAGAGGCACAATTGTATTTTGAAATGTGAGGAAATGAGATTTGGTAGGGGCCAGTGGCAGAATGATATGGTTTGTCTGTGTCCCCACCCAAATCTCATCTTGAATTGTAGATCCCATAATCCCCGCATCTCATGGGAGGCATCTGGTGGAAGGCAATTTAATCATGGGGGCTGTTACTTCCATACTGTTCTCATGATAGTGAGTTCTCACAAGATCTAATGGTTTTATAAGGGGATTTCCCCTCTTTGCTTGGCATTTCTCCTTGATGTTATCATGTGAAGAAGGTGTTCACTTCCCCTCTCACCATGATTGTAAGTTTCCTGAGGCCTCCCCAGTAACGCTGAACTATGAGTTAATTAAACCTCTGTTCTCTATAAATTATTAAGTCTCAGGTATGTCTTTATTAGCAGTATGATGGACTAATGGACTAATATAACCCATTTATTTATTTTTTATATCTCATTTCTGTCCTCATGTTTATGTTCAGGTTTCCCTTCAAATAATGGAGTTTGTAAAGTATATTTATTATTGTTACTATAATGTTTTTGGTTGATAATCCTTTCATATGTTTCTATTTATTCATTTACTTTTTCCTAGCTATTGATGACATATACTTGCCTCATCTTATATAATTTTTAATTGAACATCAGATACTGTGAATTTTGTTTTGTTGAGTTTACTCAACAAGTATTTTGTTGTATTTCTTTAAAGTTTGTTGGACTTTTCCTGGCATGCTGTTATTTGACTTGCTGATGAGCATTATCCCTTTTAGTTTCTTTTTAATATTTTGGAGAGATAAAATTTAGCTTTTATCTTAGAGACGATTTATACTCATTTCTTCATGTGGCTTTCTGTAGGTTTTACTTAATTCTCTGTATAATTGGTGAAGTTTCTCCACTTTGGCTTGGAGGAACATAAATGATTGTCTGCTCCGTGTTTGCACTGGGAATTGTTTTCTATACACCAACCCTATTAATTTTTCTTTTCTCATAAGTTATTCTTAACCAACAGAGTTTGGATTTTATACTCTGCATGCACAGACTTGTATCCAGCCAAATATTCAATGGTACTCTAACACAGATTTCTGGACCTCATTATCTGCCTAACCCATACTTCATGAATGAATACAAGAAGATGATCATTTTAATGGCCTATTCTAGTCATTTGTTGGCTTATTAGCATATCATTAAAGCTTATGAAGAAAAATATTATTTTAAATTTATTTAACACAGGAAAAAAGAATATGAAGCTTAGCTATAGAAGATCAAGCTATTTTCCACTTTAGGGTGCAGAATAAACTTACTAAAATAATAGCAATATGAGAAAAAATATTGTTATTCTAAAACTGTTAATTTTGATCCATGATGTTAAATATTTATAGATAGTACTAATCCGCATACTACCTAATCTTGGTACTATGCACCAAATTTTGGTGCAAACAGTACCTGTATAATATTTGGCAAGTTATATAAAATAAATTCTAATTTAGTTATTGATAATTTTAGTTTCACAAGATGATGAGATTAAAAGTAAACCATATGTACCTGGTACAAAATAGAAACTCAATACATTAATAAATCATTAAAATATGTTTTAAGTAAACTAGATGGCTGTCATCAAATCCAAGCAGAATAAACATTACCATAGACAGCTTTTCTGGAGAAATTAAGGTCTCCTTCATTCCTAAGAGGTTTGAATATGGGCGGTCAGTAACCTGGATAGCTCCCCGTGAGGAAATGGTTTTAAGACACTCCATTCAATTTAAGCCTTTATCTTTAGTGCTCCAGGGTTTATTCAGTTCCTACTATCTGTTCTTTGAGACTAGCCTCTTTTTTTTGTAGAAGGCTGTCTCTGTGGATTTGTACAATTATATTTCTCCCTAGAGCTTTTGGTCTTCATCAATTTTGTTACATTTGTTTTCTTTTTTTTCTCAAAGGTGCACTACCTTCTTATACTGTGTAGCCTTTTCCATGATGCTCCCATCTTACTTAGGTGAGATAGTACTCATGTCAGGGTACAACCCTAATGCCTTCTTACCACAAAATACAGTAAGTAGATTGGACAATACAAAACCGTAATCTGTGTGCAATAGCACCCTGATTTTAGGCAGGAATGTCTCATCCTTAGGACATTCATTTCTTCTTAATCATTTCTCACATGTGCTTTACTCCTGAAGCCTATACTTTATAAGAGACTCTCTTTTTTAGTTATTCCCCAAATAAGCACCTCTATTATAACTTCAAGATACTTCATGTTGTTTCACAATTCAGGTTTCCCTTCAAATAATTGAGTTTGTAAAGTATATTTATTATAGTTACTATAATGTTTTTGGTTGATAATCCTTTCATATGTTTCTTTTTATTCATTTGCTTTTTCCTACTATCTCTCACTTTTACTTTCTCTTGCTATCTCTTTATCACCTCCATATAACGGGATTATCAAGTACTAAAGCGTATTTTTCTCCTCTTATGTGTCACACCTTCAGTTCACCTCTCTTAACTTTTTGGTACCTCCAGTATCTTTTTCTCCAGTTTATCCTCTTAATGATTATACTACAACACAAATCAGAGTATGCTACTCTCCTCAAATATGCCTTTCAAAACCTTGCCTTTTATTATAATATTAAGAAAAGCTTTTCAGGACTAGATCTGTGATAATGCTTACCACACTCTCAAGTTCTATGAAACATGGAATTTGTTCTTGAAGCTATATAACCATGTTGACATTTTGTAGTCAATTACTTAGAGAATGTTTCTTGTAATATGCCTCAGTCCCACAAAATAAAATAGCAGTCAATGAAGTGGGCCATGAGTATTTTTTAGTATTGAGCATATTGAAGAGGGTAGAGAGACCTAACAGAATGTCACAGTGTGAGAAATATTTTTATTCACTATAATTTGCCACATGATGAAGGTGAAGAATAATTTATAATATTAGAACTGGGAGTGAAAATGTTATTTTAATAACTCATCCCAGAAATTTTCTCAAGGAGAAAATTTGTCCTTTTTTGGAGATATTTCAATGTACTTACTTGGTATAAAGTTGAGATTCTCTAGTTATATACTGAGAGGACTGAGATAAGACAAAGAAGGAACTAGAAAAAAGATAGATTCCTGATAATAAAAAATATAATGAATATGATTTAGCCTGGGTAGTTGTGATTTAGCAAACTTGGGATAATAGAAGAGGAAGTGAGTGTGCTTAATAGGTTAGGACTTTCTATGTACAAACAAAGTGTGTGAACCTTCTGAGGATAAAAATGGCAAAGTAATTTTTAAGAATATGAATTGATATTAATAGTAAGGGTATGCTTTATATATAGTAATATGATGCCATTTCTATTATATCAAACCATCAGTAGATAGTTTTCTCACACCAAGTCTTCTGCTACTACCCCTTTGTTGAAGGAAAAAAAATGGGACCTATTAGGACGAAGAAATGTGGGAAAACCGTATAGGCATATGTTCCAAAAAATCATAGAGACTTAGAATATAATTATGTTATGTTTGGAGGACAGATATACACTGGTAAAAGAGATACTCCCTGGCTTTCTAAAAAATTAATAAATCTACAGATATTGGAAGAAACAATAGTTTCTTCTTAAAGAGTTTGAGTGAAATTAATCAAAATTTGTAAAGACAGGCTATCTTGGTTAAAATATAACAAGCATCAAAGAATACTACTATCATTTGAATGTTTTTGTCTTCTGTAAAATCACTGTGTTGGAAACTTAGTCTCCAATGCAACAGTGTTGGGAGATGGGGCCTAATGGGTTTAGTTCATAAGGGCTCTGTCCTCAAGAATGGGTTAATGCCACTGTGTTACAGAAACAGGTTTTGTCTCTCACTCTTCTGCCATGTGATGACATAATGTTCTTCCCCTCTGGCAAATGCAACATTCAAAACACCATTTGGAAGCAAAGACCAGATTCTTACCAAACACCAAAAGTGCTGGCTACTTGATACTGTAACTCCCAGCTCCAGAACTAAGAGAAATAAATTTTATCCTTTATATATTACCTAGTCTCAAGTATTCCGTTATAGCAGCACAAAATAAACTAAGACAAATATTTTAGTACGATACGTTTTCTCATAGTTTTAATATATAATTTATTCTCACACACTGTATTTGTTAAAGTCTTCCATTTATTTATTTAAACTGCATAGTTACTAGTAATTGTGCAAGTTTGTTATTACAGCAAGCTGAGGATACTATAATAATATGTACCTTAAAGAATACATTTAAATTTTGGAGGGGGAGGTGAAATAAGCACATAATCACTGAATTTACAGAATTATTTGACTTTGATATTAAGAAGTTAATAATGTGATGGTTTTGGTAATAATAGTGACATCTAAACTCTGTACCCTTAACAACAGTTCTTCTTTTTATGGACAGAGGTATTATTAACAAGAACTGTCTTTATGCTTCAGTCACCTTTCAAACACCATATCCCTGCATCTCGGCTTTTCCCTAAGCTTAAAAATTTTATTTATAGTTTTAAACTAAACACTTCTAAAATTGAAATTATGTCTCCCTTTGGTTCTATCAAGCTTACACCTCTTCCCTGTTTTTTAATTCTGTTAATAATATCACCATCTACTAAACTGTAAGACATGGCTTCACGTGCACTATTTCTCTCACTATCTCATCACCATCTTCTAAACTGTAAGACATGGCTTCACCTGCACTATTTCTCTCACTATCTCATCACCATCTTCTAAACTGTAAGACATGGCTTCACCTGCACTATTTCTCTCACTGTCTCTTTATCACCTCCATATAACGTGATTATCAAGTACTAAAGCGTATTTTTCTCCTCTTATGTGTCACACTTCCGTTCACCTCACTTAACTTTTTGGTATCTAGAGTATCTTTTTCTCCAGTTTATCCTCTTAATGACTGTACTACAACACAAATCAGAGTATGCTACTCTCCTCAAATATGCCTTTCAAAACCTTGCCTTTTATTATAATATTAAGAAAAGCTTTTCAGGACTAGATCTGTGATAATGCTTACCACACTATCATTTTAACCTTATAATACTTTTTAAAATATCCTTTATACTCTAAACTTATCAAATTTTTCTGTCATTCTAAGTACAACATATTCATTCTTCCATGTGACGTACTGACATTCTTTTCTCCCTCTACTGCATGAACTACTACTTATCCTTAAACACTGAGTTAAAATGTCAGCACTCTTCTAACACAAGGTATAAATTTCACTAGCAGATCAAAAATAGCTGCTACTACTTATTCACTTAGAATCTATTAGAGTCTACAAATCTCTCAAATGACAAACTGACTTTCTCAGATTTAGTTGTTTCCTACCAATCCATAGCATATTGAAGAGTCAGATGACCAGGAATTAAAATTCCATGATATGTCACAGGCCTGTACCTTGCTGCAATAAAGTATATGAACATTTATATCAGATAGTTGGTGCCCTTTAATATCTATGAACAAAAGTCATTGATACAGCTATTTGAGAGGAAAGTTAATGACTTGGCTCTGGATATGCTCATTTAAGAAAAGAGATTATAAATAGATTTTCAAGGTCAGCAGAGCACTGTAAATCAAGGATATGCCTGGAGAAGATTGAGGTCATATAGCAGATTGCATTGGCTCACCATAAAGACTTACCTTCAGTAAACTTAGAGAAATAGCAGAAAATATTCTACATGAAAAAGAGTCAGGCAATAAAAAGAAAGCTTGATTCAGTTTCCAAGAACTGAGAATCTAAAGTGAAATAATGCTCCATCAAGAAATTCAAAATGCCAGCTGGATAACACATAGCTGCAGAGAGACCAAATACTCAATTAGGACACTCATGAAAAGGGAGACCTAAGCCAACTAAAGGAAGAACATGAGCTTAAACCAGAAACTAAGGACATATTTCTTCCAAGAAGTATTTTTTGAAGTTTTTTTCTAGTCATCTGAGATATATAGAGAATATATTTCTCTGTGTTTTATGGGGATTACAATTTTGAACAGATGGGAAGGAGTAAGGGGATATAGCCCTGAAAAAGATTAGAAGAACAAGAAACCTTATACCTAACTAAGTCAAACAACAGCATTTTGAAGATGAGAAAACTGAGGCTCAGAGAGGGTAAGATCATGCTCTCAACTCACATTCCAGTGCTTGACTCCAGTAAGGATTGGCTTTTTAGTACCTAATTCAAGGTCTGATGTCAGGATGTCATCATAAATTAAAAGCTTTAGAAAATAATGGACCACGTTTCTGGAACAATCCCCTTTATGATCATTTGGGTAGAACTCTTTCAGTATGAATATTATTGTTATTTTTGATATCTTGAGATATAACTATCTTGATGATATACAAAATTGGAAAGATCAATCATTAAATTCTGTGGAGGCTAAAGTCATTTTTGCTTTTTCTTGGTCTTAACTAGTGGATCTAGCTATTTGAGAACACTCCTTAGATAGAGGTGAAATTTATGGTTAGTGTTCATCCTATGAGTAGAGAGATAAAGAACTGGTAAATCAGTGTTTGCGGAAATTTCATTTTTTTCTTTATTATACCTTATGTAAACAAACAAAGAAGATCTGTATGCTTCCAGAAACAAGCTGTATCAGCAAGTCAAAAGTTTATGTATTGTTGTTGTTTATTTATTCTTTGCCCTGTTAAGCATTTTACTAAGTTTTTTTTTCAATTTTATAATGTATCAATATTTTCTCAGTCATGTGATGGATAACAAAAAGTTTATGTTCATAATTCGACACAGGCTTAAAAGGGAAGCTGTATTACTATTATCTTATGTAGTATATAAGTACATATGATTAAAAATATGTAATTAAAATACAAATATCTCTTAACTTGAAAGAGTTAATGCATCATTTCCTCTCTAGTTAGAAACATTAACAATTTAGGTCTCTGTCCTTCATGTTAACAGATTCAACATTTTGATACATGACTCAAATGTATAGAAAACATGTTTATAATATAAAACTGATACAAATCATGAAATAATAACAATTACCATGGTTACAGAGTTAATACCTGAGATGATCTTGGCAGGTTGAAACAAAGGGCCATGTGTTTAATAAAATGAAGAAAAGTGAATATCAAATACTGCATTTAGATTGAAAAAATCAAACAAGTAAAGTTCAAAGAACTATGTTATTTCTAAATGCATTTCAAAGTTTTGAAGTATATTTTATTTTTTAATCTATCTTTTAAGTGTAGGTTTTTGAGTTGCCTTATGGTTAAAAATGTGTTTTATGGGTAATCATTTCTTTGAAATTTTAGTTAGTTTTATATAACAATGTGTTGAATTTAAGGGTTTTTACTTTGCTTAATATATCAGTGTCTGATTAAATTGCAGTGTTTGCAATTTTTGCTTTATTACTTTTTTGACAATGTTGTTATATACATAAAATGTCATACGCTTCTATGTAAATTTTATTTTAATTATTATGCCATATACCTGTTTACCTATGTTAATGCCTTTCCCTTAATCTTAATTTTGTCTGATATTATATTGGTATAATAATACTCTTCTGAACAGTCTTTGTTCATTAGATATTTTTCCCATTTCTTTATTTGGAACATTTCAATGCAATTTTATTTGTGATATGACATTTAAAAGCAGATGATAGCTAGGTACATTTTTGTTTCTATCAACAAAGTCTTTGTGTTTTAGTTAGTAGGTACATTTAAGTCAATTGTGATAATATATTTTACCTTTTCCATTATCTTACTCTGCCTTTTATAGTTACCTTTTTTTTTCACTTTTTTCTCTGTTACTGTTAAACTGATATTATTTTCTAAAACTTAACCTTTTTTTATTAATTTACTGGTTTGGAAGTTATTATGTATAATATAGTTTTCCTTCACTATCCATGGAGGACTGGTTCCAGAACTGTTTCAAGAATAGTGACAAGAGGGGGTGGAGCCAAGATGGCAGAATAGGAACAGCTCCAGTCTACAGCTCCCAGCATGAGCGACGCAGAAGACGGGTGATTTCTGCATTTCCAACAGAGGTACCGGGTTCATCTCACTGGGGAGTGCTGGACAGTGGGTGCAGGACAATGGGTGCAGTGCACCGTGCGTGAACCGAAGCAGGGTGAGGCATCACCTCACCCAGGAAGTGCAAGGGGTCAGGGAATTCCCTTTCCTAGTCAAAGAAAGGGGTGACAGATGGCACCCAGAAAATTGGGTCACTCCCACCCTAATACTGCACTCTTGCAACTGGCTTAACAAACGGCACACCAGGAGATTATTTCCTGCACCTGGCTAGAGGGTCCTACCCCCCACGAAGCCTCACTCATTGCTAGCACAGCAGTGTGAGATCAAACTGCAAGGCGGCCACCAGGCTGGGGGAGGGGCACCCACCATTGCTCAGGCTTGAGTAGGTAAAGCAGCTGGGAAGCTCGAACTGGATGGTGCCTACCACAGCTCAAGGAGGCCTGCCTGCCTCTGCAGGCTCCAACTCTGGGGGCAGGGCACAGACAAACAAAAGACAGCAATAACCTCTGCAGTCTTAAATGTCCCTGTCTGACAGCTTTGAAGAGAGTAGTGGTTCTCCCAGCACGCAGCTGGAGATCTGAGAAGGGGCAGACTGCCTCCTCAAGTGGGTCCCTGACCCCCGAGTAGCCTAACTGGGAGGCACCCCCCAAGTAGGGGCGGACTGACACCTCACACAGCCGGGTACTCCTCTGAGACAAAATTTCCAGAGGAACAATCCAGCAGCAGCATTTGTGGTTCACCAATATCCACTGTTCTGCCGCCACCACTGCAGATACCCAGGCAAACAGGGTCTGGAGTGGACCTCCAGTAAACTCCAACAGACCTGCAGCTGAGGGACCTGACTGTTAAAAGGAAAACTAACAAACAGAAAGGACATCCACACCAAAAACCCATCTGTACATCATCATCATCAAAGACCAAAGGTAGATAAAACCACAAAAAAGGGGAAAAAACAAAGCAGAAAATCTGGAAACTCTAAAAATCAGAGCACCTCTCCTCCTCCAAAGGAATGTAGCTCCTCACCAGCAACGGAACAAAGCTGGATGGAGAATGACTTTGACGACTTGAGACAAGAAGGCTTCAGAAGATCAAACTACTCCGCGCTAAAGGAGGAACTTCGAACCAATGGCAAAGAAGTTAAAAACTTTGAAAAAAAAACTATACAAATGGATAACTAGAATAACCAATGCAGAGAAGACCTTAAAGGACCTGATGGAGCTGAAAACCACGGCACGAGAACTACATGAAGAATGCACAAGCCTCAGTAACCAATGCGATCAACTGGAAGAAAGGATATCAGCGATGGAAGATGAAATGAATGAAATGAAGCCTGAAGAGAAGTTTAGAGAAAAAGGAATAAAAAGAAATGAACAAAGCCTCCAAGAAATATGGGACTATGTGAAAAGACCAAATCTACGTCTGATTGGTGTACCTGAAAGTGACAGGGAGAATAGAACCAAGTTGGAAAACACTCTGCAGGATATTATCCAGGAGAACTTCCCCAATCTAGCAAGGCAGGCTAACAATGAAATTCAGGAAATACAGAGAACGCCACAAACATACTCCTTGAGAAGAGCAACTCCAAGACACATAATTGTCAGATTCACCAAAGTTGAAATGAAGGAAAAAATGTTAAGGGCAGCCACAAAGAAAGGTCGGGTTACCCACAAAGGGAAGCCCATCAGACTAACAGCTGATCTCTCCGCAGAAACTCTACAAGCCAGAAGAGAGTGGGGGACAATATTCAACATTCTTAAAGAAAAGAATTTTCAACCCGGAATTTCATATCCAGCCAAACTAAGCTTCATAAGTGAAGGAGAAATAAAATCCTTTACAGACAAGCAAATGCTGAGAGATTGTGTCACCACCAGGCCTGCCCTAAAAGAGCTCCTGAAGGAAGCACGAAACATGGAAAGGAACAACCGGTACCAGCCACTGCAAAAACATGCCAAATTGTAAAGACCATCAAGGCTAAGGAGAAACTGCATCAACTAACGAGCAAAATAACCAGCTAACATCATAATTACAGGATCGAATTCACACATAACAATATTAACTTTAAATGTAAGTGGGCTAAATGCACCAGTTAGAAGACACAGACTGGCAAACTGGATAAAGAGTCAAGACCCATCAGTGTGCTGTATTCAGGAAACTCATCTCACGTGCAGAGACACACATAGACTCAAAATAAAGGGAGGGAGGAAGATCTATCAAGCAAATGGAAAACTAAAAAAGGCAGGGGTTGCAATCCTAGTCTCTGATAAAATAGACTTTAAAGCAACAAAGATCAAAAGAGACAAAGAAGGCCATTACATAATGGTAAAGGGATCAATTCAACAAGAAGAACTAACTATCCTAAATATATATGCACCCAATACAGGAGCACCCACATTCACAAAGCAAGTCCTTAGTGACCTGCAAAGAGTCTTAGACTCCCACACAATAATAATGGGAGACTTTAACACCCCACTGTCAACATTAGACAGATCAACGAGACAGAAAGTTAACAAGGATATCCAGGAACTGAACTCAGCTCTGCACCAAGTGGACCTAATAGACATCTACAGAACTCTCCACCCCAAATCAACAGAATATACATTCTATTCAGCACCACACCACACCTATTCCAAAATTGACCACATAGTTGGAAGTAAAACACTCCTCAGCATATATAAAAGAGCAGAAATTATAACAAACTGTCTCTCAGACCACAGTGCAATCAAACTAGAACTCAGGATTAAGAAACTCACTCAAAACCACTCAACTACATGGAAACTGAACAACCTGCTCCTGAGTGACTACTGGGTACATAACGAAATGAAGGTAGAAATAAAGGTGTTCTTTGAAACCAACGAGAACAAAGACACAACATACCAGAATCTCTGGTACACATTCAAAGCAGTGTGTAGAGGGAAATTTATAGCACTAAATGCCCACAAGAGAAAGCAGGAAAGATCTAAAATTGACACCCTAACATCACAATTAAAATTACCTCCCAAGACTAAACCAGGAAGAAGTTGAATCTCTGAATAGACCAATAACAGGCTCTGAAATTGAGGCAATAATTAATAGCTTACCAACCAAAAAAAGTCCAGGACCAGATGGATTCACAGCCGAATTCTATCAGAGGTACAAGGAGGAGCTGGTACCATTCCTTCTGAAACTAGTCCAATTGACAGAAAAAGAGGGAATCCTCTCTAACTCATTTTATGAGGCCAGCATCATCCTGATACCAAAGCCTGGCAGAGACACAACCAAAAAAGAGAATTTTAGACCAATATCCTTGATGAACATAGATGCAAAAATCCTCAATAAAACACTGGCAAACCGAATCCAGCAACACATCAAAAAGCTTATCCACCATGATCAAGTGGGCTTCATCCCTGGGATGCAAGGCTGCTTCAACATATGCAAATCAATAAACATAATCCAGCACATAAACAGAACCAAAGACAAAAAACACATGATTATCTCAACAGATGCAGAAAAGACCTTTGACAAAATTCAACAACCCTTCATGCTAAAAACTCTCAATAAATTAGGTATTGATGGGACATATCTCAAAATAATAAGAGCTATCTATGACAAACCCACAGCCAATATCATACTGAATGGTCAAAAACTGGAAGCATTCCCTTTGAAAACTGGCACAAGACAGGGATGCCCTCTCTCATCACTCCTATTCAACATAGTGTTGGAAATTATGGCCAGGGCAATCAGGCAGGAGAAAGAAATAAAGGGCATTCAATTAGGAAAAGAGGAAGTCAAATTGTCCCTGTTTACAGATGACATGATTGTATATCCAGAAAACTCCATTGTCTCATCCCAAAATCTCCTTAAGCTGATAAGCAACTTCAGCAAAGTCTCAGGATACAAAATCAAGGTGCAAAAATCACAAGCATTCCTATACACCAGTAATAGACAAACAGCGAGCCAAATCATGAGTGAACTCCCATTCACAACTGCTTCAAAGAGAATAAAATACCTAGGAATCCAACTTATAAGGGATGTGAAGGACCTCTTCAAGGAGAACTACAAACCACTGCTCAGTGAAATAAAAGAGGATACAAACAAATGGGAGAACATTCCATGCTCATGGGTTGGAAGAATCAATATCGTGAAAATGGCCATACTGCCCAAGGTAATTTATAGATTCAATGCCATCCCCATCAAGGTACCAATGACTTCTTCACAGAATTGGAAAAAACTACTTTAAAGTTCATATGGAACCAAAAAAGAGCCCGCATTCCAAGGTCAATCGTAAGCCAAAAGAACAAAGCTGGAGGCATCATGCTATCTGACTTCAAACTATACTACAAGGCTACAGTAACCAAAACAGCATGGTACTGGTACTAAAACAGAGATATAGATCAATGGAAGAGAACAGAGCACTCAGAAATAATGCTGCATATCTGTAACTATCTGATCTTTGACAAACCTGGCAAAAACAAGAAATGGGGAAAGGATTCCCTATTTAATTATTGGTGTTGGGAAAACTGGCTAGCCATATGCAGAAAGCTGAAACTGGATCTCTTCCTTACACCTTATACAAAAACTAATTCAAGATGGATTAAAGACTTAAATGTTAGACCTAAAACCAAAAAAAATCCTAGAAGAAAACCCAGGCATTACGATTCAGGACACAGACATGGGCAAGGACTTCATGTCTAAAACATCAAAAGCAATGGCAACAAAAGCCAAAATTGACAAATGGGATCTAATTAAACTAAAGAGCTTCTGCACAGCAAAAGAAACTACCATCAGAGTGAACGGGCAACCTACAGAATGGGAGAAAATTTTTGCAATCTACTCATCTGACAAAGGGCTAATATCCAGAATCTACAATGAACTCAAATTTACAAGAAAAAAACAACCCCCATCAAAAAGTGGACAAAGGATATGAACAGACACTTCTCAAAAGAAGACATTTATGCAGCCAAGAGACACATGAAAAAATGCTCATCATCACTGGCCATCAGAGAAATGCAAATCAAAACCACAATGAGATACCATCTCACACCAGTTAGAATGGCAATCATTAAAAAGTCAGGAAACAACAGGTGCTGGAGAGGATGTGGAGAAATAGGAACAATTTTACACTGTTGGTGGGACTGTAAACTAGTTCAACCATTGTGGAAGTCAGTGTGGCGATTCCTCAGGGATCTAGAACTAGAAATACCATTTCACCCAGCCATCCCATTACTGAGTATATACCCAAAGGATTATAAATCTTGCTGCTATAAAGACACATACACATGTATGTTTATTGTGGCACTATTCACAATAGCAAAGACTTGAAACCAACCCAAATGTCCAACAAGGATAGACTGGATTAAGAAAATGTGGCACATATACACCATGGAATACTATGCAGCCATAAAAAATGATGAGTTCATGTCCTTTGTAGGGACATGGATGAAGGTGGAAACCATCATTCTCAGCAAACTATCGCAAGGACAAAAAACCAAACACCGCATGTTCTCACTCATAGGTGGGAATTGAACAATGAGAACACATGGACACAGGAAGGGGAACATCACACACTGGGGTCTGTTGTGCGGTGGGGGGAGGGGGGAGGGATAGCATTAGGAGATATACCTAATCTAAATGACGAGTTAATCGGTGCAGCACACCAACATGGCACATATATACATATGTAACAAACCTGCATGTTGTGCACATGTATCCTAAAACTTATAGTATAATAATAATAAAATAAATAAATAAAATAAAATAAAAATAAATTAAAAAAAGAATAGTGACAAGAAAAAAGACTATACATGCTCACCAGATGTAACCATCCATTTTTTAATCAAATATATATATAGTTATATTTAATCATATATATATAGTTTGTTTGATTGTTTGTTTGCTTTTGAGATGGAGTCTCACTCTGTTGCCCAGACTGGAGTACAGTGGCAAGATCTCAGCTCACTGCAACCTCTGCCTTCCGGGTTCAAGCCATTCTCCTGCCTCTGCCTCCCAAATTGCTGGGATTACAAGTGCATGCCATCGTGACTGGCTAATTTTTTTAGTTTTAGTAGAAACGGAGTTTCATTATGTTTGCCAGGCTGGTCTTGAACTCCTGACCTCAGGTGATCCGCCTGCCTCCCAAAGTGCTGGGATTATAAGCATGAGCCACCATGCCTGGCCTATTATTTTTGATCCATGGGCGGTTGAATCTACACATTTGGAACCCACAGATATGGAGGGATGACTGTATATGGAATTTATAATATATTTATATGTTCAAATAAAATTTTAATATAAATGAAGTATTTATCGAACAAAGTCAATTGTTATTCAGTATTTCTGTCTTTCTCCCAATATGGCAGGAAATCTCTCCATGTTTTAACTATCCATTGTAACTACTAGCCCAACCTGCACATCTTTTTAATATTTTAAAGTGTCTATTTCACTTTTTCAAATTCAGAAAATAGTTATTATTAAATCCTTAATCGAATTTACTGATATCATTCATCAAGCTCTACGCTTGTTCTTCCTTGTAATCTGTATATGCTCTCTCGGTTCATTGGGTTCACTGACCTTCTAATCAAGTACAGCCTCCAAAAGTTATTTGAGTTACTTAGGGTGCTAAACTCTTTCTGTTATATTAACTTGAAAATACTAATTTAGCTCTCTCTCTCAATCATTAAGCTGGGAATATAAACAGGTAAACAGCTTCACCTTTTAATGTTTGTTTAACTTTAGGAAATTCTCTTCTCAAGGCCTCAGCTTTCTCATTTGTAAAATGGGAGTAAGAGTAACTATCTCACAAGATACACAAATTATTGAGAACCCAGAATAAGTCCACTGGAACAGTCAATTTTTATTTTTAGCAACTACATTGTTGTTTCTGGAATATATTGTTACTAATAATATCCATTTGTTTATATGAATGTGCTTTTGGTTTTATCATTTCCACTAGATTTTAAGATTGTCTCTGTTTTTTTCATTTTTTTGTAATTTGACTGCAGTGTTTCGTGGTATGGGTTTGCTTTTTCTTAAAAGAATATGGCTCAGTACTTAAATTTTTAAATTGGGAATTCATATCTCCCTTTATGTCTAGAAAACTCTCAGCAATTATTTCTTCAAATATATTCTACCATTATTTCTGTCAGTCATTATTTCCAAATATTCTTAAAGTGAATACTAGGATTACTTCGTCTATCTTCTATTTCTCTTAAATATTCTTTTGTGTTTTTTAAAAATCTCTCCGCATTTAAACTATACTCACAGAGTCACCTTCATCAAAAGCCAAGATACACAAGTGTAATACAAATAATCTCAATGATTAGAGTTATAGATATCTCGGTAGTTTCAAGGGAAATGATTTAGTGATAAGGTAGCACTTTTATCATTCCTCTAGAAGGTCACCTTCTTCATCTACATTTATAGTGTTACCACTTTCCTAAAGAATGTGAAAAATGAGAATTGCTTATTTTATCATAGAGATCAGTGACAGTAACATGTATTGAAAGCTTGTTATGTGCCAGGCAGTGTTCTAAGTGCTTAAAATGATTTTTTAATGTATGCAAAATGAATGCATTTAATATTCACAACAATATTAGGAGCAGATCTTCTCATCATCTTCTTTTAAAGATGAAAAAAATGAGGCTCAGAATGGTTAATTACCTTTCAAATGTCACACAGTGTGTGAATAACAGAGTTGTAATTTCTTCTCTTTTTTTTTTTTTGAGATGGAGTCTTGCTCTGTTGCCCAGGCTGGAGTGCAATGGTGCGATCTCAGCTCACTGCAACCTCTGCCTCATGGGTTCAAGCAATTCTCCTGCCTCAGCTTCCTGAGTAGCTGGTATTACAGGCATGTGCCACCATGCCCGGCTAATTTTGTATTTTTAGTAGAGATGCGTTTCTCCATGTTGGTCAGGCTGGTCTCAAACTCCTGACCTCAGGTGATCCACCCGCCTTGGCATCCCAAAGTGCTGGGATTACAGGCATGAGCCACCGCACCCGGTCCAGAGTTGTTAATTTCTTATGCAGCAATAGCAAACTAATACAGCAATATGGATATATTTTATTTATGCCATGATGCCATTTTCCTTTACTAGAGCTGTAATTGACTCCTATGGTTTCTATGACCATATAGGCTATTGTTGTTGCTTCTGCTATTTTTAGTTGTTATTGTTACATTATTGTCATAATAATAATGTTAATAACAATAAGACGTTAAACAGCACTGCAACGGAGCTTAAAAGTGCCATTTGTTCCTTACAGGATTATGTTACTCAATGCAAAATTCTTAAGAAAGCAGGTGAAAAGAAAGCAAACCAGAAATGAGCACACTTTTATGGCATAAAAATTTATTAATTTGGGTTTTAGTTAAAGCTACCTGAGAGGGGGAAAAATGTACTTTAAAAATGAGGTCAAGGACAGGGCTGGATTACACAAAACGTGCCCACGATTCCTGTACAAATGAGAATGCCCACAGAGAACTAAAACCCACATGACACACAGAAAGGAACATCTGCCAGCATCAGCAAATTGATGACATGTATAAGGCATTTCTTAGAGCGGATGTGGGAGTAGGAAAACATCACCTCTTTAGTTAATGATGCTTCGGCAATGAACATATTCAAATTCCTTGGTTCTGAAGACAGTGCCACTTAATGAGCATATCACAGACCACAAGATATTGCCATAACTCAGAAATGTATATGCAACCAGCAATTTCAAGCTCTTAACAGCTTTAAAGAGTCTTCACCACCTACATCTGGTCACCTCCTTTCTAGTACTCCTAGAAACATACAAAGTAGTGTTGGGGTTAGGTGCGTGAATGCATGCCTATATTATCACCATTTTCCCTAATGCATTATACGTGTATAAACTTGCGCTACACTCATTTCTATTAACCTTGTATCTCACTCTTAACCCAAAGAGTAGCAGCTTAAAAAACAAACCCCCTTATATAATGTATGGATAAGTCCACAGAAATAATTGTAATGTTTAATTAAACTAAACTGTCATCAACAGAGGTCATCTTTCAACAATCATATATCAGGAGCTTTAACTGTTGGAAATTAACGGTAAGATTGGCTTGACTTTTAAAGACAGTACGCGAGTTTCTCATTAGCCTTATTATCATTTTCGAATCATAAATATGTAAATGATGAGTTTCACACGGGAGATTTAATTCTGCACTCTTATTTCTGATTAGCTGGAAATACACTCTGGCTCTGTCAGATAATTGGTAACATTGCACACCAATAAGGCATTTCCCTATGCTTCATCAGAAGCAGTTGAAATTAAAGAAGGCAGAGCTGTTACGTTTTTGACAGTTTTGTAACACCAACTTGTTAAAGTTTTAACTCAGCCATTAATATAGTCCATGAATTATTAATACAGTTTTTATGTCAAGGTTATTTTTTAAAGTTGAGATTCAAGAATAAAGTAAAATGCTCTAGGAAAGAGAACACATATTATTTTCACTTAAAAAATCTATACTAAACAATAAACACCAATGTAATTTGAGTACAAGTAAAAAACAACAACAATATTTTGACCACTTACTACGAACCACATACTCATAGTATGTGCGATCATACTGGCACATATTGGCACTCATCATAGTGCCAAAATATTTGTAAACTTTTACAAGTTTGGCAGTAGGTTAACTTTTACTGCTTTAATGTATGGTGTTTTGTTTTTAAGATATGCATCTTCATTTCTTTGTTAGTAGAAATTATGCATAAGGAATATCATATCAATTTTTCTTCAGTTGCCTTCTTCTAGAAATTACGGGAGTTCAGTTTACCTCACCTCGAAGAAGTTTAAGCAGTTTTAATTCATAAACATTTTTTTTTCTGTCAAGATGATGCTTATACCTTCAACAAGATAATAAACTCCTATGGATAAGGAATAACTCTTTTTATCTGTATTTTGTCTTCCATGCTAGTACACAACAAGGGTATGCATTAAATGTTGGTTTATGAAATAAAGAAATAAGTTGCCACTTAAAGACGTAATATTTCTAAATATGACAGACATATCTCTAGTGGAAATTTTTGTTTTCGCACCTCTTTAAGTTGGTTGTAAAAAATATTTGTACTTCCTTAATAAGAAATTTCAATGTCTAATAACTAGCCATATGTAAATCTACTAGAAACATTGTCAAAGGGATTGCAATATTTGGTTGGCTATTTTTTTATTTCTATTTTTAAATTAGATCAATATATTTATGAATATTTGTGCTACATATGATCATAAAAGCTTTCAAAACAATTGAGTATACTTCAAAGTTTTCCTATTGGATAAATCCTTCATTATCAGCTTCATGTTTTTTTCAATTTTTGTCATCATCTTCACTTTATAATAACAATCAAGGTGTAGATTGATTAAGTGCAATTTTTAATAAGAAAACTGAGAGGGCTCCCAAGTGTCCTCCTTGCAATAGGCAGCATTTGTGTTACTGCCAACATTGCATTCATTGAACCTCATTCCCCATAACTCCTTTCTCGATCTGCATCACTTTCTTTCAGAGCTGATCATTACACAGCATCCTTTTTACAGTAGGATTTGTGTCCTATATAAAGTCCAAAACAAAGAGTATTCCAGCGTCAACTAAAGTACTAATATTTTAAAGTCAATACACATTTGCAAGGGGTGGCTTCTTTTTTTCCAACAAACTCACAATATTTATTTAAAAAAAAATTTTTTTTTTCCAAAATTCATGTTTAGAGTTGAATGAAGAACATTTGTAGTATAGAGAAAAGATCACACATTCGTTTTTGCAGGCCTTTATTCTAGCCACTATCTAATTCATTCACAGCTAATTTGTCAGCACAAGTAAATTTCACCTAAGTAAGAAAAGTAAGCTATTACATGAAAAACAAGATTTGGTATGAAATTTAATTGCAATTGTCAGCATACACAATTGAATAGAGTACGTTCTCTTTAATCAGTCTTGTCCTCATATGCTTCTACACATTTGATTCCATAGCAAGTTGTGAAACAAAACGAAAATAATAGAAAATGTGCTGAATATTACCAAATTGAGAGAAGGCTAAATGTGTAGAAAGCTATATCCAAGAAATTTAAACCAATCGTATGAGGACTATAATATAGAAGGCAATAAATCAAACCAAACAGTAACATTTCCACTGAGATAGGCATGTGACTGTTAGAAGAAATAGTTCTATGGCTATTAAAAACATGATACTAGATATTCTTGTTAATTAGAAATGAATGCTCATTGCTGATCTGAGAACTGAGCTCAGGTGCACTTATCTTCACACATGAAGCCATCGTATAAGATAGAGTAAAATGAGAAATGAGCCATCAATTCCCAACTTAATTATCAGCCATCATGAGTGGTGCTATACTACCTTACTGTAGTATATTAACTACACACAATTAACGATATAGACTGTGGGCCCAAGTAGACCCAAGTTCAAATTCTGGCTTTGCCATTACCTAGGCACAGTATCTTTGAACTTCAGTGTCTTATTAATAAAATAAGGAGATAAAATCTACCTTACATGTTGTTAATAGGATGATATGAGCTAATATAAAGCTTATTGTATAATTAGGAGGCCCATTGCATATCACTAGACTTTAAAAAAAATTCTTTTCTAGATTTTCAAAGAAATAGTCATAAAACTTGAAGGCAAAATCTGTCTCTCATACACACATACATATACATATATCCATATATATATTGAAATTAGCCTAAAATCTTACCCTTCAAAAAAAGCAATATTGTCTATTGACAGTTTTGTGTACAGTCTTACAGATTTAATTTGTCTTACTGACTAGTGTTGGCAACGTATTTTTAGAGGACATTGCTCTGAAATATAGAATACTATAAAAAATTATCAATGTTCAGGTTTGAAGGGGTCTAAAAACAGCACTACCCTTCCCAACATAAGGAACAACTTAAATGAGTAGTAAGCCAAAAGCAAATCAGACAGAACCCAATATATCAGCTATATTAGTGTTAAACTAAGTTGCCTTCTTGGTCTATCAGGGACAGTCCTGATCTAGGGTGGATAGATCAATTAACATTTGTTTATTCTGTTTGGTACACTCTTTTGTTCTCAAAAGTCTCTCCAGATGGGCAATAAATACATAGTTACAATAGCCAAAAGTTATGTAGAAGAATGTCACTTGGTTTTAAAGCAACATTTAACTGCCAATGAAGAAATCCCACCATTAAACAGACATGTCTATCTGGTGACTGGCAGTACTGAATCACCACAGGTCTTCCCATACAGTGACGTCATCCTACACGCTTACAGCAAGGAGGGGGAGCAAGGAGAGGACAGCAGTTTCTTGCTGTCCTCCTGACTCTGAAGAGAAATGGCCCAGAAAGTTACGTGATACATGCCTCACATATTTTCCCAACCTACCAGTTTGGTAGCTCACTTACCATCCATAGGTAGCACTAAAAGCCAGGGCAGGACAAGAACACAAGAATGTTTCACTGCTGGATGATAATCAATGGAGAAGCATGAGGTCGAGGAAAGGAGTGACCCACCCTTTTCTAAATAAAGAATCTGGCTTTCTATCTTGCGGAGGTCACTCAATAAAAAACTAAGGGAGCCTAAACACTGGCTCCCATTACATTTTACTATGTGAACTAAGTTTTTTAATATTATTATGTTAAACAAAGGGAAAATATAGAAGAGTATAAATAAAAAATAAAAATCACCAATAATAAAAAATCACAAATAATCCAATGACTACGACATACACATATTTTTGTATATATCCTCCCAGTCTTTTTAAAAAATAAGATGGAGTTAGACATAAAGAAAAGATAAACAGTAGGTATGTGGCCTTCCTTTATATCAAGACACTTGAGGGTTTGTTCTTTGGTTAAATCCTCCTTACAATGGTAATTTAAGGAATTCATTGAAGTGTTACAAGATCCCAGAAAAAGAAGAATCTGGCAAAGTTACCATGCACAAGATCAAACACCTAAAAATTGTTGCCCAGATTGTTTATTGAGTAATAATATTTATGAAATGCAGTTATATTTGTAAATGGAAGTTAGTCATGTATCCCTCAAAAGGTTAAGTAACTATTGGGTAAGCTATGGTTTGGATGTGGTTTGTCCCACCAAATTTTACGTTAAAGTTTAATTGCCAGTACGGTAGTGTTAAGAGGAGGGGTCTAAAGGGAGGCATTTGGAAAATGAGGGATTTGATCAGATTAATTAAATTCAACAAAATTCGGGTACCTACTTGTATTAGTCCATTTTCACACTGCTATAAAGAATTACCTGAGACTGGGTAATTTGTAAAGAAAAGAGGTTGAATTGACTCACAGTTCCACATGGCTGGGGAGACCTCAGGAAACTTACAATCATGGCGGAACGTGAAGGGGAAGCAAGCACCTTCTTCACATGGTAGCAGGAAAGAGAGTGCATAAGGAGAGAAGTGCCACACATTTTTAAACCATCAGATCTCATGAGAAAACTCACTATCACAAGAACAGCAAGGGGGAAATCAGCCCCTGTGATCCAATCACTTCCCACCAGGCCCCTCCTCCAATCCAACAAGAGATTTTGGTGGGGACTCAAAGCCAAACCATATCACTACTATAAGACAAGCAGTATGCAAGTATTTAGGATGCAAAGGCAAGAATATATTGCCTCTTATTTATAGACAAAATAGACACCACTTTTTTTTCTTGTGTCTTCCACAGTACCCTCCTTGAAGATAGTAACAGAAATTGTAAAATGATGTTCAATATTGAATCAGTGAATTACCAGGGGAAAAAAAAAAACTGGTCTCAAATGATTTTCAAGCAGATAGCTAAGAAAAGGTCGTTTTCTAAAAGGATGATTAAAAAATATATATATAGCCAAGCCGCACAGGCATGGCGAAGCCTACGGAGTTTTAAAATGTTTTCTTCAATGACTATTTTTATCTCCTCAACCATAATTATTAGGCATCACAAACAAACTAAGTGAAGATTTACTTTCATCTTACATTATTTTCATTTAAAAATCACAAAGCATTAGGGGACCTTTCTTTCTATCTTGATGGTTAGATGCTTCTGTTCCCTGCTGCTATTAGTCCCAAGGATAAAAATGTGAAGTTGCTATAAATGACTTTGTCAATTTTACTTAGAAATTCAAAGTTTCAAACTGACACCAAGTCAGGCAACTCTAAATCTTACTGAACTTCACCCTCATATGTATACCTTCAGGGTAATTTTCTCGCACGAAGAAGAGAAAGTAGCAGCAGAGAATTATTTTTTTAAAGCACAAAATGATTTCCCTTGCTACTGGTATCATCTATGTAATGACAACAATTTCAAAATAGATATTTGAGCTTTGCCATTTGTTTTCATTAAATCAGTCCTCAGAAGAGAGAGTTTTTTTCAATTTGTTACATAAAATAATTTTTATCTATTATTGTACCTATCAGGCTATATTACTTAATATCTGCATAACTTGCCACAATCCAGTACACTAAATCATCTGGGGTAATTAAAATATTGAGTGAATATATAGAATATGGCAGAAAACAAATGAAGTAATATTTTTATCTGAGTTAAATAAATTTTATTGTCCAATATGGTAAGCAAGAATAAATACGGGCAAAGGTTGAAAAAGCAGTAATTTATAGAATAGATATCAGGAAAGGAGAGCATGAAATAGCAAAAAGAGAAACAAAAGAACTTTAGAAGTCAAATTGAAATCATAATAGAAATAAAAATAAAAGGAATTTGTAGGGTTTCTGATACAGTGGCACCTCTTGGGTTATATCAAAGTTATTAGAAATTCAAATCAAGTAGCAGAAAACAAGCTTAATGACAGAAAAAAAAAAACTTCAAATTAGCTTTTGAAAATTTCCATGTGTTCACGTCCATTTACGATATTCACTATTTAAGTCTGCTGAGATTTTTGTTTTTAGAGAAAAGCAAAACGAGTGGTTTCATAATATCTTCCAGTAATATGTCATTGCTTCTTCCAGCTGTGGTTGCTCAACCTGTGAGCTTATTCTAGCCCTACTCTCACTTTAATCAGAATGGATTTAATAGAACCTTCCCAGGGTTTTGGAACTACACATCCAGATTCTCTTGCTTTGAATCTCCTCCTCTCAGGTCTATAACTGGACTTCTGAAATGTTCCTGAGATATCAACTTCACTTTGTGCCCCAGTTTGGATAACTGGGTCTCTGTCTTCTCTTCTCTGCTTTTAGTTCTTATTTTTATCATCTAAGCAATTCTTTAATGCTGTGAGGACTGCACCTCTGCTGTGTTCATGATAGTCGCCTAACCAGGGGAGGGACGTGGCCTCTGGATCCCAGCCCAATACTCAAGCACTGGTACTTGTCGACAGCCTAAACTGTGCTTATATTACCATTGCCATGTCCACTGGTATGTTTTATCCACTCATTGAATGATTTTTGCTGGAATGAATTTTTTATTATACCATTAGCTTACATGAAAGAACATTATAAAAATTAGCCAGCTCTTGAAATTCATTTATGTATGGCCACTACTGAGACTATTTCTCATCACCTTGTATAAAGAGTTCTTTATGGGGATCCATAGGAAGACTTCCTCATTGAACCTAGACACAGGAATCGTTATATCTGAAAGTCATTATTTTGTATTTATTGTCATGCTTGTTTTTATTTTTTGAACCTTCGAATTATATAACTGACTGTTTTCCACTTATTGATAGTTGTTAGAAAAATTCAGCCTCCACCTTTATCAACTATGCAGGACCTCGCAGCCAATGTTTGTTTGCAGTAATTTCATCCCCAACTTTCCCTACGAAGTTCATCTCCCCGAAGTTTAGAAAGGCTCACCTAACCATTTTTAGTTTGCTCTTATCTTAGTGAGTTGAGTGTATTTTTGTAAGCTGTTTATAGTTTTGGAGAGGATAAAGATGTGGTAAAATAAATACATTCTACAGAAACGTCACTTCCTGTTCCAGCCTGCAATCACGTAATGCCGGTTATGTCAGGGCAGAGGTTCCCCACTCCTGAGATTGTGATTCTTCCACAACGTCCTCACAGTCTACAGTGACTGCCAGTTTTCAGGCTCTACACACAGGTCTGCGTTCCCAGTGTCTGTCTTAGGATATGGGGGAGACTAGTTCTGGGGTCTAAGTCTTCAGTCTGTCTGTGTTCCTGAAGATGACTTGTAAAAAGCGAGGTAGGATAGTATAATCTTTCATCAAACCTTGACCTTCAGCTATCATTGGCTTCAAAAATATCTTTCTCACCTTTAGCAATCTCATTTTTAAAGTTCTTTCCAAAATGAAATTTTACTACCTCCTTCAATAATTCATTTCAAGTATAAAGTATTCAAGATTTAGGAAATTCTATTTGTCTCTAACCAAAGTCAATGTATTGCTTTACATTATGGTTGTTGTTCAGACTGAAAGGTGGAAGGGAAAATCTATCCATTCTCTCCTCATTATCTTGAAGATGACTGTTAACCATAACTCCAGAACTAAACATCTTAAAAATATTCAACTCAAGAATTATTTAAGTTTTACTTATGTCAGTAAACATTCACCAGGCAGTGTATATGAAGGAGGTGTATATAGGGTTAGATAGCACTACCATTACTGGCTGTCAGTTATCTTGAATACACTTATGCATATGAATTTATACATTCTTCAAAAAATAATTATGAGATAAAGGCTGTAATTATGCCTCTAGCATAGATGTGGAAACTGAGGCACAGAGATTTAGAAAATTTCCTGTGGTCACAAGCTTTTTCAGGTAATGGAACCAGAATCCAAACTTCGGACACTTGACAACATAGCTGTGTATGCTCTGCTGCTTGTAAGCTCCGAGGCCTATGCCAGTGACCAAATGTCCCTTATTTTTGCAGAAGTCTTTTTTAATGGGTATTTATTATTTTCTAAGAAATCAAAATTTCACTCAACAGTATCTAATATAGCACTGTATATTTTATATGAAATTTGTGTATTTTGATTTAGTAAGTGATATTATAATCACACAATTTTCTATTGTTTTCAGGCAAAGGCACAGTTTCAGACCGTGCAAGCTTGTCTAGACTCAGCTCTTCATAATTATGATTTCATTTCTGTGGACAGAGGGAAAAAGAAAAACAATTTCTACTTTCTATATATCTGAACTTGAGGACTACCAGTAAATACAGAATATTCATAATTCATACAATAAAACCTAACTCCATTTTACATACAACTGTTCACAACTATTATTTACAACTATCAGCTATCATTATACCAATTACGCTGATATGGTGATATTATATTAACTATCATATTACAACTGTCACTTTCAGCAGTCATTTCTCCAGTACTTCAAAATCACGGAGCTAAGCCTTTGTAATATATTTTCTCATTTATTGCATCCAAGAACACTACGACCTAGATAAAATTATTAGCCCTATTTTACAGGTGAGAAAATTAAGGATCATAAAAGTTAAGTAACTGGCCTGGGTTTAGTGCTGAGGCAGAATTGGGATGTCTTTCTGCTGTGTATGTCTGACAGCAAAGAGCATGGTTTTATTATAGTGACCCTATAACACAGAGCCTGGGCTCAAGGGTAATTATTTTTGAACATACTATACTTGTCAGGCTCTCACTGTATGATTGCCACTTTGCATCAAAATTTATTAAAATATTTTTTCAATCTCTCACTGAACCAACTTTGCAAAACCAAATAAAAAGAAAGATAATGAAGCATGTCTGTTGGCCACCAGGGGGTGCAAAGTCCAGCATCCTAAATCATGTCCTCAACTTTGCAGGCCTTTTCTTGTGGTATATGAAAAAGGGAACTCTCTTAAGAAAGGCATAGAGTAAATCTAAGGGGTTTTGTAAATCAAAGGTCAACATTCCTTTGAACTACACCTGGTGTTAAATTAATGTCTTTGAATTATGAAACTTGATCTAGGATGGGCAGACTGTGATAAAAAGAAATCAAATAAATGGAACTTCTACTATTTCTACACTATTTTCAGCATTATAAAAATTTGAAAGTGTCTGGCAGAACATTTAGCCACAAGAGTTTTTAAGGTATTGATTTCTGAGAGACAATTTCTCTTGATAGATGGCCTACATTTTAACAATGACCACTTCTAAGGGTAGTCTTGCCTGTCTTCATGTCAACCCACATAAATTGGACAGAGTGGGGTACATATGCCCAGCAAGGCAGGCTGGGGGCTCAGTCGTATATCTTTGTTTCTGGAAGTACTATTTGTATATCGAAAATGTATCTGAAGACATGTTTCCTGGGAGGTATAATGCAACTATTGCCTCATACCTGGGTCAGTTTTGTTTGAATATTTGTGTTGTCATGCAGATTGTCGGCATGGTCCATAATTATGAAGAGTCCCTGATTGTAAAATAAAATAATAAAGAGAAAAATCAGTAGGAGAGTGCCTGGGGTGAATTTATAATGCATTTAAAGTGTGAAGCTGTCCATTTAACCCTTAACAATATTCATTTTCTTCACAGTGGGCAAACCTTGTCAGTAGTTTGAAAAGCTATGAATTTAAATAACCTTAAGCAGCCTGAGAAATGAATAATTTGATAGGTATATCTGGCAGATGGTTGAAATGTCGAAGTTTTTTTTTTTCTTTTTCCATGAGAATATGCTGCAGGGTTTCTGCCAAACTTAGGTTGTAAGGAAGGCAAAAATCAAACAATAAATGCTCCATATTTGCAAACTCTCAATACTAAGATAGCATTTAAGAACAGTCGCCAGTCCCTCCTCCCTTGATTCTTTGGTGGAATGACCTGAATAGCAATAGCTTTCTATTTAAGATGAAATTTTTTAGTTTGTCAAAATAAATATTAACCTCGACTAAGTTTAAAGTCAGTGGCTTACTAGTGGCTCTCTGGCTTGTCTTTGTGGTTTCATAAAGCTTAATGCTTATTTCAATATTAATGTGAGCACTGACAACTGGACTAGCAAACTTTGATTGACATCTCATTGGAGGGACTCTAGTGAGAAAGAGAACACATTTTTTTTCCCCTCTGGTTATTGCTGATATATGTAGACACACACCTTATCTTGTACAAATAGGTGGAAAAAAAACCCAGCTGAAAATAATATTGTAGACACAAGTCAACACACACCTTTAACGGATCTATTTGTTACAAACCAGTGTCTTTACCAGAAGTACGGTCTGGATGTAGAGTAAATGTCCCAATAACATCTGTTGCTGTAAAAGAGGATCCTGATATAAGGATGCCTAAAAATGATCCAATTCATGTTTAGAAAAAAGGAACACATACCCAAGGCTTCAAAGACCATCTAAACAAAAATAGAAACATGGTAGCATTCTTTGGAAAGTGCCAAGGTGGGAGAAGACATTTTTAAGTAAGAACCAAGAACATGCTAAATATAATAATATAAAGGGCCATTAATTATTTACCTGAAGTTATGTTGGCCTTCAGAGGGTATGTTAAGTCAGAAATGATTGAGGAAATTTTAGAAAACAAAATTCCAACTAATTATTATTAGAATGTTTACCATTCTTAAATATTTCAGAAAGTTAATAGTAACAACAATAAGAGTTAAATACATATAATATTTTAAATGTCAAACCAACATATATATATATTTTATTCAAGCCTCACATTTTAATGACATAGGTGAGCAAATGAAGCAAGTCATGCAACTAACGATCAGAATTAGATTACAGATTTTAGAATTCTTAATCCAATGTCTTTTACTATGCAAATTTAACATATTTATAAAAAATCATTGTAAAGGACTGTCAGATTTATAATTGAAGATGAACACAACAATTACCTCTTCCAATTACCTTAAAATTCTATATAGGAGAATAAATAAATAAGAAGTTGGTTTTCAAATATTTATATTTATTAGTATTATTATCCTAATTATCAGTATGTCTTTGATTTGAGTTTGATGTTTCAAAACATTTATTTATATTGGAATTCAAAATGTTCTATAATCTGCATTGACTGAGTAAGACAGTCATTGTTTCTGCCCTGGTGAAGCTTCTATTCTTCTGTCGGGGGTGAAAAACTTTCAAGAACTATTAATCAATTATTCAATTATTGCTGAGTTAAGTATTTTGAAATAGAGGGTAAATAGGGTTTCCTGAGGTTATTAAAGGAAGGAATCAGCAACTGCTTTTTAGAAAGATAAAATCAAGATGAGATCTGAAGAATTAATTAGCTTTGTAAAAAAAAAAAAAAAAGTGGGCAATAGATTTTGGCAAAGGGAACAGCATATACGAAGTCATAGGGATTTTTTTCCAGGGGCTTATAAACTTTATTTTTTATAGCAATTTTAGGTTCACAGAGAAGTTGAATGGAAAATACAGAGAGTGTACATAAACCCCTGTTTGCCTACTCATGTAAACCTACTCCACTACTGACTTCCTGTATCAGAGTGTTATATTTGTTACAACTGGATGAACCTATACTGACATTATTATCACCCAAAGTCCATATTTACATTAGGATTCACATTTGGTGTTGTACATTAAAGGGTTTGGACAAATGTATAATGACATGGATCCATGAGTACAGTATCACAGAGTGTAGTTCCACTGTTGAAAACACCCTCTGTGCTTCCCCTATTTATTCCTGCCCTCCCCCAAGACCTGGCAACCACTGATCTTTTACTGACTCTATAGTCTTGCCTTTTCCAGAAGGTCATATAGTTGGATCATACAATATGTAGTCTTTTCAGATTGGCCTCTCATACTTAGTAATATGCATTTAAGTTTTCTCCATGTCTTTCCATGGCTTGATAGTTTATTTCTTTTTATCACTGAATAATATTCTTTTATCTGGATGTACCAGTTTATTTATCCATTCCCCTTCTGGATATCTTGGTTGCTTCCAAGTTTTGGCAGTTACAAATAAAGCTGCTATACAATCCAGGTGCACGTTTTTATATAAATGCAATCTTCAATTCATATGGGTAAGTACCAAAAAGCATAATTGCTGCATCATTTGCCAAACTGTCCTCCGGAAGTGCTGTACAATTTTTTATTCCCACCAGCAACGAATGAGAGTTCCTATTGTTCCATATCCTTGCCAGTATTTGTTATTGTCATTGTTTTGGATTTTGGCCATTTTAATAGGTGTGTAGTGGTGTCTTGTTTTAGTTTGCAATTTCCTAATGACTTATAATGTTGAACATCTTTTCTATGCTTACTTGTCATCTATATCTTCTTTGGTAAGTCATCTTTTCAAGTCATGAGGATATTTTGAGGAGACAAAGTATGTTTGAGGAACTTCAGGGAAGTTCCTGAAAAGACTACATATTGTATGATCCAACTATATGACCTTCTGGAAAAGGCAAGACTATAGAGTCAGTAAAAGATCAGTGGTTGCCATTATATTGAGCTATAGTCAATATAATAAAGGGGGGGGGGATGAGGAGGTCAGCCTTGTGCAGTGGCAGAGACCACCTTATGCAGATCCATGTAAGGACAGGTTAAGGATTTTATTGCTTGTACTAAGAGAATTGTATTACTCAATGGACTAACATATTTCAAATTACATAGCTTGGTCCAAATTTGCTAGCTTCATCTTCCATTCCTTTGTTTATTGAAATTTTGTTCTAGCTAAACTGATCTGCTCACTAACTCTTAAACATATAATTTAGTTTCCCATCATATTTCCATTTTCTCTATCATTTTCCTTCCCTAAAATTATCCATATTTCTTGACCAATAAACGTTTTTTGGAAATGTGGCCATCCCTACTAGTCTGAATGTTTGTAAGTACTTAACACATCTATATTTCACATACTATGGTTATACCACTGTGAATAACTATAATAGAACATCCATGCTGAACTTTACCCTGGACAACGAGTCTTTTTAATCAAAATTTTTCTCTAGTTCTCATCCAGAAAGATACTGACAGACTCAGAAAAAGAGAAAGACCAGGTAATGAATCAAGATGAATGCCTGAGTATGTGAGCCTATCCCTACATCTAAAATTCTTTACACTAAGAACAGACATTTAAAATTAATAAATACTTAGTGCTGAAGAACAGAATACTATCTGTGTGATGGAATATTGGAAATTCCTAAAAGATCAGAAGATATGTATCAGATGTATAGAAGTGACTATATCCAAAATCATACATATAAGAGTAGTTCTGCAGAGGTGGGAACTTTCCGTGATATAGTAATCTCAGAAGTAATGAACAAATGGTATAATAAAAGTCCTGGGAAATGTTCAGGGTGATAATTTGAGAAATAGCACTTGGAGCAGCCTAGAAATTTGGCCTCTGAAGGAGTTGGTAGCATAAGTATTTACTTATAAGTATGCGTAACTGTACCTTGGAAGCAGGGCAGTGCCCCAGAAGATAGTTTATTTCTTACAGAGGTTTTCTGAAAGAATTACTAATGGATATACTTAAGCAAAATAAGAACCAATTTCATGTAAACTCCTCAGGGACAGCTACATCACATTAATAAGTGCCCACTCATCAATTACAAGTTACTCAGTAAACTAATTCAATCATGAGTTTCTGATGCTCAGCCTGTATATGGCATTTATCTTGGATCCAGTACATTTCTATAAGGTCTTTGATTTTTGCATTGTGAGAAAGATTCTACCAAGGGTCAAATATCATGTGTTTTTGATAATAAAGGTCACAGACCACCTTTTAAATTTTTGGCACATCTTAATTATAAATGGCAGCACTGATCTACTTTACATATACAGAATATTACACTCAACTGCAGAATATGTATCATTTTCAAGCACACATGAAACATGCAAATATTTACAATATGCTAACAAAATGTCCAGTGAATCGAAATTATACAGAATATGTTCTGTGACCAAAATGCACTGTTAAATCACGGTAAATAGATAACCATAAAATGTCTATATGTCAGAAACTGGAAACTACATATCTGAATAATCTAGGGTCAGATTAGTAATTAAAATGAAAATGAGAAAATATTTTAACTGAGAAGCAAAGTGTATATAAATCTATATTTAGATGGAAATTATAGCCTTAAATCCATATATTAAAAGGCAGAAAAATTAAGGTAAGCAAATGCTTAACTCAAGAAATTAGAAATATAAAGCAAATTAAATACAAAGAAATCAGAAATAAGGAAATAATATAGATAAAAACACAAATAAAAGAAAATAAGCATACAATGAAAGAGTAAACAAGTACAAATGTTGGGTACTTGAATAGCTTAGTAAAGTAGGTATCTGCCTAGGAATACTGATTAACAAAAATAAAGAGAAGACACAAATAACTGATATTGAGAATTTAAGAAGGGCATTAGTAAAAACACTATGGCTATGAGAATGAATATAATACTATAAAAAACTTAATAACAACTTTTAAAATGTAGATTATTTAGGACATATTTCTAGGAATAAACATAACCAAAACTAACCCTAAGATATAGTAAATCTAGATGATCTTACGAATATTGAAGAAATTATGTTTCTTTAATTCTATGAATTTCAATTATTCTTTAATTTAAAATACTTATACTAAAAAGTTTGAGGATCAGATGGTTTCCGTGGGAAATTCTATCAGCTTTTAAATTCTCAGTTTGATAATCCCAATGTCTGACATATGAGTGCAATTTTGATGTTGCTTTGTCTCCTTTAACCATTTAGTGTGCTTTGTAAATTTTTGAGGAAATCCGGACGTGAATGTATTGAGTAAAAAGGACTGAGGTAGATAGGCTTTTGGTGTGAAATTTAATATTTATGTCACCAGCAATATGTGTTTACTATTTGCTGTGTCTTGTTTTTATCTTCTCTGTTGTCTATGGGCTTTTCTAGAACCTCCTTAAATAGGGTTTAAGGTTTGCAGTTCTTTTGGCTGTAATGGTTGCTACTATGGAAGAATCCTATTTGATAGGGGTGGAGGGAGGGGAGGTATCGGGTGATTAGGTATCAGTCTTTCTGCAAGCCTGTGTTGGATATCCATTTCCCTTCGCCGAAGTTGGTTAGACTCTGGTAAAACCCCAGTCTGTCAGGCACTGGTAAGATAGTTCCCTTAAGGACAGGTCTTGTTAAGGAGAATAGAGACCTCTGGATATATTTTGAAAGAGTTAATTTTCCCTCCCCGCTGCCAGAAGCAAAGGGGATGATTCTCCAATCTTCACCCAGAGAATCAGGTAAAGCTCCTGGAGGTAATAGTCATGAAAGTGTGAGGGTTCCTGCTAAGATTAGGTCCCCTAGAACTCTCAAGCTAGTTCATAGTGAGACACCAGCAGTTTGTCAATTGCAGTTTAAAGAGTTACTACCACATTGGCTTTAGCTGCAGGGTTCTGCTGCTGGGCTCCCGCTCACAAAAAGCTGTGAGTCTCTGTGTCTGCCTATAGAGCAGCAGTTTGCTGTGTAACCTCAATTCTCAGATGTATCTAAGAAGAGTGGTTTTCAGTTTGTTCAGCCTTTTTCTTGTGAGGATAGGAGTAAAGACTTCCAAGCTCTTTACATGGGCCCCAAACTAGAAGTCTATTAGCTTTTCAGGACATAAAGATTAATAATATTACATAAACACTTTTAGCAAATAAAGCTGTAAACCACTCAATAATTTTTTTTTTCACTCTGTCGCCCAGGCTGGGGTGCAGTGGCGTGATCTCTGCTCACTGCAACCTCTGACTCCCGGGTTCAAGTGATTCTCCTCCCTCAGCCTCCCAAGTAGCTGGGACTACAGGCATGTGCCACCACACCTGGCTAATATTTTGTATTTTTAGTACAGATGCGGTTTCACCATGTTAGCCAGGATGGTCTTGATCTCCTGACCATGTGATTCACCCACCTCGGCCTCCCAAAGTGCTCGGATTACAGGCGTGAGCCACTGCTCCCAGCAAACCACTTAATAATTTTATGAGGCCAGCAAAATACTTAAACCTGACAAACAAGCTGAAAAAATACTGCAGAGCAAAACCACAATTTATACAGACATACCCACTAAAATATAATAGCAGAAAAAATTTCAGAAATATCCAAATGTTGATATAGCACAAATAAGCTGGATTCAATACCAAAATCCTAAGATAATTTAGCATTGAAAAATCAATTTGATTCAACATATTTACTGAATAGTGTGGGAAATATCACATGAGCATTGCAGTAGATACAGAAAAGCATTGATAAAATTCAGCAAATTTTCATTAAGAAATGTGCATGCAAAATTAAAAATAGAAAAGAATTCCCTTATCATGGGTTAAAAAATATGTTTAAAAATCTATATCATAAAATCTATATATAACATATACCAAAATATCTATAACACATATTATATTTAATTGGAAAATATTGAATGCCTTCTCTTTTAAATAAGAAACAAAACAAGGTACCCAGGAACCACATTCTTTTCAAGCCTCAACTTGATGATGTAGTAAAACAAAAACAAGCAGGCAAGCAAACTAATACATAATATAAGGATTAGAGAAGGGGGAAATGAAACGCTCATTGTTTATAATGATATAAGTGGGTTTACAACATCCAAAAGAATCCACAAATACATTATTAAAATAAGTTGGTGAGCTGAAAAAGTTTACTCAATGCAATTTACTTTGATACCACTAACAAAATGTTAGAAAATAAAATATTATAAGAGATACCTTTTACTATAGCATCAAAAAATATTAAATATCCAAGACTGAATCTAACAAAAAGAATGTAAGATATATATGTATGAAACTATAAAGCATTTGATCATAAAATAATGAAACAATTAAACGAAGATATATATCACATTCATAGATGAAAGCCTTAATATTATGAACAGCAGTTCTTCTTAAACTAATCCATAGACTCTAATCCTTATTTTCTTATTTCTGTCCTTATTTTCTTAAATCTACATATGTTTTGTGAAACTTTACAACATACTTCTAGAATTTAACTGTCCCAGAAGGGAGTTTGTGGAGAAGTTTGCTTGGAAGGCCTGCCATCTACTCCTTTTTCTACAATCATTTGTTCACTTTCCAAGATGGGGCACTTAATCATGTGCAGAGTTCCTTCAGGTTTCAAATTTCTCATGTCATCCAGGATAAATTACATGCTTGGGATGTGACAGAAAAATTATTCACTGGGTGCTGATATTCTGCATTTCTCTTGGCTCTCCAAAGCAGTCATTTTCAAACTACTCCTAATAGTGAAGGAGTGTCCATTCTCTACATCTGCCTCACTCTAAATTGAAAGACATTGGTCAATTTTTTCCTGGATTTGGTAGACTTACTTTTTCCCATTTGACTATGCTTTGAAGCATGCACCAGATCCTCACCAAACTATACAAAAATTTCTATGAATTATTAGATACTACTTTATGTTTCAGACGAAACTTTTCAAAGATTTTGGGATAAGTTGTAGGCTACCTTTTTTGCTTAATAACTGTTGATATTTTTTGCTAGTTCTAATTTAGTTTAGACCACTAGGTTGGAAGGGGTAGAATTTCAGATCTGCTCCTTTGGTGTAGTTTGCATCCACAAGTGTAAATACTGATATTTTAACATGATTTTTAGTTAATATATTGTGATAATTATCTTACAAAAGTAGACCTAATAAATGCCTATTGTATAACCAGGCCACATTAAACACTGCAGAAAATTCAAAATGAAAAACAAAAACATGCTTTTAGCTTGAAGTAAATTTGAATCATTAGTTTAACTAATTAAATATTTCTTTCTTCAACACAAATGCTCCTCGACTTATGATGGGGTTATGTCCTGATATAACCATTATAAGTTGCAAATACTGTACTTTGAAAATGTATTTAACCTACAGAACATCATAGCTTAACCTAGTGTACTTTAAGCATGTTCAAAACACTTACATTAGTCTACAATCAGGCAGAATCATCTAACACAAAGAGCATTTTATAACAAAGAATTGAACATCTCATGTAATTTATTGAATACTATACAGAAAGTGAAAAACAGAATGGCGGCTGTGTATTCAAAGTATGGTTTCTACAGAATGTGTATTCCTTTCACACAATCATAAAGTTGGAAAATCTTAAATGGAACAGTCATGAGTTGAGGACCACAATGCAGGGAGGAGAGAGAGGGAGGGAAAGAAATAGGGTGAGAAAAATAGAAGAAAGGCAAAGGAGAAAAAGAAACAGAGTGGGAAACAGGGAGTGAGGGAGAAAAGAAGGAAGGAAGAGAAATGGGCCACAGGGTCATTTACACTAGAAAAAAATGTCATTTTATTTTATTAATCAGCACTCAGTAAATACAATTGTTTTAGATGGCAAAGGCTTCCCTACTTGATTTCACAAGTGAAGAATTAAAGTTTTGCTGTAATAAACATGATTTAAAAGTCATTCTGGCTGTAAATGTGAGGTTGGAAGTGACTGGATGTTTATAATACTTGCTTGGATGCTTTACACATGAATTGAGCCTACGTTAAAAAGATAATAATATATATTCCACGTCATTTAGCAATCATTAGAAAGAATAAGAAAGGCTATAGAAATAGCTTTAATATTCCCTCTTCCCCACCCCAAAAAACTAGAAAAAAAACAATAAAATGCACAAACAAATTTAATCACACATACACACACACAACAGGCAAACTGGTCTCTTAAAATCTAGGAGCAAATGGCTAAGAAGAAAGGCAAAAAAAAAAAAAAAAAAAAGAGTGCATGGCACATTCACTTTTTTCCCTATTCTAACCAGATTATTGGTTACAATATGGTATTTGAGGACTCTCATATCTAAGTTACATTTCCCAGCACAAAAGCAAATTATTCTTTTGCATTATTTTAATATTTTAGAACAGTATGCATTGCATTAAGACCTTGTAGAGCACGGTGTTACATTTAAATCTTTGATCTCCAAAAAAATAGCAGGATCAAAGTTTTCCATCATTTGGACATAAATCTCAGCTCAAACAAAGTGATAATAGTCTAGTCAAGAAAAAGCAACCTGGAACAAATGCCTTTGAATTGGTGTTAGTCTACATGGTTGGTGCATTACTGAATTAATTAATCATTTCTTTGAACTTCGATATTCTGCTGTCTCTAGGTTAGGAGTAAATGTCAGTCACTGTTCATCTATTTGAAATTCATTCTCAGTACTAATATTTTGTAAATCAAAGGAAAAAAGAGTAAAACTTTGTGGCTCTGGGAAACATATTATGGAGAAAGTTTATGATGTAAAGAAATGCACACACAAAATTTAACATCTTTACTGCTTTCAATGAGAAAATTCTTATCCTAATTAAAGGACTGATTGAATGTGTGGGGGTTTTTCATTGTTGTTGAAGTTAATTTGATTGTCTACTGCAGTAATTAATGTAGTTATTAATGTGAAATCAAGCAGGCTGAGCAGAATCACAGCTCCTCCAGTTACTAGTTACTAGAACCTGAGCCAATTATATGACCTCCCTGTGTGGTAACACAGGTCCTCCATTTGCAAAATGGGGATGTTAATAGTACCCATCATATAAGGTGGTGGTAAGCATTCATGAGATAACAGTTGTAAAGTGTTTTCCACAATGATTGATTATGCAATACTTCCTATTCATAATTAATAAGTATATCACAGATATTTTAAAAGAATTCATCAATGGCAGGAGTTTTAAAACTTGTTCTGAGGATTTACGGAGAGTCTGTGGAAGAGTTAATAAGCCTGGGATTTCCTATCCTTTGTTTCAAAGACTGCAGTTCTATTCTTACCTCTTTATATATTTTTAAAATGAGATTTAACATATTCAAAAGTAGTGAGAGCATTATAAAAAAAAATCTCCCATGTACCTATCACCCCTCTTTATGTAATTAACATTTCAACATATTTTATTGTGATTTTCTTCATAAGATTTGGCTTGCAAAGATTTATGATGTTAAAAACTAAATTAATTTGAAAACCACTGACTTATAGGCTAAATATATTCTAGCAAAAATGCATATTTCCTTTTTTCTTTTCTATTTTTTATTGATATATCATCGTTGTACCTATTTTGGGGGAACATGTAACATTTCAATACATGTATACAATATATAATGACCAAATCAGAGTAATTGGGATATTCATCGCCTCAAACATTTATCTTTTCTTTGGGTTGAGGGCATTACAATTCCTCTCTTCAAGCTATTTGGGAATATACAATAAACAACTATTAACTATAATTTCCCTACTGTGCTACCAATTACTAGAAAATATTCCTTCAATATAATCGTATTTTTGCACCCATAAACCAACTTCTATCCTCCCTGCCCCTTCTCCTCCCAGCCTCTGGTAACCACCATTCTACTCCCTATTCTCCATGAGATCCACTTTTTCATCTCCCACATATGAGTGAGAACAGGTGATATTTGTCTTTCTGTGCCTGGCTTATTTTACTTAACATAATTACTTCCAGTTCCATCCATGTTGCTATAAAGGCCAGGATTTCATTTTATTAGATGGCTGAATATTCCATTGTGTTTATATACGACAGTTTTTAAATCCATTTGTGCATTAATATACACAGGTTGATTCAATATTGTGGCTATTTTGAATCGTGCTGCAATAAACATAAGAGTGCAGATATCTCTTTGATATCCTGATTTCCTTTTTTTTAAATATATACTTAGCAATGGAATTGCTAAATTATATAGCAGTTCTATTTTTACCTTTTTTGGGATTTACATACTGTTTTTTATAATGGCTGTAATAATTCACATTCCCATCAACAATGTATAAGGGTTCTCTTTTCTCACCATCCTCACCAGCGTTTGTTATTTCTTGTTTTAACAATAGCCATTCTAACTGGGGTGATATAATATCTCATTGGGTTTAATTTGCACTTCCTCATCATAATTCTGAGCATTTTTTAAATATAGCTGTTGGCCATTTATATGTATTCTTTTGAGAAACATTTATTCAGTTATTTTGCCTATTTTTTATTTAGATTATTTCTGAATTTTTTGCTATTGAGTTAAGGTTGAGTTCCTTATATATTTTGGTTATTAATCCTTTGTCAGTATGAAATCTTTTTTCCATTCTAGAATTGGTCTTTATCCAGACCAATGTCCTGGAGAATTTCACCAATGTTTCCTTCTAGTAGATGCATAGTGCAGGTCTTACATTTAAGTCTCTAATTCATTTTAGTTGATTTTTTGTATGTGGTGAAAGATGGGGACCTAGTTGTATTCTTTTGCATATCGATACCAGTTTTCTCAGCAACATTTATTAAAGAGACTATGTTTTTTCCAATGTATGCTCTTGGCACCTCTATCAAAAAAGAGTTGGCTGTACGTGCAGGATTTATTTCCTGGGTTTTTTATTCATTGGTTTTTGTGTCTGTTTCATTGGTTTAGGTGTCTTTTTGTGCCACTACCATGCTGTTTTGGTTACTCTAGCTTTATAGTACAATTTAAAGTCAGGTAATATGTTGCCTCCAGCTATGGTTTTTTTTTTCTATGTTTTTCTCCTTTTTTTTTTTTTTTTGCTCAGGGATGCTTTAGTTCTTTGAGGGTTTTCATGGTTTCATGTGAATTTTAGGATTTTTTTTTCTGTTTATGTGAAGAATGTCATTGGTATTTTGACAGGGATTACACTGAATCTATGGATATCTTCGGGTAGTACAGACATTTTAACCATGTAATTTTTCCAACCCATGGGAATGTCCTTCAATTTTCTGTGTGTGTTCACTTCAATTTCTTTTATCAATGCGTTATAGTTTTCCTCTTATAGATCTTTTACCTCATTGGTTCAATTTATTCCTAGGTATGTTTTGGTAGCTATTGTAAATCAGACTGCATTCTCGATCACTTTTTCAGACTGATTGCCCTCAATGATATCCATACCTGTTTTACTGCCCTTCTATAATCCATTCTCAGTGCATCAACGTGAGGAATCTTTTATAAACATAAATCAGATGGCATCATTCTCTGGCTCAAAATCCTAGTTTTCTCTGAATGCAGTCCAAGTTCATCACAAGACCCCATGTGATCTCCCCCTCCCCCTCCTCATGTGGTACTCTTTTCTTATTCACAGCACTCCAAACACATGGCTTTGACATTGCCATTACTTTTCTTTAAATAATCACACCAACCTTGTTCCTGTCTTAGGCCTTTGTGTTCGTTGTTCCCTCTGCCAGGGGCACTTTTCTGCCAGATGTTCACTCTGTGTAGCCTTTCATACCACAGGTCTCTGCCTAAATATTGTCTCCTTGAAGAGTTCTTTCTTGACTACCTAATCTAAAGCAGTCAATCTCCCTTCCCAGTCACTATCACAGGAAGACCTTATTGTAGTTCTCACAGCACTTATCAGCATTTGAAATTATCTTTCTTATTTACTGATTTCATCTTATCTTTTTTTCTCTCATATAATTTTAATAAGATGATGGACTTTGACTCTTTTGTTAAGTGAATTTTCCCCAGTGTCTATTTATTGGCTGATGCCATAAATATTTGTTGTGACAGTAGTTAAATGAATAAAAATATTAAATAGAGAGTGTGGACAACTGTCCTTTTAGGCCAGACTTCACCCTAATTGTAGTTCCATCCATTTTTAAATAAGCTTTAGTTAATTACTCATTTCATTTCCCTAAGCCATTTTCTCTTTTAAATGGAAGTAGTTATTATAAGATATGTTATTCCTGGGAAGATGGCATGAAGTGACATACAGCTTATTCTCCATTCACCACCAGTCCAGATCCATTTCCCACTCTACTGCACCCTGTTCCGTGCTGTGACTGGTATTCATAATCTGTATTACCTGGATGCATTTTCCCTTAAGCTTCTCCTTGAGATCCAACAATAGGAGAACTCCTCCACTTCCCCTATTTTCTTTTCCAGACATGTTTTCTTTACCAGCTGACTCTGAAACTAATAACAGATTCTGCCTGGCTGCTTTCTCCCTTCCAAGTCCCAGCTCTTATCAGGCACTGGCAATGCCATTCTTTCTTCTTGCTTTCCAGGGGAGGTAAAGTCTTCCAACTATTTTTAGCACCTGGATGCCTTATTGCCCATACGTTTATAAATAGTTCTGTCCTTAATTAACTTAGGCTAAACTCTTTCAGGTGAGCATTTGTCTCTTGCCAAGAACATGATTAACACTGATACTGTCTGTGGGCATTTTCTACACTTCCCAGAAATAATTTATTTTAACAATATTTATTGAACGCCAATTGCATATCAGGCACTAAGTAGGCACTCAGCACTATGTGTATCTGATATATAGACGTAAGTGTCATAATGATGATGTTTTCATTAAACAAGATAGCAAGTCTTTTAGGCATAATTAAAAATCAAAATAAAACATCATTAAATTAAAATATGGGTTAAGGAAATGCAGCAGAAGATTTGTGTGCTGGTGAGTCGCTGCTTCTTTTGTTAGTGTTTCTGTTGATTTTATGCACATATCGTGGAAATAGAAAATATATACATATTTACACACATACACACACATCTACATATATAAATAGGCTTATTCATGCTTGATTTGTATGCAAAGCTGCATCTTATCAAACTGCACAGTCAATTATATATTCACTGGCATGGTCTACAAATGCATTAATGAATTAGATGAGGCAAATACAATAAATGCTTATTTATTTTCATTTTATCCAGCAGAACTTGCTGCTGGTAATCAGCTACCTGTACATCCACACTGCGGTAACATTTCTACATATTCATGGCAGGCAGGGATCAGATCGTTCATTTTCAAGGTCTCTGACTCGGTCAGAGTTCTGAGGTTCCAAACCCAGACCCACATCTTACTAGCCTTTTGCCTTGGATAAGCTAAAACTCCAAACCTCATCTATAAAAAGTAGACAGAAATAACTAACAGTGCCAGTCTCATTGAATAGAGATGTTGTGAGAATCAACTATGTTAATGCATTTAAAATGTTTATCAAAAGAACATGGTGAATGCTTAAAAAGTAGTTGCTACTAGTGTAATTATTATTAGTGATGATCCTGAGACTGCGTAAAATTCTGAAAGATGTTCAGATACATAAAATTTGTAGTCTCCTTATTTGAGATAGCATGTGGCTCTTGATATCTATTCTACATCAAACTTCTTTGAACTATTCTATATGATCATTGTGTGTTCTCTGTAGACTACACATACATGCACACAAACCCCTATAAAATAAATATATTTCTGATTTTTTCTTTTTGAGACAGATTCCCACTTTGTCACCCAGGCTGGAATGCAATGCCGCAATCTCAGCTCACTGCAACCTCCACCTCCCGGGTTCAAGCAATTCTCCTGCCTCAGCCTCCCGGGTAGCTGGTATTACAGGCATGCATCACCACGCCTGGCTAATGTTTATATTTTTAGTAGAAATGGGGTTTCACCATGGTGGCCAGGCTGGTCTTGAACTCCTGGCTTCAGGTGATCCACCAGCCTCGGCCTCCCAAAGTGCTGGGATTACAGGCATGAGCCACCACCCCCGGCCTATTTCTGATTATATATGGAGACGTGATTGACCAACTTTGCTACCTTTCTATCAATCCAGCATAATTAGCTAAACTGTATAGCTCTCTAGTCTGTGAATAATCTAAAGAGGTAGAAAAGCAACAATTACTACTGAAATGGGAGTGAGGCTAAAAGCTTGCGTCTTCCTTGAAATCATTAGGAAACATGAATAGATCTCTTCTCTGTGATCTCTTGCCTTCACCTCTCACCAAAGTAAATGATGTGATAAAGTAAAGGAAGTGAATTAGACATTGTGATTTTCAAAGAGTTGTCCATAAAACACTTCAACAAGGCTTTTGGGTAATTCTTATCCACGCTGAGTACTGGATAGAAAATGGTCTAAATGGTATCTTCTAACTGTATTCTTCAGGGATGTACGTCAAACCATTACCACTACATTAGGAATATATTCCTGTTAAACTGGTGACTGCCCACATGGCAAAGAGAAAATAGACACTGGTCTAAACCATACAGACCTTTCTATGTTAAAACTGTTATTATCTACCTTATCTTTAACTGGTGTTTTTGCATTATCACAATTTTAACATCCACAGAAAAGCATAGGCTTAATGGACTGTGAAGCGGTGAGCCAATCACAAAGGCAACAAAAAATTCAATCACAAACACCTGCAACTCATTACAAATTTAGCAGCACAAATGCCAGAGGCTGTAATGGGTCTCAGATAGTCTCTGCAACTCTGCCAATACTCACCTATAATTTGGACTTGACATTTACAAAAAAAGACAACATTTACAAAAAGAAAAGGGCAAAGAGTTTTACTAAATAGTCCCACTCTTTCAACTTCCCCCTTCCTGCTAAGACACCTCAGGGGGAAAAAGATCAATTCTAAATACAGGTGCTGTTTGTATTCCTTTTGGAGTACTTATGAAACCAAATTAATTAACGAAGAATTCAAACCAATATTCACTAGGAAACTGGGAGGTATTTTATTTTCCCCCAGAAACTAACATTCTCTACAAGTATCTCTAGTATAAAAAAAAATAGGGACAAAAGAGAGAAAGAAGGAGGGGGAGTGGAAATAAAAATAATGTCAGTTTTATTTTTAGATTTCCTTTCTATTTTGATTTAAGGATTAGGTATAGTCAGTAAATGTAGACTTCAAATCTTGCAAATGAGGACTGTTATATTTGCAAATATGGAACGTTTTGGTTGTCGTTTTGTGGAGTGAAAAGAAAAAAAATGGAACATAGGCATCTGGAGAGTTGAATTCTGGTTCTGGATTTGTCACTGGTTGTATAACATTGCAAAAGTTGTTTAACTCCTTGAGATTCTGTTTCCTCCATTTAAAATTTTGAAGATTGCAGGCTCTGGCTTGATATCCCCCTCAGTAGCTTCAGTTCCTGAGCAAGAACTCTCCATCAGATGCAAGCTGTAGACAGTTAATTTTTCTCTCCACATTTCCTTTGACAATCACTCTCTTCTTTATTTTTCACAGCATAAGCCTGGTATACAGACACTGTTATTTGGAACAGACCCTTTAAAGTGCCTACTGCTAATGCACCTGCTATCTTAAGGAGAAATTCTACTTTGTACCTCATTCTGGGGTGAGTTTTAAAATCTTAGCATGATTTTTCCTTTCTCATTCTCTCAGAACATTTTGGAAGTTGCTTCCTTTCAGTGACATTTGATGTTAATTGAGGAATGCAAACTCATTTTAATATCGGAAATATAAACAGAAAAGTAGACTTTTAATAATCAAATTGTAAATAAATAAAATATTTTAGTGTTATGCTTGGCGTGGTAGGCCAACATATACAAGCATTATTGAAAGTTTTGTAAGGAACCATGATTTGTTTCTTACAAATATTTGATTTCTCAACTGAAGTCACTCTCATTTCCTGCCCCACATGTTCCATAACATTTTTTGTCATTTTCTTATATTACAACTAACAAACATGCTTAAAATTAAGAAACAAACACCTTTCTTAAGCAAACCCTTCATCTAGCAAGTATGCTGCTAAAATAAAACAGCCCTGAACGTCTATGACTTATGAGCCTTATTCTCTTATTTTAGGTATCATATCAAACACCCATAACTCATCTAGAAGATTCACCAACACAGGTCATTTTCACAAAATTTCCTAAATTTCCCTTTCTTTCTTCACCTAAGGCAGTTTGGAAAGGTCCTCTTTTCAAAAAAAAAAAAAAAAAAAAAAAAAAAAAAGGAATGCATGCAATATCAGAGTATCCAGGATGGAGTGTGACAATCAGGTATGAAGGGAAGAAATGGAAATAGAAATGGGAGAAGATAACCAAAAATGACTAGAGGTTATGTCTGTCTGTCTGTCTGTCTTGGTCTTTTCTGGCTGCCATAACAAAATAGCACACACTGGGTGGCTCAAAAAACAGAGATTTATTTTCTCAGCATTCTGGAAGGAGGTTGGAAGTCTGAGATCATAGTACCAGTATGGCTGGGTTCTGAGTATATCCTTTTAGGCTTGCAGACAGATACCTTCTGGCTGTGTTCTCACATGATGAAGAGAGGGAAAAACAAATCTCACTCTCTTTTCTTCTCCTTAAAAGGCGACAGTTCTACTGGGTTATGTCCCCACTTTAATAACCTCATATACCTTAATTTCCTCCTAAAAATCCTATCCTCACATATAGTCACATTGGAGCATCAAAATATGAATTTAGGAAGGCCACAATTCAGTCCATAGAACTATTATTGTAAAAGTAATAAGGAGGTGAAACATTCACAACATGTATTTAATTAAAAAAACAGTTTTATAAACAATATATACTGATGTTATACATATATGTATTATATGTATATATTTGTATGGTATATATACACACAAGCATATATATATATATATATA
>NW_026652294.1:55377918-55456274 GCF_009828535.3 Hylobates moloch | reverse complement strand
ACTTATAGAAAAATTACTAAAATACATTTGGTGGTTACTTCTTGGTGATCAGATTATGAATGATACCTAATTCACCTTAGTTTTCACTTAAATAATTTCCTAAAATTGGGAAAAATATTATTAATAAATGTTACCTCAATGAACTGACATACTCTGGAAAATAATCTGCTAACTTTTATAGTGATTTAAAAACCTTTAACTCAGGTCATTATAAATGAAAATATTTCTCTCTTCAATGAACTCTCAACCTCAGAATGCATTTGTGAGTTCTCTTGCAGTGTAAATTATGAGATTATTCCTAACCTTGTCAGGTTCTAGTGACATACTGCCTACTATAATATAATAGAAGCAATTCATAAAATTTTTTTTTACCTGAACTAGTTTCAAGTTCTTTGGCTTTGCAGCTGCCATTTTTCCTGTTTCACACAGAACATTCAGTACAGGGGATACTTTATGGGACAGAACAGATAGTTGAAAGCTGATTTTACTTCCTAATTCTCCCTTGTTATTCTGGCATTAAGGTTGCATTAGAAGGATGCAAAGATGTTTGATGAAAGTGATCTGTGCTTGGGTTGGTGCTCTGCAAATGCTTTAAAGGTGTGGCACATGACATTGAGCCAGTGCATCCAGGTGGAGCCTGGGACAGACAGAAAACCCTAGGTTGGTAAACACCTGTCACAAGAAGCCTCACTAAGGAATTCTTGGGGAGTTGAACAGTGGAGCACACTGCAATCCTCACAGGCAGCAGCCATAGTAAGCAATGTTCAGCATTTGCTGTGCCTTAGGGATGCACACAGCATAACCCTACTTCAGCAGCTCACTGCAGAAAGTGAACCATATCCCATCAAACAAGCAGTCAAGTGCTTGCCAAAGGAAGTTCCCAAAGAGTATTGCTCTGAGTTCAAGGTGTGAGCTGTTGGGTCCGGGTGTGAGAGACAGACAGAGGCAGGGCAAGGCTGTCAGTGTACACTGTTCCAGGAACAAATGTTTGCAAATTTAAGGCACTTTATATTGCAGCCAATAAACTCTTTTAGTAGCATCTGGTTTTGCTTCATGAGTGACTTCTGAAATAATGTGTGCTATTTTTAATACTCAATATCTGTGTTTGCCATGACATTAAAAAGATTCAGAAACAATGGGTTGCATGGGGTGAAGCCAAGATGGCCGAATAGGAACAGCTCCGGTCTCCAGCTCCCAGCCTGAGGGACACAGAAGACAGGTGATTTCTGCATTTCCATTTGAGGTACTGGGTTCATCTCACTAGGGAGTGCCAAACAGTGGGTGCAGGACAGTCGGTGCAGCGCACTGTGCGTGAGCCGAAGCAGGACAAGGCATTGCCTCACTCAGGAAGTGCAAGGGGTCAGGGAGTTCCCTTTCCTAGTCAAAGAAAGGGGTAACAGATGGCACCTGGAATATCGGGTCAGTCCCACCCTAATATTGCACTTTTCCAATGGGCTTGGAAAACGGCACACCAGGAGATTGTGTCCTGCACTTGGCTTGGACGGTCCTATGCCCATGGGGTCTCGCTGATTGCTAGCACAGCAGTCTGAGATCAAACTGCAAGGTGGCAGCAAGGCTGGCAGAGGGGCGCCCACCATTGCCCAGGCTTGCTTAGGTAAACAAAGCAGCCAGGAAGCTCGAACTAGGTGGAGCCCACCACAGCTCAAAGAGGCCTGCGTGCCTCTGTAGGCTCCACCTCTGGGGGCAGGGCACAGACAAACAAAAACTCAGCAGGAACCTCAGCAGACTTAACTGTCCCTGTCTGACAGCTTTGAAGAGAGTAGTGGTTCTCCCAGCACTCAGCTGGAGATCTGAGAACCAACAGAATGCTTCCTAAAGTGGGTTCCTGACCCCTGAGCAGCCTAACTGGGAGGCACCCCCCAGGAGGGACAGGCTAAAACCTCACTCGGCCGGGTACTCCTCTGACACAAAACTTCCAGAGGCACTATGAGACAGCTGAATTTGTGGTCTCATGAAAATCTGCTGTTCTACAGCCACTGCTGCTGACACCCAGCCAAACAGGGTCTGGAGTGGACCTCTAGCAAACTCCAACAGACCTGCAGCTGAGGGTCCTGTCTGGTAGAAGGAAAACTAACAAACAGAAAGGACACCCACACCAAAAACCCATCTGTAGTTTACCATCATCAAAGACCAAAAGTAGATAAAACCACAAAGATGGGGAAAAAACAGAGCAGAAAAACTGGAAACTCTAAAAAGCAGAGCACCTCTCCTCCTCCAAAGGAATGCAGTTCCTCACCAGCAACGGAACAAAGCTGGACAGAGAATGACTTTGACGAGTTGAGAGAAGAAGGCATCAGATAATCAAACTACTCCGAGCTACGGGAGGAAATTAAAAAAATAGCACAGAAGTTAAAAACTTTGAAAAAAATTTAGACGAATGGATAACTAGAATACCCAATGCAGAGAAGGGCTTAAAGGAGCTGATGGAGCTGAAAGCCAAGTTTTGAGAACTACACGAAGAGTGCAGAAGCCTCGGTAGCTGATGCGATCAACTAGAAGAATGGGTATCAGTGATGGAAGATGAAATGAATGAAATGAAGCGAGAAGGGAGGTATGGACAAAAAAGAATAAAAAGAAATGAACAAAGCCTCCAAGAAATATGGGACTATGTGAAAAGACCAAACCTATGTCTGACTGGTGTACCTGAAAGTGACAGGGAGAATGGAATCAAGTTGGAAAACACTCTGCAAGAAACTATCCAGGAGAACTTCCCCAATCTACAAAGACAGGCCAACATTCAGATTCAGGAAATACAGAGAATGCCACAAAGATACTCCTCGAGAAGAGCAACTCCAAGTCACATAATTGTCAGATTCACCAGAGTTGAAATGAAGGAAAAAATGTTAAGGGCAGCCAGAGAGAAAGGTCGGGTTACCCACAAAGGGAAGCCCATCAGACTAACAGCAGATCTCTCCGCAGAAACTCTACAAGCCAGAAGACAGTGGGGGCTGATATTCAACATTCTTAAAGAAAAGAATTTTCAACCCAGAATTTCATATCCAGCCAAACTAAGCTTCACAAGTGAAGGAAAAATACCTTACAGACAAGCAAATGCTGAGTGATTTTGTCACCACCAGGCCTGCCCTAAAAGAGCTCCTGAAGGAAGCACTAAACATGGAAAGGAACAAGCGGTACCAGCCACTGCAAAAACATGCCAAATTGTAAAGACCATGGAGGCTAGGAAGAAACTGCATCAACTAATGAGGAAAATAATCAACTAACATCATAATGACAGGATCTCATTCACACATAACAATATTAACTTTAAATGTAAATGGGCTAAATGCTCCAATTAAAAGACACAGACTGGCAAATTGGATAAGGAGTCAAGACCCATCAGTGTGCTGTATTCAGGAAACCCATCTCACGTGCAGAGACACACATAGACTCAAAATAAAGGGATGGAGGAAGATCTATCAAGCAACTGGAAAACAAAAAAAGGCAGGGGTTGCAATCCTAGTCTCTGATAAAACAGACTTTAAACCAACAAAGATCAAAAGAGACAAAGAAGGCCATTACATAATGGTAAAGGGATCAATTCAACAAGAAGAGCTAACTATCCTAAATATATATGCACCCAATACAGGAGCACCCAGATTCATAAAGCAAGTCCTGAGTGACCTACAAAGGGACTTAAACTCCCACACAATAATAATGGGAGATTTTAACACCCCACTGTCAACATTAGACAGATCAACGAGACAGAAAGTTAACAAGGATACCCAGGAATTGAACTCAGCTCTGCACAAAGTGGACCTAATAGACATCTACAGAACTCTCCACCCCAAATCAACAGAATATACACTTTTTCAGCACCACACCACACCTATGCCAAAATTGACCACATAGTTGGAAGTAAAGCACTCCGCAGCAAATGTAAAAGAACAGAAATTATAACAAACTGTCTCTCAGACCACAGTGCAATCAAACTAGAACTCAGGATTAAGAAACTCACTCAAAACCGCTCAACTACATGGAAACTGAACAACCTGCTCCTGAATGACTACTGGGTACATAATGAAATAAAGGCAGAAATAAAGATGTTCTTTGAAACCAACAACAACAAAGACACAATATACCAGAATCTCTGGGACACATTCAGAGCAGTGTGTAGAGGGAAATTTATAGCACTAAATGCCCACAAGAGAAAGCAGGGAAGATCCAACATTGACACCCTAACATCACAATTAAAAGAACTAGAAAAGCAAGAGCAAACACATTCAAAAGCTAGCAGAAGGCTAGAAATAACTAAAATCAGAGCAGAACTGAAGGAAATACAGACACAAAAAACCCTTCAAAAAATTAATGAATCCAGGAGCTGGTTTTTTGAAAAGATCAACAAAACTGATAGACCACTAGCAAGACTAATAAAGAAGAAAAGAGAGAAGAATCAAATAGATGCAATAAAAAATGAAAAAGGGGATATCACCACCGATCCCACAGAAATACAATCTACCATCAGAGAATACTACAAATGCCTCTAAGCAAATAAACTAGAAAATCTAGAAGAAATGGATAAATTCCTGGACAAATACACCCTCCCAAGACTAAACCAGGAACAAGTTGAATCTCTGAATAGACCAATAACAGGCTCTGAAATTGTGGCAATAATCAATAGCTTACCAACCAAAAAGAGTCCAGGACCTGATGGATTCACAGCTGAATTCTACCAGAGGTACAAGGAGGAAGTGGTACCATTCCTTCTGAAACTATTCCAATTGATAGAAAAAGAGGGAATCCTCCCTAACACATTTTATGAGGCCAGCATCGTCCTGATACAAAAGCCTGGCAGAGACACAACCAAAAAAGAGAATTTCAGACCAATATCCTTGATGAACATTGATGCAAAGATCCTCAATAAAATACTGGCAAACCGAATCCAGCAGCACATCAAAAAGCTCATACACCATGATCAAGTGGGTTTCATCCCTGGGATGCAAGGCTGGTTCAACGTACGCAAATCAATAAATGTAATCCAGCATATAAACAGAACCAAACACAAAAACCACATGATTATCTCAATAGATGCAGAAAAGGCCTTTGACAAAATTCAACAATCTTCATGCTAAAAACTCTCAATAAATTAGATATTGATGGGATGTATCTCAAAATAATAAGAGCTATCTATGACAAACCCACAGCCAATATCATACTGAATGGGCAAAAACTGGAAGCATTCCCTTTGAAAACTGGCACAAGACACGGATGCCCTCTCTCACCACTCCTATTCAACACAGTGCTGGAAGTTCTGGCCAGGGCAATCAGGCAGGAGAAGGAAATAAAGGGCATTCAATTAGGAAAAGAGGAAGTCAAATTGTCCCTGTTTGCAGATGACATGATTGTATATCTAGAAAACCCCATTGTCTAAGCTCAAAATCTCCTTAAGCTGATTAGCAACTTCAGCAAAGTCTCAGGATACAAAATCAATGTACAAAAATCACAAGCATTCTTGTACACCAATCACAGACAAACAGAGAGCCAAATCATGAGTGAACTCCCATTCACAATTGCTTCAAAGAGAATAAAATACCTAGGAATCCAACTTACAAGGGATGTGAAGGACCTCTTCAAGGAGAACTACAAACCACTGCTCAATTAAATAAAAGAGGACACAAACAAATGGAAGAACATTCCATGCTCATGGGTTGGAAGAATCAATATCGTGAAAATGGCCATACTGCCCAAGGTAATTTATAGATTCAATGCCATCCCCATCAAGCTACCAATGACTTTCTTCACAGAATTGGAAAAAACTACTTTTTTTCCAAAGTTCATATGGAACCAAAAAAGAGCCTGCATCACCAACTCAATCCTAAGCCAAAAGAACAAAGCTGGAGGCATCATGCTACCTGACTTCAAACTATACTACAAGGCTACAGTAACTAAAACAGCATGGTACTGGTACCACAACAGAGACATAGATCAATGGAACAGAACAGAGCCCTCAGAAATAATGCTGCATATCTAGAACTATCTGATCTTTGACAAACCTGACAAAAACAAGCAATGGGGAAAGGATTCCCTATTTAATAAATGGTGCTGGGAAAACTGGCTAGCCATATGTAGAAAGCTGAAACTGGATCCCTTCCTTACACCTTATACAAAAATTAATTCAAGATGGATTAAAGACTTACATGTTAGACCTAAAACCATAAATACCCTAGAAGAAAACCTAGGCAATACCATTCAGGACATAGGCATGGGCAAGGACTTCATATCTAAAACACAAAAAGCAATGGCAACAAAAGCCAAAATTGACAAATGGGATCTAATTAAACTAAAGAGCTTCTGCACAGCAAAAGAAACTACCATGAGAGTGAACAGGCAACCTACAGAATGGGAGAAAATTTTCGCAACCTACTCATCTGACAAAGGGCTAATATCCAGAATCTACAATGAACTCAAACAAATTTACAAGAAAAAAACAAACAACCCCATCAAAAAGTGGGCGAAGCACATGAACAGACATTTCTCAAAAGAAGACATTTATGCAGCCAAAAAACACATGAAAAAATGCTCATCATCATTGGCCATCAGAGAAATGCAAATCAAAACCACAGTGAGATACCATCTCACACCAGTTAGAATGGCCATCATTACAAAGTCAGGAAACAACAGGTGCTGGAGAGGATGTGGAGAAATAGGAACACTTTTACACTGTTGGTGGGACTGTAAACTAGTTCAACCATTGTGGAAGTCAGTGTGGCGATTCCTCAGGGATCTAGAACTAGAAATACCATTTGACCCAGCCATCCCATTACTGGGTATATACCCAAAGGGCTATAAATCATGCTACTATAAAGACACATGCACACGTATGTTTATTGCGGCACTATTCATGACAGCAAAGACTTGGAACCAACCCAAATGTCCAACAACGATAGACTGGATTAAGAAAATGTGGCACATATACACCATGGAATACTATGCAGCCATAAAAAATGATGAGTTCATGTCCTTTATAGGGACATGGATGAAACTGGAAATCATCATTCTCAGTAAACTATCACAAGGACAAAAAACCAAACACCACATGTTCTCATTCATAGGTGGGAATTGAACAATGAGAACTCATGGACACAGGAAGGGGAACATCACACTCCAGGGACTGTTGTGGGGTGGGGGGAGGGGGGAGGGACAGCATTAGGAGATATGCCTAATGCTAAATGACGAGTTAATGGGTGCAGTAAACCAACATGGCACATGGATACATATGTAACAAACCTGCACATTGTGCACATGTACCCTAAAACCTAAAGTGTAATAATAAAAAAAAGAAACAATGGGTTAACCAAATGGCATTCTGTCATTATCTGAATTCAACCCATTTATGAGAAATGAAAACAAAGGTAAAAAGTTGAAGAAATTTGGTAGTAAAGTAAAAATTATTAAATATTCAGAGTCAATGTCTCTCCTCACTTAACTGGCTCTTTGACTAATAGTTTAATATTCACATGGCTTAAAATTCAATTCATTTAGTACCTCCTCTGCTGCTGAGCAAAACCTGGTACACATCCTACCCCCAAGGCATATTATAATATTAAATCTCATAAAAAGAAGGAAGATAATGTATTAGTCCATTTTTATGCTGCTATAAAGATACTACCCAAGATAGTAATTTATGAACAAAAGGGGTTTAATTGACTCACAATTCTGCATGGCTGGGAAAGCCCCAGGAAACTTACAATCATGGCAGAAGGGGAAGCAGGCACTTTCTTCACAAGGTGGCAGGAAAGAGAACGAGTGTGTGTAGGAGGAAATATCAAACACATGTAAAAGCATCAAATCTCATGAGAACTCACTCACTATCATGAGAACAGCATGGGGGATTCCACCCCCATGATCCAGTCACCTTCCACCAGGTCTCTCAATACCTGGGATTACAATTAAAGATGAGATTTGCATGGGGCACGAAGCCTAACCATATTATTCTCCCTCTGGACCCTCCCAAGTCTCATGTCTTTTCGCATTTGAAAACCAGTCATGCCTTCCCAACAGTCGCCCAAAGTCTTATCTTATTTCAATATTGTCCACAGTCCATAGTGTCATCTGAGACAAGGCAAGTTTCTTCTGCCTATGAGCCTGTAAAATCAAAAACAAGTTGGTTACTTCCTAGATACAAAGGGGGTAGAGGCATTGGATAAATGCTTCCATTGCAAGTGGGAGAAATTGGCCAAAACAATGGGCTACAGGCCCCAAGCAAGTGCAAAACCCAGTAGAGCAGTCAGTAAATCATAAAGCTCCAAAATAGTCTTATTGGAATCTATGTCTCACATCTAGGTCAGGCTGATTCAAAAGGTTGGCTTCCATGGCCTTGGGCAGCTCTGACCCTATGTCTTTGCAGGGAACAGCCCCCTGCCCCAGCTGCTTTCATGGCTAGTGTTGAGTGTCTGTGGTTTTTCCAGGTGCATGGTGTAAGCTGTTGGGGGATCTACCATTCTGGGGTCTAGAGAAGGGTGGCCCTCTTCTCACAGCTCCACTAGGCAGTGCCCCAGTCAGGACTTTGTGTGGGGGCTCCAACCCCATGTTTCCCCTTTGCACAACCCTAGCAGAGGTTCTCCATGAGGGCTCCGCCCCTGCAGCAGACTTCTGCCTGAACATCCAGGTGTTTCCATACATCCTCTGAAATCTAGGCAGAGGTTTTCAAATCTCTGTTCTTGTCTTCTGCATACCTGCAAGCCCAATACCATGTGGAAGCCACCAATACTTGGGGGTTACACCTTCACAGCCTGAGCTGTACCTTGGCCCCTTTCAGCCCTGGCTGCTGGTATGCAGGGCACCAAGTCCTGAGGCTGCACAGAGCAGTGGGGTCCTGGGCCCAGCCCATGAAACCATTTTTTTCTCCTAGGCCTCTGGGCCTGTGATGGAAGGGGCTGTCATGAAGGTCTCTGACATGCTCTGGAGACATTTTTCCCCACTGTCAATGCTGTTAACATTCTAATTCTAATTCTAATTCTAACATTCTAATTCTCATTACTAATGCAAATTTCTGCATCAGGCTTGAATTTCTCCTCAGAAAATAGGTTTTGCTCTTCTATCAGATGGTCAGCCTACAAATTTTCCAAACTTTTATGATCTGCCACCTCTTGAATGCTTTGCTGCTTAGAAATTTCTTCTTCCAAATACCATAAATCATCTCTCTCAAGTTCAAAGTTCCACAGATCTTTAGGGCAGGGGCAAAGTGTCACTAGTCTCTTTGATAAAGCATAGTAAGAGTGACCTTTACTCCAGTTCCCAATAAGTTCCTCATCTCCATCTAAGACCATCTCAGCCTGGACTTCATTGGCCATATCATTATCAGCATTTTGGTCAAGGCCATTCAACAAGTCTCTAGGAAGTTCCAAACTTTCCCACATCTTCCTGTCTTCTTCTGAGCCCTCCAAACTGTTCCAACCTCTGCCTGTTACCCAGTTCCAAAGCTGCTTCCACATTTTGGGTATCTTTACAGCAGGACCCCACTCTCTATGGGTACCAATTGACTGTGTTAGTCTGTTTTCACACTGCTATGAAAAAGTCCCTTAGACTGGGTAATTTGTAAAGAAAAGAGGTTTAATGGACTCACAGTTCCACATGGCTGGGGAGGCCTCAAAAACTTATAATCATGGAAGAAGGGGAATCAGGCATGTCTTACATGGCTGCAGGTGAGAGAGAAGTGTGAGTAGGTGAGATGCCAGACACTTAAGAAATCATAAGCTCTCAAGAGAACTCATTCACTATCACAAGAACAGCATGAACATATTATTGAAAAATGGCCCCATGATCCAATCACTTCCTACCAGGCCTCTCCCTCAACACCTGGGGATTACAATTCAAAATGAGATTTGGGTAGGAACACAAAGCCTAACCATATCAGATAACATCATGGTTACTGAGGCTTTGTTTTATTTGTTGAAGTTCAGAAAATAATAATCCCAATTATGATGTTTTAGCATGCTGAACACTTTGAATTAAAGACATTAAAAGGCCTTAGAAACTGCCTCAGAATCAAGACCTCTGTAACCTATCCTGTTTCTACCCTGCTAAGTGCAGGGAGGGGCCCTCTTTAAAGTTCCGTTATCCTGACTGAGGAAACTCTTCCACAAGAAATGTCATTATCTTGGAACCCCTTTCCTGGAATCTACATTAACTGGATGAGTTTTACTCTTATTGCTAGAGAGGAAACTAAAAGTCTCCATGCGCAGAACACCATATCTGGACAGATTTTTTTTACCTATTCTTTCAACTATTCTTCCAAGAGTTGTTAGAGAGATTTTATCTGCATAATAAAACAACTTTTGTTCACAGTGCAATTCCACCCTTACCTGCCCTTAACTGTTGCCACGTCCCCTAGAGCCCAAAGAATCTTTGTTCCAGGCTATTGTCTGATATTTGGTTCCATTCATTTCCCCTAAAAATCATTTACTCTTCCTGTAAAATTGTCCACATTTCCCACTTCCCTCCCACTAAGAAATGGGTATTAAATCCAACTGTTTGGTCCTACTTTGAGTCTCATTTATTGTTGTCACTGTTTAATAAGTAAATGTATTGTGTTCTCCTATGACTACCCTCTAATTTCTTTGTTATTTTAAAAAAAGATTTTGTGAGTACTTAGTAGGATGTTTATATTCATGGGGCACATTAAATGTTTTGATACAGACATGGAATGCAAAATAAGCACATCATGGAGAATGGGGTATCCATCCCTCAAGCATTTATCCTTTGAGTTAAAAAAAATGGAATTATACTCTTTAAATTATTTTAAAATGTACAATTAAGTTGTTAGTGACTGTAGTCATCCTATTGTGCTATCAAATACTAGGTCTTATTTAGTCTTTCTTTTTTTATATACCAATTAACCATTCCCACCTACCCCATTCAGCCCCCCACTATACTTGCCACCCTCTGGTAACCATCCTTCTACTCTCTATCTCCATGAGTACAATTGCTTTGATCTTTAAAGTCTACAGATAAATGAGAACATGCAATGCTTGTTGTCCCCTTTATCATTACGTAGTGACCTTCTTTGTCTCTTGTATAGTTTTGGTCTTAAAATCTATTTTGTCTCATATAAGTATAGTGACTGCTGCTCTTTTTTGGTTTCCATTAGCATGGTATATCTTTACCTTCCCTTTTATTTCAGTCTATGTGTGTTTTTATAGGTGAAGTCTATTTCTTACAGGCAACAGATTAATGGGTCATCTTTCTTGCCTTTCTAAGCCTGGCTTATTTCACTGAACATAATGATCTCCAGTTCCATTCATGTTGTTGTAAGCGACTAGATCTTATTTTTTATGGCTGAATAATAGTCCATTTTGTCTATGTACCACATTTTCTTTATCCATTTGTCTGTTGATGGACACTTAGGTTGCTTCCAAATCTTAGCTATTGTAAACAGAGCTGCAACAAACATAGGAGTTCAGAAATCTCTCTAATATAATGATTTCCTTTCGAGTATATAGCCAGCAGTGGATTTGCTGGATCATATAGTTGCTCAATTTTTAGTTTATTGAGAGACTTCCAAACTGTTCTCCATAGCGGTTGTACTAACTAACATTCCCACCAACAGTGTTTGAGGATTCCCTTTTCTCCACATCCTGGCCAGCATTTGTTATTGCCTTCCTTTTGTATAAAAGCCATTTTAACCATTTTAACTGGTATGAGATAACATCTTATTGTAGTTTTGACTTGCATTCCCCTGATGATCAATGTTGTTAAGCACCTTTTCATATGTATGTTTGCCACGTGTATGTCTTCTTTTGAGAAATGTCTATTCAAATCTTTTGCCCTTTTAAAAATCAGATTATTAGATTTTTTCCTACAGCGTTGTTGGAGCTCCTCATATATTCTGGTTACTAATCCCTTGTCAGACATGTAGTTTGCAAATATTTTTTCCCATTCTGTGGGTTGTCTCTTCACTTTGTGGATTTCTTCTTTGCTATGCAGAAGCTTTTTAACTTGATATGATTTCATTTGTCCATTTTTTCTTTGGTTGCCTGCATTTGTGGGATATTGCTCAAGAAATCTTTCACTGATGTTTTATAGTTTTCATTATAGAGATCTTTCATTTCTTTGGTTAATTCTTAGATATTTAATTTTATGTGTGGCTATTTAAATGGAATTCATTTTTATTTCTTTTTCTGAGTGTTCACTGTTGGCATATAGAAATGCTACTCATTTCTGTATGTTGATTTTGTATTCTGCAACATTACTGAATTTGTTTATCAGTTCTAATGGTTTTCTTGTGGGGTCTTTAGGTTTTTCCAAATACAAGATTATATCATTAGCAAACAAGGATAATTTGAATTCTTGCTTTTCCATTTTGATGCCCTTTATTTGTTCTCTTGTGTGATTGCTCTAGCTAGGACTTACAATACTATATTGAATAACAGTGGTGACAGTGGGAATCCTTGTCATGTTTCAGATCTGAGAGGAAAGGCTTTCAGTTTTTCCCCATTCAGTATAGTACTTGCTGTGGGTCTGTCATATATGGCTTCTATTATGTTGAAGTATGTTCCTTCTATCCCCAGGTTTTGAGGATTTTTATCATGAAGAGATGTTGAATTTTACCAAATGCTTTTTCAGCATCAATTAAAATGATCATATGGTTTTTATCCTTCATTCTGTTGACATGATGTATCATTTTCATTGATTAGATATGTTGAACCATCCTTTCATCCCAGGATAAATCCCACTTGATTATGATGAATGATATTTGTAACCTATTTTTGAATTTGGTTTGCTAGGATTTTGTTGAGGATTTTTGCATCAATCTTCATCAGTGATACTTGCCTGTAATTCTTTTTTTTTTTTAATGTGTCTTTGTCTGATTTTGGTATCAGGATAATACTGGCCTCATAGAATGAGTTTGGGAGTATTTCCTCCTCCTTTATTTTTCTGGAATTGTTTGAGTAGAATTGGTATTAGTTCTTAAAATGTTTGGTAGAATTGAGCAGTGAAGCCATCATATTTCAAGGTTTTTTTGTTTCTTTGTTTTTGTTGTTGTTGTTTTATTAACTGGGAGACTTTTTATTATGACTTTAATCTAGTTACTTGTTATTGCTGTCTTCAGGTTTTGGATTTCTTCTCAGTTCAGTCTTGGTAGGTTGTTTGTGTCTAGGAATTTCTTCATTTCTTCTAGATTTTCCAATTAAATGGCATATAGTTGCTCCTACTATCCACTAATGAGCCTTTGAATTTCTGCAGTTTCAGAAGTAATGTCTCTTTTATCACTTCTGATTGTATGTATTTGGATCTTCTCCCTTTTTATTCTCAGTCTGGTTAAAAGTTTGTCCATTTGGTTTAACTTTTCACTTCTTTGTTTTCTCAGTCTGGCTAAAAGTTTGTCCACTTTGTTTAACTTTCCAAATAACCAACTTTTAATTTTTTCTATTGTCGTTTTCATTTCATTTTTATTTATTTCTGCTCTAATATTTATTATTTCTTTTCTTCAACTAATTTTGGGTTTGCTTTGTTCTTGCTTTTCTGTTTCTTTAAGATGCATTGTTAGATTGCTTATTTGAAATTTTTCTCCTTTTTGGGGTAGAAACTTATAGCTATAAATTTCCCTGTTAGTACCCCTTTTGCTGTATTACATAGGATTTGGCATGTTGTGTTTCCATTATCATTTGTTTTAAGAAATTTTTCAATTTCCTTCTTAAAGTTTTTCATTTATCCACTGGTCATTCAGGAGCCTATAGTTTATTTTCCACACATTCATATACTTTCCAAAATTCCTCTTGTTGTTAATTTCTAGTTTAATTCCATTGTGGTCAGAGAAGATGCTTAATATTATTTCCATTTCTCTAAATGTTTTAAGACTTGTTTTGTGACCTAATTATGGTCTATTTTGGAGAATAATCCATGTGCAGAGGAAAAGAATGTGTATTCTGCATCTCTTAGATAAAATGTTCTGTAAATATCTATTGGATCCATTTGGTCTATAGTGCAGATTAAGTCTAGTATTTCTTTGTTGATTTTCTGTTGGGAAGATCTGTCTCATAATAAAAGTTGGATATTGAAATCTCAACTATTATTGTATTGGGCCCTCTCTCTTTACCTATAATTATATTCCCTTTATATATCTGGGTGCTCCAGTGTTGGGTGCATGTATATTTAAAATTGCTTTCTTCTCTTGCTAAATTGTCTCCTTTATCATTACATAGTTACCTTCTTTGTCTCTTGTATAGTTTTGGTCTTAAAATCTGTTTTGTGTCATATAAGTATAGTGACTGCTGCTCTTTTTTGGTTTCCATTAGCATGGTATATCTTTTACCTTCCCTTTTATTTCAGTCTATGTGTGTGTTTATAGGTGAAGTCTGTTTCTTGTAGGCAACAGATTAATGGGTCATCTTTCTTAATCCATTCAGCCAGACTATGTCTTTTGTTTGAAGCATTTAGTAATTTATATCTAATGTTATTATTGATAAGTAAGGACTTACTCCTGCCATTTTGTTATTTGTTTTCTGGTCACGATTTCCATCTTTCTTTTCTTCCTACCTTCCTCTAGTGAGGGTGATTTTCTCTAGTGATATAATTTTTAGATTCCTGCTTTTTATTTTGTCTATTCATTGTATGTTTTTTGGTTTGAGGTCACTATGAGGCTTGTTAATACTATCTTATAACATTGTATTTTAACCTCATTACAACCTAACACTATCTGCATAAATAGACAAACAAAAATAGACTAATACAAATGCCAAACCTTAATTTCAACCCCCAGTTTTTTTTTAACTTTTTGTTGTTTCTATTTATATCCTCTTGTAATGGCTATGTCTTGAAAAGTTGCTGTAGTTATTATTTTTGATTGGTTCATTATTGAGTCTTTCTACTTAGGGTAAGAGTAATTTACATACCACATTTACAGTGTGTAATATTTTGTGTTTTTCTGTGCTGTTACACAGAAAACCCATGAGTTTTATGCCTTCAGGTGATTATTTATTGCTCATCATTGTCCTTTTCCTTCTGATAGAGATATTTCCTTTAGCATTTCGTGTAGGACACGTCTGGCATTGCTGAAATCCCTCAGGTTTTGTTTGTCTGGGAAAGTGCTTATTTCTTCTTCATGTTTGAAGGATAGTTTTACTGGATTTACTATCCTAGCATAATTTATTTTTCCATCAGCATTTTAAATATGTCATACCACTCTCTCCTGGCCTGTAAAGTTTCCACTGAAAAGTCTGATGCCACACATATTGGAGCTCCATTGTATGTTATTTGTTTCTTTCTCTTGTTGCTTTTAGGATGCTTTTTTAATCCTAGACCTTTTGGAGTTTGATTAGTAAATATATTGAGGTAGTCTTCTTTGGGTTAAATCTGCGTGGGGTTTTATAACCTTCTTGTACTTGAATACTGGTATCTTTCTCCAGGCTTGGGAAGTTTCCTGTTATTAACCTTTTGAATAAACTTTCCATATCTCTTTCTCTACCTCCTCTTTTAAAGCCAATAAGTCTTACATTTGCTGTTTTGTGAATATTTTCTAGATTTCTCAGATGGGCTTCTTTTTTATTATTTTTTCTTCTCTGATTGTATTGTCAAATAGCCTGTTTTCAGCTCACTAATTCTTTCTTCTGCTTGATCAGTTCTGCTACTAAGAGACTGATACATTCTTCAGTACATCAATTGTGTTTTCAACCCTAAAATTTCTGCTTGTTTCTTATAATTATTTTAATCTCTGATAAATTGATCTGATATAATTCTGAATTCCTTCCCTGTGTTATCTTGAATTTCTTCAAGTTCCCTCAACATAGATATTATGAATTCTCTGTCTGAAAGGTTACATATTTCTGTTTCTCTATGATTGGTCCCTGGAGCCTTATTTAGTTCATTTGTTGAGGTCATGTTTTCCTGGATGGTCTTAATGCTTGTCTGTTATGCCTGGGCATTGAAGAGTTAGGTGTTTATTATAGTCTTCACTGTGTAAGCTTATTTGTAGCTGTCCTTCTGGGGAAGCCTTTCCAGATACTTGAAAAAACTTAGGTGTTGTGATCTAAGATGTTTCTGCTTTAGGGGGCACCCCAAACCTAGTCACATCATGATTCTTGCAGATTCATAGAGGTACTGTCTTGATGGTGTTGGACAAGATCTGGAAGAATTATCTGGATTACAAGGCAGACTCTTGCTCTCCTCTCTTACTTTCCCCTAAACATAGTTTATCTGTTCTGAGCCACCTAAAGCTGGGGGCACAAAACACAAACACTCCTGTGGCCACCACCACTATGACTGCATTGGGTCTGACCTGAAGTCAGGACAACACTGGGTCTCACCCCAAATCTGTTGTAACTACTACCTGGCTAATACCTGTGTTCACTCAAGTCCCTGGACTTCTAAAATCAGCAGATGGCAAAGCCAGAGAGGCCTTTGTCCTTTCCTTCAAGGTGATGTGGTCCCCCAGGTGCTGGGTGCATCCATAAGTGTCATCAAGGAGTTAGGAAATAGAGTAAAAAACCTTAGATGTCTACCTGGTATTCTATTATATTGCAGCTAAAATGGCACACAAACCACAACACACACTTCTTCCCATGCTTCCCTCCCCTTTCCAAAGACAGAGGAGCCTCACTCGGTAGCTACTGCCACCCCAGGCCACAAAGAGTACTGCCAGACTACTGCCAATATTCCCTTAAGGCCCAAGCTTTCTTAAGTCAACTTGTCCTTAATGCTGGCTGGCCTGGGCTTCACCCTTCAGGGCAACAGGCTCTTCTCTGTTCCACAGTAGATTCACAAATGCCATCCAAGAGTCAGTTCCTGGAACTGAGGACCTCAGGAGCCCTCTTGGTGCTGTACCCATCTGTGGCCATGCTGGTGCAAAGTCATAGTCCCCTTCACTTTTCCCTCTGCTTTTCTCAGGCAGAAGGAGTTTTACCCCCGAGCCACTAGAGCTGGTAATATGCTGAGTCTCACCTGAAGCCAGCAAGTCTCAGAGGCTCACCCAAGACCCTCGATATAGTACCTGGGTATCGAAGCTAATGATTCAGGGCCCAATCAGATGATGAATGCTTCCAGGACCGGGTCATTTTCTTCAAGCAAGGGGTTCCCTTCTGACCCAGGGTGTATCTAGAAATGTCATCTGGAAGCTAGAGTCTGGAAGAGTGCCTTCTTAACTATGACCAGTACCCTATCCTGCTGTGACTGAGCTGGTATCCTTGGTGCAAGACAAAGTCCTCCCCATTCCCTTGCCTCTAAGTTGAAGGAAGGTCTCTGGAGAAGTGGGTCATGGAGCCTGGAGGGGTAAAGCCAGCACTCCCTTGGCTACCCCAACCCCCCGGTTCACTGTCTCTGCATCTAGTTCAGCACTAGCGCTCACCTAAGTTTTGCAGTCTTTATGGCCTAGACTGCCTTTCAAGTTTACTGGGAGACACAGAATGCTGTAGCCCTCAGTGGTGAAGTTTGCAGGCACTCAAGTTCAGACCACTGGGATCGGTTATTCTCCTCTGGCTAGAGCTGATTTAAATGCTCCCTTCCTGGAAGGGGATCAGCTGAGTTTGGTCTGCTTTTCCTTTCTGTTCTAATAGGACAGCACTCAGTTTCATGCCTCACAATGTACCAGTAGGTAGCTAGTCAGACCTGATCAGGGCAGGAGAGGGCTCCCCACAACCTAACAGGAATGTCAAGTGACCATCACATGACGGTCAGGCAGCTGTCACGCTGTTTCTCCAAAATAGTAATTGGTAGCAGCCAGCACCAGGGAAAGGCAGGATCACAATAAATAGAAACACCTGAAACTAATGATCAGTAGCTTCCCAATAAGCTCTCAAGAGTTGGGCAAGTGAACTCAAGCATGCGCATTAAGAGGCAAAATGGCAGCATTTAACTGGTATATGACCTCTTAGGCATGTTCAACTGGTAAGAGAAGATTGCCTCAAGTGAGAATTCATGCAACTCCAGTAAACACACGGAGCATGCTCCCCTCCCAAGTGCTTGCAGGCCACTGTGCATGGACAGCCCACCCGAAGGGAAGAATCAGGGGAGAAAGAACGCAAGACCCTAGAAGTACAAAAATGTATAAAACCCCAAGTCAAAAGGTGAAACCATGAGCGTATCTTTCAAATCACCTGCTTGGCCCTCTTCCAACTGTACTTTTCCTTCCTTTCATTCCTGCTCCAAAGCTTTTTAATAAATTTTCACTCCTGCTCTAAAACTTGCCTTAGTCTCTCCTTTTGCCTTATAGCCCTCAGTCAAATTCTTTCTTCTGAGGAGGCAAGAATTAAGGTTGCTGCAGATCCTTATGGATTTGCTGCAGGTAACAACAACTGCTGTGTTCTCCCTTCCCCAGCACCCAGACATACTTTTTTCACCACATCGCTGCTGCAGGGGGATGAGAGAGGGGTTGGCAATTCAGAACTGTTTTTTCTGTCTCTTCAGTGCCTCTTTCAGCAATACGAAGTTAAAACCAGATACTATGAGGGCTCACTGGATTTTTGGTTCATAGGAAGGTGTTTTTTCTTTGTAGATACTTGTTATTTTGGTGCTCCTGTTGGGGCGATGATCAGTGGAGGCTTTATTCCACGATTTTGCTCCACCTTCTGAGTCTCATATTTTGTGTGTTTCCTGCACATTTTCGCACATTAATACATTTGTATATGTTTTCTCCTGTTAATCTCTTCATTGTCAATTTATTTCAGCAGACAGTTAATCAAATCTTCATAGGGAAAATTTAAACTTCCCTATATATTTTCTATGCAAGTGAAAATATAAGGTTGTAGGTGAGAACCTGGGTTCAAGAGTTAAAAACAAAAAGCAGAATTCACATCCCATTTTCACTGTGTGAACTTGAATGTTATTTAACCTCAATATTTTCATCTCTAAAATAATGTATTAATAACAAGCTTCAGAGTGCTGTTTGAGGATAAAATAACAAGCAAACTATAAGGCATATGGTGATTACACAAAAAATCATGTTACTATTATCTACAAATGTTTACTATGACATATTATTATGACCAATTTACTATTTTAAAAAAGACTGAAAGTACTAAATTCTATGTCATAGTTCATCTTGTTGGAAAACCACAGTCCCAGTTCCTTTACCTCCAAAGTATATTTTTCCTCCAAGTGCAAATATAGATATGTTAGTTTTTTTTTATTTTTAAATTTCAGCAATCTGTATCATCAAGCTCTGGAAAGAAGTTAAAAACACACAAACAAAAGCCTAATGGTTACTCTTTGTCCTTGATAGAACATATGTTAATAGTTAATGAAATCCAAGCAGAATGTCCTGCTTCAACCTTTTCATCTTCAAATCCATCTAGTCCTGGCTGTCATGCACCAACAGGAAATATCTAGGAGGCTTCTTTGCCACCTTAATTTGTTTGTCTCTTTCTCCCTTACTAGGCCTGCATTAACATTTTCTTTCTTTTATGAAAAAATATTCAAATGCAAACAGAAAGCAAAACACTTAATCCACTCTAGTAGGTCTGTGAGACATATGGCCTGTGGAGTAATTTAATCCAGCCCACCATGGAATCTGAAAATTGCTTCTTCAATCCCCTGCTGTACCCAAATCTGAATGCAGGAAGAACAGTCTCAGAAACAAGAGCTCCTGAGTGCTATTTCTAAGGGGCAAGGCCACAGAGGTGTGCAACAGCAGGGGTTTATGAATTCAATTTACTCATATTCAAAGCAATGCAAGAGACATAACTGTAGTTCTCCTCTCCTTTAAAGAACTCTCGGTTAGAATAGAAAGAAAGAATTCAAAGCTTCTAACTCATTTAGAGAACGTACAGAGCCAGAACTGACCCAGGACCAGAAGGAGACCTTCTAAAAATTCAAATAGCTCCCACTGATAACTAATCCCTTGATGAGACAAAACTGACATTATCACCTTTTCAATAAAGATGGTGCTTTGTGCAAACTGCACCCCTCCACACATACACTTTAAAAGCTAGTGATTTCTGCTGTTTTATGTACACACTTTAACAGCTGATGATTTTTTAGATTCTTTAGGGAAAAAATACTATATAAACATGCCTAAACCTTTTTAAAAAGGGTTTTGGATACTCTTCTTTGAGTACATGTGATTAAAATACTTAATAATGTCTCTGCAAAAACGAAAGACTCTACATTTTAAGGAATTACATCCCTTATAATAGTCTCATTAATTTGTTCACTCATAATGCTCACTCCAGTTTAATTTTTATTATATTATTTTCTCTTTCTTGGGTTTCCTAGTGGGTTTTCATTACTCATAGGGCTGCAGCATGTCCAAGCATGAACCTCACAATTTCATTAAGTTAATTCAGTGGCCAAGAAATGTAGTTCTTCATAAAATATTAGACATCTCCAAGAAACACAATTTGGTAGAGATATTAAAATAGATTTTTTTTAATTCAGCAAGTCATGATCATTATATCCTAGAATATAGCAAGGCACGCAGAAGATGGCATACAAGCCTCCCTAACTGCATGCCATTGCTGAATTTGGAATTACAGAATCTTTTGCCTTATCTTGGAACTGTCTCTTCATGCAGCTGTCCATTCAGTTAGTCTATTTACAAATAATTTTTGAATATTTTTATATCTGTAGGTGCTGTATGCAAATATGAAAAGCCAAAGTCCCTGAGGGCTAGTTTAATGGATTAGTCATCTCTTATTTGCTGTCCGAACCTAGCCACGTCACTTAAACTCCCTGAGCTCCAGTTCTTGCATTTACTAAATGGGGATACTACTACTTCATAGCCTTACTGTGAGGATTGAATAAAATTATCTATGTAAAAGTACCTCATACATCTAAGATGTTATAAAAATATTAGTTGGTGATGATTTCCCTGCTCACTGTAAACAGAACACAGTGACTATGATGTTATTACCCTCTCTTAATTTTTGATGACCAAGAAGGACCTTCTCACTAAGAAATGACCCTTAACCAACATCTCTTTTTTATGTAAAACTACATTAAACTCTGTACAACCAGTCCATTGCATTTCTTTCCATTCTCATCCTTGGCAGGGGTGGGGGGAGGAAATTTTTCCATATCATGGAAAATGTTACACACCTGCACTCTCCCAAGTCAAAAATTTACTTATATAATTTACTTTAATCTCACTTTCTAAGGACTTAATTTAGTGGTAAAATGAGAGGCTTTCTCAGACAAATCTGCTGGTGACTATTACCAAGTTCTATGACACTTTTGTCTCCATCCATAAAATAAATAAAATACCTATTTAATGATGAATTATGAAAATTAGAAATGAACTGTGCGCACTTTACCTAGGTGATCAAAGTCAACATCAACAGTGATAAATCATGTTCAAAATATGTACACTTAATAAGGCAAAAATGGCACTTTATAACCGTGGTCTTATTCCCCAAGCCACCTGTGTAATGATGAGAAAAACATCAGAAAAATCCCAATGAAAGGACGTTCTACAAAATACCTGACTAGTACTACTCAAAACTGTCAAGGCTATCAAAAAACAAAGAAAGTTGCAAAAACTGTTACAGCCAAAATTTTAAGGAGATATGACTTTTAAATATAATATAGTACATGGATGAGATCCTGAAACAACAAAAAAGGGCCACTTGGTAAAAACTAAGTCTAAATAAAGTAATAAAGTATGAACTTCAGTTAATAATAATACGGTTCATTAATTGTAGCAAATGTACCATGCTAATATGTTACCAATAGAAGAAATTAGGTGTGGCATATCTCAAAACTCTCTGTATTATTTTTATAATTTTTCCGATTGTGAATCATAAAAATTTAGAATCACCATTCTAAAAATAAAGTTTATTTTAAAAAGGGATGGCACATGCAAATAACTAGAAATATTGCCTCAGATATAATAAGTGTTCAAATAAATGGTAGATGTTATTACCACTATTATGTAACTGACTGGAAGGCAATTAACCCCAAAATTATGAAGAGCTATTTTTAATTAATATGCATATGATTTAAGAATGTCATGAGAGCAAAAAAGAAATACTGAAAGAACAGCATCAAACACATCTATTCTGATATTGCAATTAATAAACTAATCTGCTTCAATCTTCCTGGGTGTGATAGTTTTATGTGGCAATTTGACTGGGCTAAGAGATCCTCAGCTATCTGATACAACATTATATCTGGGTGTCTATGTGAGAGGGTTTCTGGATGAGATCAGAAATTTAATTAATAAGCTACATAGAGAAGATTTCCCTATCTATGTGAGTGGGTATCATCAAATCCACTGAAGGCCCAAATAAAACAAAAAGGCAGAAGGGTGAATTCACTCCCTCTGCATGAGCTAAGGCATCCATCTTCTGCTCTTGGACAGCAGAGCTCCTGGTTCTTGAGCTTTCAGAATTATACTGCGACCTACACACCACTGGCTCTTGGACTCTCAGGCCTTTGGTCTCAGACCAAATTATACCACCAGCTTTTCTAGTTCCCCAGTGGGGCAGATAGCATGGGACTTCCTGGCCTTCATAGCCCATAACTGCATGAGCCAATGCTTTTTTTCTTTCTTTCTTTCTTCTTTTTAATACAAGGTCTTGCTCTGTCACCTAGGCTGGAGTACAGTCATGTAATCAAAGCTCACCACAGTCTCAAACTCCTGGGCTCAAGCAATCCTCCCAGTTCAGCCTCCTCAGTTCCTGGCACTACAGGTATACACCATCAAACCTGGCTATTTAAAACAAATTATTTGTAGAGATGGGGTCTCACTATGCTGCCCAGGAGCATATATAAAAATACACACACACACACACACACACACATCCTAATATACTGTGTTAATGTAGATAGCTAGGTCAGCTATCTTTACTACTCTCAAACCAAAATGTACATTTGCCTAGGTCCAGGTCAGCTATTTTTACTACTCTCAAACCAAAATATACATTTGCCTAGATCCAGTTACCATGATCTTATTTCTGTAAACATTTAGAGTGAGATTTACATGTGTTCTTAAACATAATTAATAGCCTGAACAATCTATTGAATCTTCTTAAATTTTGGTCCCTTCTTCGTCAAAAGGTTATAATAGCATCAACCTCATAAACATGTGAGAATTAAATATAGCAATCTGTAAAAGGATCTGAATAGTGAGGTTTAAATAAAGAGGTGTTCAAAAATTCCTTTCATAATTTTTTGGCCTGGAAAATGCAGACATATTTAAATTTGTGTACATGTAGCTCACACACTTATAGGTACACATATATTTTATTTTCTACATTTGAGGAACATCTCAAATTTTACTTTGTCCAAGGAGTCTCCCTTGATTAACCTGAAAAGGCACAGAGATATTTTTCAGCACTATACTAGAAATAGAAAGTGTGAACATTGACATTAATAGGCTTAATAGACATTAGTGTTTGCATACACTATACACAAATATATTCAGCCATTCATTGCACAAGCATTTCAAGAGAGGCTTCTATGTGTCAGAAGCTCCCAGGTGATGGGAACACAGAGACAAATATTCTCCATGTTCTGCCTTAAAAGGACCTCAATAATGTGAGTAAATAAATATCCAAACACGATGTTAAGTTCAAAAAACTAAGGTACATACACACAATTGAGTAATATTCAGCAACAAAAAGAAATGAGGAAGATCTCTATTATTTAATACGTAGTGATATATTGTTAAGTAAAGAAACAGAGCATAGAGGCTTCAAGATGGCGGACTGGAATCACTTCACTCCAGCCTTCTCCACTTAGAAGAACCAAAATAGTGTATAGATAGTCATACTTTGAATACATTATCCACAAGAGAATGCTGGAATTCAACAAAGAAGTGATAGAAAACATCAAAAGCAGGGAAGGAGAAGAGAGAGAGGCAGTCTGCCTGGCTGGCATCAGCTGGGAGTAAGGAGTGACTTCCGAATACAGGGAAAGGGTAAGCGACAGACTTTCAATATCCCACATCCTGACCGCGGAATCATGCAATCCTGGCTACAGAGAACGCTTTGACCTTTGTTCCCCTGTCCCATGGTCTCCTGGAAGCTTTCTTGGTCCCAAAACTAACATAGGAAGCTGACAGAAGACCGTGCGACAGAACTGCTCCAGAGAGGAAGCTCATGTTGGGTCACACACCCTTTTTGAGACCTAAGCCACTACAGCAAGGTGCCATTTTCAAACCTAGCCTTTCGCAGACTGCATGCTGTCCTGGAGCCCAGTGACACTGGGACTGAGGTGTTACAAAAACTTGGACTGTCACTACTATAATTGGGAAGCAAGCTGGGAGTCCTCCTACAGCTGGGATTAGAGAGCAAGTGAGGCATGAGCTGCGGCTACCAGTACCAGGAAGTGAGTACCACTGGAATGGAGACTGGAATATGAGCAGAACATGAGTTGCTGCTGGGACTTGGTTGCCAGTTGGGTGAGGCTCCTGCAGCTGGGGAGGAGCATGAGCTAGGTGTGGGCTGCCGCCAGCAGGGTTGGGGAATAAGACCTGCTGGGACTTGGGCACGTGTGTTCTCCAACTGCCAGCCCAGGCTGTGGCCATCAAGGACAGCCTTGCCCTCTCCAGTGGCAGGGCCTCAGCATGGCTACTACTGCCCTTCACCAGAGCATTATTCCTGGAGTCTGAGGATTGCCCTACCCCTGTCGATCATGGCTGGTGCCTGCTGTCACCACTGAAGGGCCTGAGCACAAGCTTGCCCAGCCCAGCTTCAACCCCCTTCTTTGAGACCCATCCCATAGCCTGAGATCCAGGGGACTGACCAACCCAATCCACCATCTTGGGCACCTAAGCATTCATCCCAGGGGTCTGATGTGGGGCTTAAATTCCCAGCCTTGACCAACTCAGCTGTGAATTACGTGCAAGCACTACCAGTGCTCCTCATAATTGGTGGGCCCAGTCTATCTCAGCCACTGCTAACATCAATGCATACCACCTAAGACCCATAGATTCATCTTGCCACTGCTATTGTCATCACCGGTACCATGCTAGCTTCCCAGGGGCCAAAGAACCTGCCCATCCACCCAGTTCCACTGCTGCCACTACTGGCATCCAAGCATGCCACCTGGAGGCCCAAGAATTAGGCCAGTGGTAACCATCAAAACAGGTACCAGCATATACCGCTCTGGGCACAAAGATAAGTATGTTCAGCCCACTGCTGCCACCACTGGGGCCTGAAGACTTGCCCATCTGGCATTCCGATACCTAGCACAACTTCACCATACCCTAACTCACTGAGAAAATCATAGACACCACTAACACTACTTACAATGAAAGAAGTCATACAGAGATTACAGTACTGAATGCACCCAGGATCAAAGCCAAATTACCCTACCCAACAACATATATACATCTTCAAGAAAAAGTCCTCGCCTATAAGAGTATACTCAAAAATAGGAAAAAGTGACTGTTATACCTGGTGCACAGATAACAACATAAGGACACAGGAAATATGAAAAAGAAAATATGACACCACCAAAGGAACACAATAATTCTTCAGCAATACATCTTAATCATAAAGAAACTTTTGAAATCACAAATAAAGAATTCAAAATACTGATCTTAAAGAATCTCCAGGCCGGGCACGGTGGCTCACGCTTGTAATCCCAGCACTTTGGGAGGCCGAGGCGGGCGGATCACGAGGTCAGGAGATCGAGACCACAATGAAACCCCGTCTCTACCAAAAATACAAAAAATTAGCCGGGCGTGGTGGTGGGCACCTGTAGTCCCAGCTACTCGGAGAGGCTGAGGCAGGAGAATGGCGTGAACCCGGGAGGCGGAGCTTGCAGTGAGCCGAGATTGCGCCACTGCACTCCAACCTGGGCGACAGAGCGAGACTCCGTCTCAAAAAAAAAAAAAAAGAATCTCCATGCAGTACAAGAAAATTCTGAAAAAAGAAATCAGAAAACCAACTCAGAATATAAATGAGAAATTTACCAAAGAGAGAGATAGTTTATAAAGGAACAAAATAGAAATTCTGAAATTGAAGACATCATTAAAATAAACACAAAATAATTTTGAACGCTTCAAGAGACTTGATGAGCGGTAGAGCAAGATGGCAAAATAGAAACCTAAACCATTTGCCTCCCCACCACTGCAGGACCGTCAAATTTTAACAGCTATCTGTACACAGAAAAGTACTGTTACAAGACCTAAAAATCAGGTGAGCAATCACAGTATCTAGTTTTAACTTACTGTCACTGATAGAAGCATTAAAGAAGGTAGGAGAGACAGTCTTAAATCACCAGCACCACCCCTACCCCCTGTCCCAGCAGCAGCCATTCCTCATGGAGAGACAGTCTGTGAACTTGGGGGAGGGGGAGCACCAAAACTGGGGGACTTCACATTGAACTCAGTGCTGCCCTTTCACAACAGAGAGCAAAGCTGTGCTGGTCTCAGCCAGCACCTGTACATGGAAGGAACATTTGGACCGGATCTAGCTAGAAAGGAATTCTCCATCCCAGTGGTTGGAATTTGAATTTCCCAGCAAGCTTTGCCACCATAGACCTAGGTAAACTTGAAAGGCAGTCTAGGACACAAGGACTGCAATTCCTAGGCAACTCCTACTGCAAGGCTGGGCAGAGTGCCAGTGGACTTAGGGGTCATGGAACCTAGGGAGATTCCAACTTGGGTGGCTAAGACAGTGCCTGTACCACCCCTCCCCAACCTCAGACAGCACAGCTTGCAGCAATGAAAGTGACTCCTTCATTCTGCTTAAGAAGCGGAAAGCAAAGAGTAAAGAGGATTTTATCTAGCATCTTAGATATCAGGTCAGCCATAGTAGGATACGGCAGTGGGCAGAGTCATGAGGACCCTACTCCAAGCCTGAGCTCCCAGACAACATTTCTAAATATGGTCTTGGCCAAAAGGGAACATACTACCTTGACAGGAAGGAACCAGTACTGGCAGGATTCATCACCTGCTGACTGCAGAGCCCTTGGGCCCTGAATAACCAGCAGCAAAACATAGATAGTACCCCACAGGCCATGGTCTCTGAGATGTGCTGGCTTCAGGTGTGACACAGCACATTCTTAGCTGTGATGTCTAGTGTAAAAGACTCTTTCTATTGCACTGAGCTTCTTTAAGATCAATATTTTGAATTCTTCATCTGTAATTTCAAAAGTTTCTTTATGATTAAAATGTGTTGCTGAGAGAGGGAAAACTAAAAAGGACTTTGTCTTGCACCTTAGGTACCAGCTAGGCCACAATGAGGTACAGCAACAAGCAGGCTCTTGGGGTCCCCAAGTCCAGGCCTAGACTCTTGGACAGCATTTCTGGACTTTCCCTGGACAAGAGGGGAGCTTACTTCCCTGGAGGGTGAGTTGCAGACATGGCAGCATTCACCACAAGCTGGCTGAGGAGCCCTTGGGCTTTAAGTGAATGTCAGTGATGTTCTGGCATAAACCCCTGTGGGCTGGTGATGGTGGTGACCAAAGAAGAAAGAGGCTCTTCTGCCTATGGAAAGGGGAGGGAAGAGCAGAAAGGACTTTGTATTGTAGTTTGAGTGCCACCTTAGCCATCGCAGAATAGAACATCAGGTAAATTTCTAAGGTTTATAAATCCAATATCTGGCTCCTAGGCAGCATCTCTGGACCTGCCCAGTGCCTCAGGGAACTCATTGCCCTGAAGGCAAGAACATCAATCTGGTGGCTTCAACACCTTCTAATTGCAGAGCCCTAGGGCCTTGAGTGAACATAGGAGGTAGCCAGGTAATGGTTACAGTGGGCACTGGGCAAGACCCAATGCTGTGCTGGCTTCAGGTATGACTTAGTACAGTCCTAGTGGTGGTGGCAACAAGGATATTTGCATCACTACATCCCCAGTTTAAGGCGGCTCAGCAGAGAGAGAGAGAGAGAGAGAGAGAGAGAGAGAAACTGTATTTGTTTTGGAGAAAGTATGGGAAGAGAAAAAAAGAGTCTCTGCCTGTAATCCAGAGAATTCTTGTAGATCTTATTGAAGACCACCAAGGCAGTGCCTCTGTAAGTATGCAAAAACACAGCATTATTGGGATTGGAACCCAAATCCCTGTGAATAGCTGAAAAGCCATCCCAAGAAGGATGGGCATAAGGAAACCCAAACTGTTAAGACAACAATAAATACCTAATTCTTCAATGCCCAGACAAAACAAACATCTGCAAGCATTAAGACCATCCAGGAAAACATGACCTCATCAAATGAACTAAATAAGGCACCAAGGACCAGTCATAGAGAAACAGAAATATGTGAAGTTTCAGATAGAAAATTCAAAATAGCTGTGTTGAGAAACCTCAAAGAAATTCAAGATAACACAGAGAAGGAATTCAGAATTCTATCAGATAAATTTATCAAAGAGATAGAAATAATTAAAAGAATCAAGGAGAAATTCTAGATTAAAAAACATGATTGACATACTGAAGAATGCCTCAGTCCCTTAACAGCAGATGTGTTCAAGCAGAAGAATTAGTGAGCTTGAAGACAGGCTACTTAAAAATACCATCAGAGAAGAAAAAAAGAAAACAAATTTTAAAAAATGAAGCACACCTAAAGGATTTAGGAAGTAGTCGTAAAATGGCATATCTAAGAGTTATTGGCCTTAAAGAGGAGGTAGAGAATGAGTTAAGGTCTAGATTCTTTATTCAAAATAATAATATCAGAGAAGGTCCCAGACCTAAAGAAAGATAGCAACATTCAAGTACAAGAAAGTTATAGAAAACGAAACAGATTTAAACCCAAAGAAGACTACCTCAAGGCCTTTAGTAATGAAACTCTAAAAGGTCAAGGATAAAGAAAGCATCCTAAAAGCAGCAAAGGAAAAGAAACAGATAATACACAATAGAGCTCCAATATATATGGCAGCGGACATTTCACTGGAAACCTTATAGTCCAGGAGAGAGTGACATGGCATATTTAAAGTGCTGAAGGAAAAAAAAAAATAACCTTGACCCTAGAAGAGTATGTCTGGTGAAAATATCCTTCAAGCATGAAGGAGAAATAAAAACCTTCCCAGTCAACCAAAAGTTGAGGGGTTTCATCAACACCAGAACTTTTGTACAAGAAATGCTAAAGGAAGTGCTTCAATCTGAAAGAAAAGGAAGTTAATGAGCAAGAAGAAATCATCTGAGGGGACAAAACTCACTGGCAATAGTAGGCATACAGAAAAACACAGAATATTATAACACTGTAATTGTGATGTGTATGCTACTCAATGTAAAAAACTAAATGAGGAAAATCAAAAATAATAACTACAACAACTTTTCAAGACACAGTTCAGTAAGACATAAAGAGAAACAACAAAAAATTAAAAAGTGGGGAGATGAAGTTAAAGTGTAGAGTTTTTATTAGTTTTCTTTTGGTGTGTTTGTTCATGCAATCACTGTTAAGTTTTCATTAGTTTAACATAATGTTATAAAATAGTAGTTATAAGTTTCATGGTAACCTCAAATCTAAAAACATATAATAGACACCCAAAAATGAAAGGTGAGAAATTAAGTCACACCACCAGAGAAAATCAACTTCACTTAAAAGAAGACAGAAAGAAAGGAAACAATTAAGAGAACAAACAAAATAATAGGCAGGAGTAAGTCCCTACTTATGGATAATCAAATGTAAATGGATTAAATTCTCTAATCAAAAGATGTAGAGTGCCTTAATGGAGGAAAAAAACAATACCCAATGGTCTTTTGTCAACAAGGTACACACTTCACCTATAAAAATACATATAGACTGAAAATAAAGAGATGAAAAAAAAATTTCATGTCAATGGAAACCAAAAAAGAACAGAAGTTGCTATATTCATATCAAACAAAATAGATTTCAAGATAAAAGTATAAGAAGAGACAAAGAATAAATAATTAAATGAAATGAAATGTAAGAGTATTTAACAATTGTAAATACATATGCACCACACTGGAACACCCAGATTTATAAAGCAAACATTACTAGAGATAAAAAGAGAGATAGACCTCAATAAAATAATAGCTGGAGACTTCAACCTCTCACTTTCAGGATTAGACAGATAATTCAGATGGAAAATTAACAAAGAAACAACAGCCTTAATCGGTACTACAGATAAAATAGACCTAATAGATATTTACAGAACATTTCATCCAACAGCCGCAGAATACACATTCTCCTCCTCAGCACATGAGTCATTCTCAAAGATAAACCATATGTTAAGACACAAAACAAGTATTAAAACATTAAAAAATGAAATATTATCAAGCATTTTCTCTGGCTGCAATGGAATTAAACTGCAAATTAATAAGAGGAATATTGGAAACTATATACAAACACATCAAAATTGAACAATATTCTCCTGAAGGACCTGTAAATCATTGAATAAATAAGGAAATTTATTAATAAAATAAATTAATAAGGAAATGGGAAAATTTTCTTGAAACAAATGGTAATGGAAACACAACATATCAAAACCTATGAGATACTGCAAAATCAGTATTAAGAGGGAAACTTATAAGTGCCTACCTCAAAAAAAGAAGAAAAATTGAAATAAATAACCTAGTGATTCATCTTAAAAAACTAGAAAAGCAAGAGCAAACCAAACCCAAACTGAGTAGAAGAAATACTAAAAGATCAGCTCAGAAATAAGTGAATGAAATGAAGAAAACAAGACAAGAGATCAATGAAGCAAAAAGTTGATCTTTTGAAAAGACAAACAAAATTGACAAACGTTTGCCCAGACTAATGAGGAAAAAAAGGGAGATGACCTAAATAAATAAACTCAGACATGAATAAGGAGACATTACAACTGATACTGCAGAAATTCAAAGGATCATTAGTGGCTACTATGAGCAAATATATGTCAATAAATTGGAAACTCTGGAGGAAATGGATAAATTCCTATACACATATAACCTGCCAAGATTGAACTTAAAGAAATCCAAGACCTGAACAGACAAATAACAAGATCAAAGGTGTTATAAAGTCTCTCAGTGTTGAAAAGCTCGAGACTCAATAGCTTCACTGCTGCATTCGACAAAATATATAAAGAACTAATACCAAACCTCCTCAAACTATTCTGAAAAATACAGGAGGAGTGAATACTTCCAAACTCATTCTGTGAGGCTAGCATTACTCTAATACCAAAACCAGACAAGACACATAAAAAAATAGAAATATAGGACAACATCACTGATGAATATTGATGTAAAAATCCTCAACAAAATCCTAGCAAATGAAATGCAAAAACACATTAAAAAGATCACTCATCATGACCAAGTGGGATTTATCAAAATCATATGAAAATCAATCAATATGACACACCATATCAATAGAATGAAGGACACAAACCATATGATTATTTCAATTGATGTTAGAAAAGCATTTGATAAAGTTCAACATCCTTTCATCACAAAAAAAAATCCCTCAAAAACTGGTGTAGAAGAGCATACCTCAATATAATAAAAACCATATAAAACAAACCTACAGCTAGTATCATACAGAATGATACTGGTTCTAAGATTGGGATCGTGAAAAGGATGCTCACTTTTCATCACTGTTATTCAACACAGTACTAAAAGTCCTAGCTAGAGCAATGAGACAAGAGAAAAAAATTAAAGGCCGTACAAGTTGGAAACAAAGAAATAAAATTATCAGTGTTTACAGATGATATGATGTTATATTTGGAAAAGCCTAAAGACTCCACCAAAACACTATTGGAAGTGATAAACAAATTCAGCAAATTTGCAGGCTACAAAATGAACATATGAAAATCAGTAGCATTTCTATATGTCACCAGAGAAGAATCTGAAAAAGAAATTTAAAAAGTAATGCCATTTATAATAGCTACATATAAAATTAAATACCTAGGAATTAACTAAAGAAGTAAATGATCTCTACAATAAAATCTGTAAAACACTTATGAAATAAATTGAAGAGGAAAACAAAAAAATGGGAAAATATTTCATGTTCATGGATTGGAAGGATCAATATTGTTAAAAGTTTAGTGTTAAATGTCCATACTATCCAAAGCAATCTACAGATTCAATGCAATCCCCATGAAAATACCAACGATATTCTTCACGGAAATAGAAGAAGACACTAAAATGTATATGAAACCACAAAAGACCCACAATGGCCACAATTATCCTGAGCAAAAATAACAAAACTAGAGGAATCACCTAATTTCAAGTTATACTACAGAGACATAGTAAGTAAGACAACATGGTACTGGCATTAAAACAAACACATAGACCAATGGAACAGAATAGATAATCCAGAAACAAATCCACATACCTACAGTAAACTCATTTCTGACAAAGCTGCCAATAACGTACATTGGGGGAAAGACAGTCTGTTCAATAAATCTTGCTGGGAAAACTGGATATCCACATGGAGAAGAATGAAACTATACTTTTTTCTCTATCCATAGACAAAAATCAAATCAAGATGGATAAGGACTTAAATCTAAGACCTCAAACTATGAAACTACTATAAGGAAACTTTAGGGAAACTCTCCAGATTACTTTACTGGGCAAAGATTTCTTGAGCAATATTTTACAGGTGTAGGCAACCAAAGCAAAAAAGGACAAATGACACTCCAATAACAATGAGCACACTTATTGTTTAGATCTTGGATTGTAATACTATTTCCCACTAAAATGATCCTCAGAGAAATGGCTGCTCCCCGGGGATGGTGCAGGGAAACCCCTAGATGAAAGTGAACATCGTTTACACCAGAAAGTAAAGAAGTGCCAAAAATAACCTTAGAGCGTGTCATAAGGATACAGAATTTAGGTTGCAGGGGCTCTTACTAGACAAATCTAGGAGAATGGAGGAACAAAACAAATAAAGATAGTAGTGTATTACAAACCACTAGAGAGAATAATGAGTCACTAAAATTGGTATGCGTCTACACTGATAATATTTATTCAAATGAATGAATGTATAAACAAATAAAGGCTGAGAGAAAGTTCTTGCTCACAATAGAATTTGAAGTGAATACAAAGGGAGTGTCAACAATCAAAGTAATTATCATCCATCTTTAGGCAAGAACCATCAATAGATGCCAAGTCTAGGGGCAAAATGTTGATGAAGATCAGAATATTTTCAAAGTCTACTCACCAATTATGTACTACTTGCAAGGGAAAAACATAGTAAATGTACCACAGCAAAAAATGACAATACATGAATTGAGCGATCAAAATTAATATCAACAATGAGGGGCAGGTAGACATCATGTACTTACGAATGCAAGACCCTGAAAGACTCACTATCACCTATATAGCATTCCAGATTTGGAATTTATAATCTGAAGAAACATTAGACCAATCCTAAACAAGAAACATTCTATAAAATATATTTTTAAAAGGACTATATTCTTTAAAAATGTCATGGTCATAAAAGACAACAAAAAGCTGAGTAACTATTCCAGATTAAAGAAGACTAAAGAGACATAGTAACTCAAAATAATATATGAACCTAGACTGAATCTTTGTAATAGAGGAAAACATACTGTAAAGAACATTACTGGACAGTTGACTAAATTGGAACTGTGCACTGAATTATTTAAGGTAAAGGACCATAATGTATAGAATTTACTCTCAAATGGTTCAGAAAAAAATATAAATGCATACACACACAAATCCATATATTTATATACATATATACAGATGGATAGATAGATAGCATGTGGCAAACAAATGGGGCAAAATATTAACAACAGGTGAATCTGAGCAAAGGGCATATGTTTTTTATATTAATCTTGTAGTTTGAACTTAAAACTTCCAAATATAAAATTAATGTAATTTTTGTAGTGAAGACAAACTATGTGAATATGGCATAGCTTAGGAATCCTGTAACCAGGGATGGGGAAGGAAGTTGGGAAATGCTTGGAGTGCTAAGGAGAACCTGAGGAGAAACTGTGAAGAATTTGAATTTATCCTGAGAACATAGGAGATGTATAAGATGAGGAAAGTCTGCCTTCTCACTTGTAAAAGAGATAGAAAAAAAATCAAATAGAGTGTTTAATAGAACAGAAAGAAAACTAAAGAGACTCATTATTCCCCAACAGGTGATATATTGAAATGTAACATGTTAAAAAATATTTTTAGCTTAGTGGTGGACTGTGCAGATTGTTGTGCTGATTCCATAGGCTACTTTTCTGCAGAGCAGTAATCTGGTACATTAAAATAAAAACTTTAGATAAATTTAACAGAGTTACTTGAGCAAAAAACAATTCATGGATTGGTCAGCACTCAGAATCAGAAGAGGCTCAGAGAGCTCCACATAGCAGCATAAGCAGTAAGCTTTTACATGCTGACTAGCAGAATAAAAATAGAGAAATCAACAGATTGTCTACTGACAGGCATTTATTTTATTTAGGCATGATGTCATGAGGCATTTGTTTACTTGGGCATGGTTTTATCAGTTGGCTGCTTGTGATTGGCTGAAGTTCAGATGTTTGTGATTGGTTGACATCCAGGTATTTGTTACAAAAAATACATTACTAGGTTTCCGTTTGTTTATGGACTAAGTTAGGTTGCAGTTTGTTATGTAGGAGCTCAAAGTTCAGAGACATCCTGAGGCCAATTTAACAGCTTATTTAAGGTAACAGATGAAATATGCCTGGGGGAAAAAGTGACTGTCAAGTTTGGGAAACATTACACAGCAGAAAGTCTCGTCTTAAGAGTCACAATGTATAAAATTATATTAAGGCTCTAAGAATTTCAGAAGTGGTTAAAAAAAAAAGATGATTTTAGGGCCAGGCATGGTGGCCCATGTCTGTAATCCCAGCACTTTGGGAGGCCAAGGCAGGTGGATCATGAGGTCAGGAGATTGAGACCATCCTGGCTAACATGGTGAAACCCCGTCTCTACTAAAAATACAAAAAAAAAAAAAAATAGCCCGGCATGGTGGCGGGTGCCTGTAGTCCCAGCTACTCAGGAGGCTGAAGTGGGAGAATGGCCTGAACCCGGTAAGTGGAGCTGGCAGTGAGCCCAGATCACGCCACTGCACTCCAGCCTGGGCGAGAGAGCAAGACTCTATCTCAAAAAAAAAAAAAAAAAAAAAAAAAAAAAAAAAAAAAAAGATGATTTTTATTTAATCCAGTGTTCCTTAAACATTTAATAAGAATTTATTTTCCTGGTATCATAGGTTGTATTCTCTGAAGTAGAAATTGAGATGAAGTTTTGGGTACCAGGAAAAGTATTGCCCATCAGAGCGCCTCAGCTTGGCCCAGGTTCTTTATACCACATTCCCCCTCAGTCACCAAGTGAGGAAGACCAAGAAGTTGGCTCTCTGTAGCTGAGGCCCATCCTGAAGGAGCTGGGAGCTGGAAGCAGTCTACTGACCATAGTTGGCTGACTGCATTTCCTACAGCTGAGCAAAACATGCTTCCTCAAAGAGGGTATATCTCCATGTTGTTCACATTTATCTACACTGCTTTCCATCCTGCAGAATACACTTTAGGAAATGATACCCTAAACCTTTAAGAGCAAGCACTGTATCTCTCAAACCAAATATTAATTAAATTGCCAGAGACAGAACAGTGAGGTATAAGACCATTGCTCTCCGTCTGTGTCTGTCCCTGATAGTATATTCCTGATAATAGAGTACATTATTAAAGAACTGTATTTGCTTGACACAGTGTTTACACAGTATCAAAGAAGTAGACAGCTACTATGTTAGATTATATCATCTTTTCTCCTAACATGTTTCTTTACATAAAACTTTACATGTTTAAAATCACAAAATCTCACACTGATGTCTTACAGATAAGGCATTACGGTCACAATTCAATATAATTAAAGAAACACTAGAATCGGTGACAAAAAGACCTACCTGGATGAACTACTAACCACCTGTGGAAACATGAGTGAATTCAACCAATCTTTCTTTTTCTCTATGAAAATTGGTTGAGTCATTATGTGTAAAAATATTTTGCAAATTGCAAAGCAGTCTAAAATGCAGACTTTGTTTTGTTATCATCGTCATCATCTTCATCAAATTTGGCAATATTACTGTTAACATAAGTAATAGAGTAGAAATACACAGAAAGATACAGAAGAGTTCAGCCTTCGTGTATTTAAACATGTATTCACTCAACAAACACTCTTGTTTTAGTATCTATGATGGATCAGTCATGTTCTGTGTATAGTATTTTTGGTACTCATACCACAGATGGGTGTGTTATTATAGAAAAAATTTCAGAGGCATCAGCATTAGAAGGTTTAATAAGATGTGTATGTAACTTGTTATTGTTGCAAGGACTGTGACTCCAATCACAGTCACTATTAATTAAAGCTGACTATTAGTATCACAAATTTCTGGCAGAGCACTTAGCAAGGGAATGAGAATTCCCCGTTGTTAAATATTTACCGTTTGGGTCCTGTACTCTCATTTCTTTCAGGGCACAAAGAGTAGCTCCTTTGAAAACTGCTTGACAGCCAATTCACCAATTCTGCTTCCCCTCAAAGAAAATAAAAGCCAAAAACACATGGTATATTCTAGAATTGTACTATTGAGACAATAAAAGTAGACTAGAAGAGGACCCTACTTGATCTCAGTGGGAAAGTGTTTTTCTCAGTATCTGTAGCATTATCAATAGAAAGAATTGGGAAGCAGATGGCAAGAGAAATAAAAGAAGACAATATTATTTTTTAAAAATCAGAGCTCTGTTAAAAACTTCCCAGGGCTCTTAAACATATGAATCATGTATTTCACTCATCTAAAATGTTCTATCTATTCTGATACTGTTATATAACAAAGAATACATTAATAACATTTTTGGTATATTTCAAGACCCTCCTATTATCATCTCTTGCAGCTGCAAAGAGTTGGGTAGATAGAGAGAAGGGCAACATAGAAAGAGAGGGAAGAAGGGAGAAAGAAAACAAATTCAGTGAATTTTATTTCATTGACTGTCAGGAGATTTTATAAATTATTGGGGAAAGATGCTTAGACAAAATTTAAACTAAATGAATTATTAAATAAACAGATGCCAAGTGGAAATGCATAATTTATTGCTACTATGCATAAGCTAGTTTAAGGATTCCAAGGCTTTTTCTTGTTTGCTCAACTAAAATATTCCACATACGACCTTGTGTACAACCGAGGAAAAAGTGCAGTACAGTCATATTCAATTAATCAATCACGTTTCAGTTTAGTTCAGCACATATTTATACGATGTATAAATTTTCTTTTTTTTTATTATTGTACTTTAAGTTTTAGGGTACATGTGCACAATGTGCAGGTTTGTTACATATGTATCATGTGCTATATTGGTGTGCTGCATGTATAAATTTTCTTACGTGTTTTGAAGGGTACAGAAGTAATTGAAGACACGGGGATTTAAAGAAAAATACTTAAGCATCAACATTTGTTTCCAGACTCATCCTTCACCAATTATTTTAGCATATTTGCCTTGCACAGTTAAGAGTATTTTGGCCACACTTCCCTAAGTCCTGGAATGTTTCTCCCCACTTCTTAGCCCTGTAAACATTTCCTTCAATACATGATTCCAGGATGTTTTCCCCAGCTGGTGAATAGATTCATTTACTGCATTTCATATATGCACTTCATAAAAATATATTATAAAACTTATCATGGAATGTGGTTGTGATTGGTTTAGGTAAAAGTGTCATCCAGTAAACTGTGAGTTCCTGGGGCCTGAGAAAAATGTCTTATTCTGCTCAAGAAATAGACAGTGTATTAGTATTGAAATAGTAAACACTGTGAGAATTGAAAAGGAAATTATAAGGTTGTAAATATATGCAGAAAAATGTACAGAACAATGATTCTTAAACTTTAGTATCTACCCCTCTATGCCTTGGTTTTCTTATCTCTAAAAAAGGTATTAATGATATAATTTATATAATTATAAGAATAAAATGAGTTAAAACAAGAAATTAAGTCAAAAAGTGGTCTGCAAGTAGTTGAAGAGTTAAAACTTGAAAGACAACAGTATTAACACATGGTAAGTGTTCAAAAAGTATAACAGTAATATAATAGTGGTGGTGGTGGTGATGATGATGATGATGGTATCTGTAAATTCTTTGGGAAAGTGGTTAACAAATTATTTGAGTGGGTGAATATTGATAGAACTTAGTTTAGTTTTAGTTTCTGTTGTGCCATGAGCTAGCTATATAACTTGGGTAAAATATTACACTTCTGAATCTTAGGATCTCTATCTGTAAAACGAGAGGTTTGGGAAATGCTTTTGCTAAGGTTTCTTCCCAACTTAATGTCTTTTTTTATTGTATAAGCATATTTCCTGCATTGAATGTAGCCCATTTATTTGTGATTTTAAGGTAGAACATCGATCATCAGAGATTTTTTTTTTTTTTTTTTTTTTTTTTGAGACGGAGTCTTACTCTGTCGCTCATGCTGGAGTGCAGTGGTGCAATCTCAGCTCGCTGCAACCTCCGCCTCCTGGGTTCAAGGGATTCTCCTGCCTCAGCCTCCTGAGAAGCTGGGATTAATTACAGGCGTGAACCACCACACCCAGCTAACTTGTATTTTTAGTAGAGATGGGGGTTTCACCATGTTTGTCAGGCTGTCTTGAACTCCTGACCTCGTGATCCACCCGCCTCGGCTTCCCAAAGTGGATCATCAGAGATTTTTAAGCTGTTATTCTTTAAAGTGGGGCTAGGATAAATAATAGAGCTGTTACTTAATATGGAGGCCAATGGTGTAACAAAACAGGAGGGAGCAGTGAGAAGAATAGCTTAGCTAGTTGATAAGTTTTCCTCCCACCAGCAGTAAGAAAAATAATTATTTGCTAATAATAGCAAATGTTAGTACAACTGGCACTGCTAGGGCCCGAACTACTACTTTGTTAAATAAAATGAGATTAGCAAACTGACCTCAAAATTTTCTTTCTGCAAGTTGTCAAATGCCCCACTACAGGAGAAAATGTATTTTTCTGTTAACCAAATTAGAGTAAGAGCAATTCCAGATGATTATTATGATCTCTACAAAATCAATAAATTGCTTTACTTCGTTTCCCACTTTCTCTTTGTCTCTATTCATCCTTGTCTCTTTCGGTGGGGGAGGATTTAGAGGCTGATTTCAGCAGATTACATGCCTGCATTGTGAGAGTGACATATCTGGCCCACTACTACTCCCTCTTCTGACCCAGCTTCCTCCTTTCCACAATAGTTGTGAACTTCTAGTTGCCCTCTGTTTCTTTTTTTTTTTAATTAAATTCCTATAGCTAATCCATTTTCAAGACCTGACCATTATTCTTTTTTTTTGATGTCTCACAGCGTCTCCCCCGACCCCTCTCCTATTTTTCTACTGTAGCTGTTGGCTTTCAGTTCAGGTAACTAATATATCACTTACAGTTTTCTGCACTGGTCTTAGTTCAATTTAATTTAGTAAGCATTCAGTGACTACCTACTGTAAACAAACCTGCATATTGGCCAAAATAAGCTAACTGACAAACAGCACAACATAAGCCCACTATGGTTTCTACCTAGGGTTCCTCAATCATTATATTTTTATCTCTAGAGGGACCATTAAAAATATTCCATTCAAGTAGGGCTTTGTGAGGTGATGAAAATACTCTGCATGTGTGACTACTGAGCACTTGAAGTATGTCTAATACCACTGCTGCACTAAATTTTTAATTTAATTTTAATGTAAATAGCTATACTAGTGGCAAATCTAATATGGATTTTATACCTGAGGAAACACACCTAAAAGGTTAAAGTTACTAGCCCAAGATCACATGGCTATAAAACTTGTCAGTAGTGTTAAACTTTCCTTTTCTTTCTACACACACACACACACACACACCCCGAGAGAGAGAGAGAGAGAGAGATTGATGTCACAGCTTGAGTCTGAAGGCAGGCTGGAGGCAGAATGGGGACTTGTCTTTTTCTGTTAAGGTTTTTGACAGATTGGATGAGGGCCACTCACATTATGAAGCATAATCCACTTTACTTGAGGTTTATGATTTAAATGTTAATTTTATCTAAAAAATACCTTCAACAGGACATCTAGTCTAGCGTTTGGTCAACTATTTGTGTACCACAGGTTAGCCAAGTTGACACATAATGTTAACCATCCCATGCTCCAAAATTGAGGACTATTTGGGGATATATTATCTAAATGCAATGAAGCCGTCCATGCTGCTATGTCCTAGGATTTCAGCAATTTTCTTTGAGTGTGTGGCTTTATAAATATGATATTGTAATATTTCACTTGAAATTTCTATTGCATAGCTAGAGAAAACATGACACCTCACGAAAGTCACATTGTTATGAATATGGGTATTCAATGGGTATTCACTTAGTCTGTAATGATAGTTTCTTTTCAAAAAGTTGCATTATCTGGCTCTTGTTTGCATGACCTAATATCACCCTCTAATTAAGTCAGAATGACATTTTAAAAGAGGTTGAAGTAAATAAATTATATTTGTGAATATGACTATAATAGGTGTATGATTTGCCCCCATCTTCCTCCTGCCCCTATGAGAAAACAAGACACAGGAAAGAGAACATCCCCGCCTGTGTTTCAGATCATCCCCATTCTTTTTCTAACTCCATCCCTCTTCATCACCGAAACACTTTTCAAACACAATAAACAGCATGTGTCTTAAGAAAAGCAAAGTAGAAACACGTTAGGATTTCTTGGAGTTTCCATTTTACAGTTTTAATCTTTTTATGTAAACTTTTAGCATCTCTGTATTTACAGCACTACCAAGTAAAATATAAATGCATCTGGCTCTTCCTATGCATCAGAGTACCCTATGTCCAGTTTTCATATGTCAAGTGTCAGCATCTGCACTACATGAATAATAAAAACGAATTCAGAGACTCATTATTTATGATAACCTAAACACACTCAAACTATTTTGTACTCCTTAAAGCCAGTATAAGAGCTTCTATTCAGATGCAAAAAATACCAAAAAAATGAAGGGAGTTTCTTTTACTGTCAAAAATAATTATTCTTTTTAATAATATGTTTTGAGCAGTGATTACATTAGGAATCACCATACAAGACACTCAAAAAGTGAGAATATAAAGTTTCAGTCTATGCCATCATGGAGATTTTAGTCAAAAAAACCACCTTTAACAAGGAAAATAAAGACAGCTGAGGAGGATCTTCAATGTCCTAGAAATGGAACTAATATTGTAGGTAATTCTTTTCACCATGAGCACTTGTGGCTCAGAGAATAAAGGTAAGAAAATCTAGGCAGTTTTCGTAACTGCTTTGTTCCAAGCTAGATGCTTGGCTCAGATCACCCCCATTGTATTTGAACATTTGGCCTCCCCAATAAAATACACATACCACAAATCTTCCTCCTGTAGAATTAAATTGTCAGCATGTCACAAGATTTTTTTTTTTTTTTTCTGCAGCAGGAACCCTTCTGGTTGAAATAGCATTTTTCCCATCCAGCAGGGTTTGCATGATATCATTACTTCGCATGCACTCTGCATGCCTTCCGCTGGATGTTTAGTGTCTGTCAATGTTCTCCTTCCAGAGACTTGCCTGTATTTGTCTTCGTTCTGCTTGCCTGGGTTTTCGCCTACTCTTACCCTGGTGTTTGATATTTTGGACATGGTGGCCTACATCTGTCAGCTTTGCTTCAGCTCACTGCCCCTTTCTAAACTATGACAACTTCTTAATGGTCTTCCTACAACCTACGAAATCTAGACTAATAAATCTGGCCCTATCTACCTGTTGTCCTGCACTGTTGCTTGCAAGGCTCTTCTGATACATTACAGTACTGACCCAGTGGGTCTGGTTTGCTAATAACTTACTGTAAAACTACAAATTGTTTTTCTCTCACCTAGACATTTTTATAGGTTATTATTAAAATGCATAGATAAGCTGCTGGAGTATAAGAAAAAAAGGAATCAAAGATGTATAATTCTAGATTTATATATAATAGGAGAGAAAAGAGAAATACATTGTTTTATTATCTTGGATATATTCTATGTGCCACTTAGTGATTGAGCAAGAGATAACATGATTCCTGACTCTTAGCAACTCATGACTTACAGGGGATGGTGTGACTTACATGCAAATTGGGAAATATGGATTATTTTTATAGAATATTGAAGTTAATTTATCATAACTACCTTTACTGTGGGAACTCAGACTTTATTTGATAAAATCTGCTATTCTGATCTTTTGAAAGCTGTCACTTAAAGTAAGTAATAATTATTTTATTTTTATTTCATGTATATAATAAATTCTATGGGATAAAGAGAACATGCTATATTTTCTTCTCCTAGAATATCATAAATTTTTGCCTTCAGTAACAAGGGTAAGGGAGCTAACAACAAGAACTTACTAAGAATGAGTTATTCTACTATGCTCTTTACACGTATGAGCACATTTAGTCCTAAAAGGAATCTGATAATCATGTTTTAATAAATTTTACATAGTGGGGAAAATGTGATTCAATAGAACTGAACAAATTTCTAAAAATAAAATAGCTAGTAGATGGAACACAGTCAAAATTTGAAGGCATGTCTATTTGACTTTAAAATCCATACTCCATAAATTGCACCCTAAGAAAAACATCTTTCTAGAACTAAACAATACGAAATTAAAATCCCAGGTAATTCCTACAGTTGCCCTCCACAAATGTAATAAAATGTTATAAAGTGTTTTTTTCATAGTACTCTATTTTACTTACTGCAGTATCCCCACATGGGGATATGTTGGTTTTTACATTTCCTTCATTTTCTGTAAACGTTCCAGTGAGTAAACATAAGAAGCAAGTCTGCGTAGGCTGTTACTGTGTCCCTATTGAATAATCCCTAGAACTCACTGCCCCTAGAACATAGATACTTAATATACATTTATTGAATGAATAAAAATGACTGTAAAGGGGGATAAATCTTTTTAAATAACTCATATACCTTGGTTTAATAGGAATCTAATAATTATCATTTAATCATTTGAATTATAGATAATTCTATTCTCCTATATTGAGTCTATTTCTTTTCTATAAACGAGTAATATACTTAAAAACAGATTAATTGAATGATGTCTGGTTTTATTATTCTGAATTTTATATTTTAGCATGTTTACCATAAGATATGACTGGGAGAATTTAGTTTTACTCCCTGGGTTTAATATCTGGTTTCAGTCATATTATAGTAGAAAAAAATCTATTGTGTACTACTATTAAGTGTTGTTGAGCACTAGGAAATCTCTATTTTACTGTGTCTTTGATGTTAACATTCATATTTCTTGATGGTACTGAGCTTAGTAGTTAAGTATAACATTTCTCCAACCTTAATAATTGTTTATGGTATATTGACAGGGAACCGCAAAGCTCTCATGAATTTGAACTGTCATCTTTTTCTCTTACTAATTTCCAAGGTGGGACATAATTTTATATTTCATTATCACTCTGTGTGTTTTTTTCTTTATATACTGTACTTTATTTCTCCCTTTTATTTTACTTCCTTTGATAGTCTAACAGTTGGATAGAAAAGAATGTCACTTTCATTTATTCTCTTTTTTCTTTTTCACTGAAGGCAAAGAAATTAGCTCCTTGATGGAAGGCACACTGGTAGAACACATCAGCATCATAGAACCCTTGAACCTTAAAGACATCTCATCTCAGCATATTATTATTACAAAACTTAAAGGAGCCATCACAATCTTCCACTTGTTTAAGTTTCCACTTCAACTACCATGGTCACACAAAATGATGGTAATAAGAATGTGATTGTTGAAAACCAAACCAAACCTCATCAACATTGTCATCAGCCTCACTGAGAAACAAGGATCAAATTTACATCTACCTGTGTCTCCTTGGATAGTCTAACAATTTTAATTTGCCCTTTGCTATCAAAGAATCTGTAGGATATTGAATGTAGAAAATACAAGTCTGCAATGCTTGAGTGAAATTTCAATCACTGCAGACGTAAAAGTTTTGCAATATCGTTTTGTAAGAATGAAAAAAATATATATATATACATATATATATATAAACAAAGTCTCACTGTCTTGCCCAGGCTGGAGTGCAGTGGTGCGATCATAGCTCACTGCAGCCTCAACCTCCTGGGCCCAAGCAATCCTCTCACCTCAGCCTCCTAAGTAGCTGGGACTACAGGTATGCGTCACCATGCCCAGCTAACTTTTTATCTTTGTAGAGATGGGATCTCACTATGTTGCCCAGGCTGGTCTCAAATTTCTGAGCTCAAGCAATCCACCCATGTTAGCCTCCCAAAACGTTGGGATTACAGCTGTGAGCCACCAAGCCCCGCTAGATAATTCTACCACATTATTTGTCTTGCCTCAGAGAGTGTTATTTGACAGAATTTTTATTTTTAAAAGATTTATCACCATCTTCCTTATCAATATATAAGTAGTTGGCTCACTCTGTTTAAAAAATAGCACAATAGATGACATCTAGAATATAACTTTAAAAAAATCTACCATTTGATAGCACCTAGAAAATCTCACACTTCTTGCAGATCAAAAAAAATTATGTTTCTATCATATTTAAAATATTTTTTTCAAACCTCAATTAATGAATATCTTTGGTATGAGTCATATATCATAGTTTACTGAGGTCAGAAACAAAAACTATTTTAATGGAATTCTGAAATTAACCACAAAACAGTTTTGTTATAATTGAGTGTAGGGCTCCCACGTCTCTGTGGGATAAAAGTGGCTATCTATATTTTAATCCCTTTACATCCTCAAAAAGTACTACAAAATCACAATGAGAGAAGAAATTCAGCAAACACCCATTCCTAGCCAAGTCTAGGAAGCATTATGACTGCATGAATACCTTAAGCCAACAGAGCTGGATCCAGAGCCCACACTAGCAGAGAGAACTGGGGAATTTTGCATAGGAAGTAGTGTACAGTGGAGTCAAGGTAGCGGCCCATCAAAGGTAACACCGTATAGGTATCACAGCTGGAAGGAATAAAGTCTACTCTGAGTGGGAACATATTGAAAAGAGCCCTGAGACTTGGTGGTTTAGTCCACTGTCACTGAGGCTAAAAGAAAGGAGCTTTGTAGCAGTCTTAGAAAGGCAGTATCTTGTGGGCAGATGGAGGCAACTTTGAAAATGTAGGTGTTCCCAACAGGCTTATTGGCAAAGAGAAAAAAAATATGTAACTAAAGACATAAAGATGCTGAAAAAGGTTAGTATCAAAAATTAGAAAAAAGCAAGAAGTACACATTTATTTTTAAAGCATATTTTATTGTGGCTCAGAAGAGGATGCTAAGCACCAAAAGGACCATCTAAAATCCTTATGCCACCCTCATTGAATTAACAATTATCGTCTGTCTAAAAAATATACAAGTACATATAAACAAAAAGGAATCCAGTATCTATAGAAGTTCATTAAGAAGAAAACAGAAAATTGAATAAAACATTTTCAGAAGATTAAAACACTAAAAAGTAGCGATGAAACAGAGGCAGGTATTATGATAATATATTCCAAGAAGAATTAAACATGAAGCAAGCAATTGTAAACATGAGGGACCATCACAAACTTAGAACTTAAAAACTCAGAATAATACTGGACAAACACTATGTAGATACGAAGTCAGAGCAGACCAAACTCAAAAAAGAAACTAAAGTAATAATAACATAATTTCAGAAAGAAGAAATAAACTACAAGCTCTAAAGGAGACTAGATATGACCAAAACTACAATAAGAAATATGTGACTAAATGTAAAGGATCCGAAAGAAATGGATAAAAAGGACAAGAAGATCTATTTTATAAGTGGAGTCCCTAAAGAAGAAAAACTAAACAATTGGGATGTTTAATATGAAAAACTATAACTTAAGAAAACTTCACTGAATAAACTGGAATCTCATATTAAATGCTGCCATCAATTATGTGGGAAAAATTAATCCATTCATCAAATATTAGACATATCTTAGTAAACTATTATAATTTAAAAAAACCCTTTGAGCCACAGTCAAATATGAAGTAACTAACAAGCAAAAAAGAAAAAATGTTTACATCTAACTTTTCAACAGCAACATACCAGTGCAGGAAAGAGCAGAATAATATTAGGAAATGCAAAGAAAGAAAGAGGGAAAGAATTAATATACAGCTGAACTGTATATCAAGTGTATAAAAGCACAGTATTAATATGAAAATTTCAAGAAACTTTTTACTCAAGGGTTTTTCCTGTAAGATATACTAGAGAGAAAGCTTCATTCAACCAAGATAGAGAAACAGCAGCAAAACAGCTAGTGGTGAATGCAATGATTATTTAATAATAAATACGAGACTCTACCTCAAAAAAAAAATAATAATAATAAAAAATATAATTTTAACATAAAGGTGAGAATAAATGTATAACAATACTATGTAAATGATAATATGGAAATTTTTTAATGGAAGAAGAAAAAAGAGAAAATGAAAAATTGGTTAAGCTTCTTGATGGCCAGATAGGTGCTAGTCAAGGGATATCACTTAAAAATGTAAAACTGTTACCATTTTACTATATAATACTGTATTTTATAAAACCGCCCAAACCTCAGTGGCTTAAAGCAAGAATCATATTCTCGTGGACCGGCCTAAATTCTATTAGGCAATCCTACTAATCTAAGATTGTCTCATTCTCATATCTGGGTGTTGGCTAGGGAAGGCTAAATAAGGTGAGGCTCAGCAGAGGCAGTTTGGCTTTGCTACACAAGTCTCCCATCCTCAACCTGGGACTTTCTGGCTCAGGTAGTGTCATGAGAAGCCAGGCCTGTTTGTCTTATGGCAGTGGGAGAAGTACAGTAGAGCCCATGGAAACACACAAAGTCTCTGAACTCTGGCTTAAAAATGCCATGCTAATGTTTCAATCTTATTCTATTGCTCAAATAAGGTCATATTGTGAAACTAAAAGTCACAAGGCATGGAAAAATGCAAATATGCCTGAACATAGTGTGAAATTACTACAAAATTACATGGCAAAAATTTTGAATACAGGAAGAGTTGGATAATCAGAACTAATAACAAACCACCTACAAAGAGAAAAAAGGCAAAGGAGAGAAAAAAGACTCTGTTCTATGAAAGTTAACACTAGAACAAAACCACAAAAGTTTATGAATACCAAAATAAATATAAAAATTTAAAAAGCAAAATAAAAGAGGTCACATAGTGAAACATAGTGAATATAATATATTTAGTAATTTTAACTTAAAATAATATGAGCTGATGCCAGGTAAGGTTGTGTGCACCTGTAGTCCCAGCTACTCAGAAGGCTTAGGCGAGAGGATTGCTTGAGCCCAGAAGTTCAAGACCAGCTTAGGCAACATAGTGAGACCCTGTGCCAAAACAACAATAATAATATGAACTGAGCCCAAATATATCAGTCACATTAACAAATATAAATAGGCTTAGATGACCTATTAAAATATTTTCAAACTGGCTTATCAGTAAAATCCCCAAAAACTCTATGTTGCATATAAGCAACAAAACTAAGGAAAAAAGTACAAAAAGCAAAATTAAAGAGAAGAGCAAAGGAATATTGGGAAAAATTCAAGAAACTTATGCAGAGGTTGCAATGTTGCTACCTGACAATGTTAACAATCAGGCAAGATGCTTTACGCAAGACAAAAGAACAATGCTCCATAACACTGCATCCGCAATTTACAAGAAAGATAGTGCAACCATGAATATCTATGTACCAAGCAATACAGCGGCAAACTTCATAAAGAAAACACTGATGGTTACACAAAAAAGAAAAATTGCAGAAACTTACTAATAATAGGAGACTTTGGCACAGAATCCCCTGTTCTGGACAGATCGATTAGACAAAAAAATATAGCATATGCAAGACACAAACAGTTTAATCAATGAAGTGTAATATATGAGTATATATCAAATTTTGCAATCTAGAACATATTCTAAAAATAAAAAGCATACAAAGAAATTGTAAGCTTCTCTTGATGCCCACAAGCTAAGCAAAAACAACTCTAGTGAAACAAGCCTAGATTTGTTTTTTTGGTGTAGCATAGGAGTCTGCACCCCAGAATAAACTATGGGATGTCTCAAGAAGATGTAAGGAATGGCTTGTCGTAAGATTTAGCCCTATGCTAGATAATCTGAGGAAGAGGTCAAAGAACAGGAGTTTTCTCAGGATTGAATACTATCATCAAGCAGGGGCAATTCAATGATTGGTTAGTTTAATTTTTATTTAGGAGTCAGGAGAAACTAAATGGAGCTTAATTATAATTGGTAAAAACAAGCAGTCACTCATGTGAGATAAGAGAGGGAGATGGTGGATCATTTTTTTAATTTGTACTGTTCTGTTTTTGTTCGTTTGTTTTTTGTTTTTCAGGGTTCCAACATGAGTGTGTCTTCATCCTGTTTTATCCTGTTTCATTATGGTCGCAGAGTTACTATAATTGATGTCGGTGTTCTATGAAGTTCTGACAAATCCACCATTTAGGGTATTCTATGAGACTTTGATTTCTTCAAATAGTCAACGTGGAGATTTTAAAGACACAATCCTAAATTCTTTGGTACTCGTCTCAAGTAGAACTAAATTCTCTACTCTTTTGGCTGTGGGCTGTCCTTAGTGACTCATTTCTAATGAAAAGAATATAATAGAAGTCATGGGATGTCATTTTTGAGATTAAGTTATGAAAAGACCACAACTTTCATTATGGTCTCGGGCTCTATCTCTGCCCCCCTCCCTCTTTCTCTGATCATTTGCCCTGGAGGAGCCAGCTGCCATGTTTTGGGAAGCCCTATGAAGAGCTCCATGTAGTTAACAACGGAGGACTCCTGTGAAGTCAGTATGCCTACTAACAACCAGGTGAGTGAACTCAGAAGAGTAGCCTTCTGCCCCAGTGGTGTCACCAAATAAATACAGTCCCAGTGGACATCTGGACTGAAACCTTGTGACAGGCCCTGAGCCAGAATCACCCAGTGACACTGATTCCTAGTTCCTGACCCACTGAAACTATGATGTAATAATGTGTGTTGTATTAAGCCATTAAGTTCGAGGGTACTTTGTTACACAATAATAGAAAACTAATACAGTTAACATTATAGAAAGTAAAAAGTTTAGGTTGACTAGGACTAAAGAAATATAATAATATAGCAATAGCTAACAGAGACTAGAGAACTGTAAAAAGCAATTACAAAACGTAATTTGTTGGCATAGATACATTTTGAATATGCAATGGAAAAGAGATGATATTAAGAACTATTTCTCAATTGTGATAATGTTTTTGTAGTTATATGTTAGAATGTGCATGTTTTTTAATGCGAGCTGAAGCATTCAGGAACTAAGTACCATGAAGTTTCTGCAACTAGCTTTCAGATGGTTCTGCCATTAAAATTGTATACATATACACAGAGTAAATATGGCAATATTTTTAAAATTGCTTAAGCTATGTTAGTGAGTAAATGAGGGTTCATTCTTTTACACCTGAGAAATTCAAACCTTTCTCCAGGTTTATATTTTTTCATAATAAATAGGTGGAGGAAAATTACATAAAGGTATCCTGGGGAAAAAAAAAGTTGACAAAATGAAAAAAAGTCTTAGAGCTTGTCAAATCCTTTCACCTGGTAATTCCTTTCCTTGAAATGTAACCTAAGAAAATAATGAGATGTGGCATAAGTTTGCATATCAGAAAATTTTATTCAGTGCTGTTATCATTGCAAAAATTCGGAAACAAATGTAAATTCCCAAAGTAGAGAGTGAGTAAAGAAATCGTGATATAGCCATGATGGCATATTTTATTATGATTAAAAATAATGTTTCAAACATGTCTAATAACACACAGGGAATTGTTCAACATTAATACTGAATAGAAAATGAAAGATAAATATGCAGGAAGGTTTTAAAATTATACAATATTATAAAAATTATACATGAATGTTTAATTTTTATCTGTTTCTGAAAGGAAATACACCACAGAATGTTAATATCTATGGTTAATAGGATCATATTCGGTATACATGGATCTTTGTGCTTTTCAACTTTTTTTCTAAAAGGAGTACAGATTACTTTGATAATCAGAAAATATTGGTAATTAAACTTTAACCATTTTTATATCATTATATTAAAATTTTAACATGTGTTGTAAAGACTTTTATTCTTTATAATGAAAACACTTTGAAGAAGACTTATGCTATAGCAACCAGGTATATTGTGAACAGCTAAAATATAAATCAACCTTTTACTTTTTTTTCTTTTTTGTATAGCACTTAGCATATCACAATTCAGTATTTACTGGCATTGACAATTTAATTTCGTTTTCAATGGAGTGACTTTTCTTTTTTATATTGCCATCGTACAGCTAAATTTGTAAGTGGTACTTTCACCCTTTGTAACTGGCTTTAGCTCCTCCTTGCTTCATTCAGGAGGAACTTGCTACCTTTGCATGGTTCCTCAGTCTAAGACATTGCAGCTAAAATCCCCTAAATACTTCAGTCTATTGCTTGTCATATAACTGGGAGTTTTGAACATATTTTAGGCAAAAAGTTATGTTTCTTGTTCATTTCTTTTATGCCCTTGCTATGATGGATCAAATATATTTAACATGAACTTTGAGTGACTTTTGTAAACCCATTTACTCAATCTCTTATCGGTTCTCTGTGTCTAAACAAAATGCTTCAGGATGATAGAAGCAGCCTCACTTATTAAATCTCCAAAATCACTGGTCTACTTCAAGTACACCTTGCTTGATTACAGATGTTCAAGTCATTCTTTTGTCCTCTGGGGCAAAATAAAAAGAAAATGAATTTATGAGCTGTAGCGAATTGGTACAAAAGTTGGATCCAGATGGATTGAAGCCAGCTCCTACTTGTAAGTTCTCAATTCTTCAGAATATATTTAAGAAAATCTATTTAGTGTTGAACAAATATATGTTGACATTTTAGCAGCAAAATGTTGTTGACTTGTTTTTACTCCATCACAGTTATAGCATTTCTCACTTTCCTGTGTATCCATCTCTGTGTTGCATGTTGCAGGTACAAAGATGACTAAGATGTAGTTCTGTCCTTCAAGGAGTCACATACTAATGAGGAATATGGATGTGTAGACCTATATTGGTGATTTCATAAGTACTATGAAAAGAGATATATGCACAGGGTATATGAGAAAAGAGAAGGGCAAATAAAATTTACACCTAGGGGTTCACAGATATTTTAGAACTGTAAAGATAGCCTTATTTAGATTGTAATTTATGCTCATCTTCAATAACAATAGGACCAGACTTATTCATTTAGATACCGTTATGCATTGAATTTCATTTCAATGCAATAACATTATTTTCAAAACCATCACTACTAACAAACTAGGTTCAAAAATATGGGAAGTGAAGTCTGCACTAGTGAAAGATTGGAAAAGATTTAATTTCTATTAACATAATTACGACTGGACTCTTCTGCTTCTTGCTGCCTACGGTCTTTTTTATTTATGGCAGATTTTGTATATGCATTTCAAACCAAACAATTTTCTCTTTTTGGGGGCTTTTGATTCTTTCATTACTTCAGTCTGCAGCTGGCACTTACTTGATCTTTTATTGAGAATTTGCAATGATTTGGAGAATGGCACAGGCAATATTTCCACCAGATTTGGGCAAACATATTATATACTAACTTTTTCCCATGAAAAAGTAAATCATTTGGCTCTGATAATTATATTGCGTTTAAAACCCTAAGGACAATTTTGCATGTTATAAAATCACGTTGAATTTCTAAATTATTCTGATTTAGTAATGATAGTTATAGCCTAACAACATAGTAAGTCATATGTTCACATATGTTTGAAACTGCTATTGAATTTTCCTAGTTTTGGAAGCACACATGCCTCTACAGATAGAGATGATGATCAGCAATTCTTTGAAGATGGCAGTGAGTTTTTTTTACATGAACCTTTTATTTGTTATTAAATTACTAATCCAACCAATGTGGGATTGGCAGGTTTTGCCACATTTTTGACACGTTTCTCTTTTTGGAAGTTAGATTTAGATGCTCTATTTGCTATTTCAAGCTGTTCCATTTTCATGATTTCACTATAGTAATGTAGTTCCTGTACATTCCAAGTGTCTTACCCTTGTTATGTTTCCTTCTATAGTGATCCAAACTCCAGCATCTCATGCTAATTAATATAGTTTTGCAACTTCAACTATAATGTCTTTATTCCGTTTGGAGCATAATTATCACTTCTGACCCACTACCTATGAGAACCTAGAATATTCAACACAATAAATAACAAGGTACTTAAAAAATTTTTCCTTAATTGTGACTTTATGACAAAGAGAAATATTTGACACATTTATTATGTCTTTAATAACGTATATGAAATCACTTGGCACATAACGGTTACTAAGACATATTAGTCTCTTCCATCCTTAATTATAAAAGAAATCAAGAGTCAGTGGCCTTCAAAGTGGAGTATGAATGCCTTTAGGGGATGTGAAAAGAGTTACCACTGGGTTAGAAAAAAAACCACAATTTAACATGCTACTTTTTATTATTACATTATATTGTGTATTTTATATGTCTTATACTGCAATTATATAGATAGATACGATTTATAATACTTTGATTTTCTTCATTGGCACATGCTCAAAAAGTTTGGAATTCATTGGATTAAATGAGGTTGCTCAAATTTCAGTCCTCGCATACTATTTTGGAAGTTTTGCTGTATTTGACTATTGCCAAAGATAATTTTAATGTACTGCTAAAAAGGACACAGTAAAGGCTTGAAAACTCAGAAAGTGAAAGCCCATATTAGACAGAAGATATACAGGAACGTGATAAATATATGATTGATGATAGATTAGATAGATGATAGATAGATATATAGACAGACAGACAGAGCTACATAAGCATCATTCTCAGAAAACTTCAGGCTGAACTTAACAAATGCTTGAAAGGTTCATGGTCATCTCCAGTCCCACACCAGTAATTCGTGTGTTCTATGTAACTGGATGACAATGCCCCCATCTTACTTTTTACTTTGTCCTAAAAAATAATATAGCTGCATACAACATTATAGTATGCTAACAATGTTTGTGTAATACATACAAATATGTAATTATTAAAAATACAATAAATAAATTGCAATGATACCACTTAAAATATCATCCTCACTCAGATCAGTCCAGATATCCCATTACACTCTCTGGGTAATTAGCACAAAATGACCATTTGGCTTGATGATCAGAAAGGCAGGTGTATACAATGAACATGAAATGCTTCACACAGATCTTTCACTTAACTCTGTCATATAGTAGCTCTAAGCCTGAGCGACTCATACTCTCTGAACCTCAGATTTTTCTGCAGTGTGAGGATGACAGTATCCTGAGGGAGAGTGATGAGAATTTGACACTATGCTGGGGACTACCTCAATGTTCAGCGCATGGTAATAAGCACTCAATAAATTAGAGCTACTAGCTGTTGTAACTATTAGTGTCCTTGTGTTTGTAGTTCCATTTGGTCAGAGGAACTTTCAGTTAATATTGATGCTGTGAGTCCAGCCTTAGTTAGCCATCATATGCTGTCCTATCTTTGCTGTGTGTTGGAAGCTCGGATTTATGACTGTGACAAACCAGGAAATTAATTTCAGATCCAATTTTGCAATCTCCAGTATTCTTTTCTTCAGGTATCTAAATGTTGATTTTCTACATTGATGTTCATACACCACATATGAGGAAATGATCTGGTATCTATCCCCAAAATTGTTGCTAGATCTCAGTGCTCACAGCTAATATTAAGAGTCCTCACAGACTCATTTCTCCAAGTTTCTGAATTCCTTGAACTTCATCTAAGGTGGATGCGCACATAAGCCTTTCTCATTCTCCTTTCAAAATGAAATTTCCTTTCAGCCTTCTTTTCTGCCCAAAGCAGGAAACAACTCTCCTGCTCCCCAGCAGCTCTCTCTCTGTTTTCACAATATTAGGAGGCACTGTCTGCTATTTGGAATCATTTTGGCTTATTATAAGGGCTCACACTGTACTTCATTAGCAGGGCTGCTGTGAAATTATGAAACATTTTGGTGAAAATTACAAGATATTTAGACTCATTTCTTGCTGAAAATATGCAAAGCCCTTCAGGGAAAATGCAGACAGATGGTGTTTGAGACATTTATTGTTTTTCCTATGTATTTGTAAACAAATACTATAAATTAAGCATTTCGGCATGATCTTCAGAAAATCTAGTTGCAAATTAATATATCAATTGATATCAAATTAAAGAAATTGTGATACCCATTTCCATCTTACCAGTGCATTTTTTCCTGTCTGTACTCTGTTTTGAAAAGGTTTCAGAATTGATCCAAAATTGATTGTTGAAAAGCTCCAGAAAAAGCAAAAGCAGCAGCCTCTGTTCTTGTTTTCTCCAGGTATATTTTTTGTAACTCATGTAAGTGCAATAATTAACCCTACCAAAATATTATATTTTCCTCATATATAACAATATTAGTTGTATCTACCTAGAAAACCTTAGGTAGCACAAATTCACAGTCATCTAGAAATGAAATGAATTATTCACTTCTTATCATTTAAGAATCTAAAAAATGTAATTTGTATTCTTTGTGGGTTATCTCTAGGGAAGAGCTGTGATGTTTGGAAGCTTACATGTGCTACTCTGAAGACTACTGGAGCAAGTGGTAGCACATGAGTAACTGTGTCTAAAGGAAATTGTCCTTAGTTTCTAGCTGTTTTAGTGCTAAGGCAAAAAATTATTACTAGTGGTAATAAGCAAAGTTCAAACATGGCTCTCATGCAAATCAAGGTGGTAGGTATTTTTGAAAGTATAAATCATCCATATCTCTCCATTAATTGATTTAAATTTTTTCTTTTATTTTGCTTAATGTTCCTTCCCCTTGTTCCCATAATAATTTTACTTCAGTTTCTATTTTTCATTTTCCAGTGTTGCCTACAGAAAAGCAGAGAAAAAGTCCAAATAATGTACTTGATCACCAGAAAAATGTTTCTAAGAAGGATGTAATAGAAATAAAACACCTTTTAGAGCACACCTTTGTAGATATGTTATCAATAAGAAATGCTATTTTTGTGTAAGACATTTACTGTATTTTGACATACAGATTAATTTTCTCTGGTTGAAGATGTGGATAAATACAGAGAAAATCTTCTGTTTTAGTGAAAAAGGTTAAGCCAGTGAATCATATTGTTTTTCTGACTTTTACAAATAGGCATGGTCAACTCTCCCAATAGTCTCATAAGAACTGGAGTTAGAAATTGAATTGCCTGTTCTTTTTCTTTCTCACTCTCCTTTACTGCATTTCCCTTATTCTCTCATTGTTACAGAGAGATTAATATATAGACACATTTTAGAAATTTCTAAGGATTTATGAAGGGGTATATTGAATATGAAGATGATCCTGTCATGGACAATAGCTAGGTATCATCCCTCTTAAAATGATGTCACATGAAGGATGAGCTATGACAAGACCAGCTCCACATTCTTCACAGGCTGTCCATACAGATAGTTTACTAAAAATCATTCATATCAAGTACTTGGCATTCCAATGTGAGAAAGAAATAGTTATTTTTATTTGAACAACTCTCCATCTAGTGGGTAGATCATTACTGTGTAGGTCTTTATTCATAGTTTTAATTACAAAAATAAAGTTAAATAAAATAAGTTTAAGAAACATAATAATGGGCTCCATCTAGGATGACCATAATCCTTTCATTTGTTTGTATTGTTTTTGAATTTGAGTGAATTAATTTATTCAAAAGCATGCTTTGGATGAAAATTTCTTAACTTGCAGAAGAGCTGCCTTAATCCCCAGTCTACACTTTTCCATTTTGTCCATAAGTAACCAATACAATGTTTTTAAGAATCCTCCATAAATCATGATTCATCATGCCACTGGATCGAGGAGGATGAATAATCTTTCTCTAGGTCCAGAAGATCTAGACTATAATTCACTTTCCTCTGCTCTTCACAAAGAACATAAAAGCACTTGGAGATATCACCACAACCATCATCCCTCTTTGCCTCTCATATACGGAAAAGAATTATAAGCAGATTAAACATCTTTTGTAGAAAACAGTTCCTCTATTACTTCTCTCCCTTTTTGCTCCTTGCCCTGAAGCAAAAACAGCTGTTTAAAGTTCAACCCTGTTAAGTAGAATGACAGAAGGGATTTCCAGACAGGATCCAAAACGGGCTGAGAATTAAAACTTGATATCTTCAGAGGATAGATTTGTTAAGAAAGCCTAGAAGCGATGCATGATATGATTACCTATAATACCTGCAGACCAAAAAGTGACATATTTGCACTCAGTGGATGTGTCTCTAAAAACATGGCGTCCTAATCGTGTACACTTAATAATGGAGTATGCCAGCTCAGACTGAGATTTAGAAGCCTAGAAGCACCCCGGTACTTTCAGTTGGTGAATTTGTCACCTGACAATGAAAATCCTACTTCTAAAAGTAAAATTATAACCATGATGTGAAAGACTTCTGGAAGGAAAACTAAAATATTCTGATGGAAGAAACTGAAGTGAACACAAACGAATGGAACCATATCCCATGTGCTTGGAGAGGAAGAATTAATATTTTTAAAATGACCACATTGCCCAAAGCAATAAGCAGATTCAATGTGATCCTTATCAAAACCAATGCCATTTTCACAGAAATAGAAAAAGGAATCCTAAAATTTGTATAGAACCAAAAACGATTCCAGATAGCCAAAGTAATACTGAGCAAAAAGAACAAAACTAGATACATCATGCTACCTGACTTCAAAATATATTACAAGACTATAGTAACAAAAACAGCATAGTATTGATATAAAAACAGACACATAGACTAATGGAACACAATTGAGAACCCAGAAATAAACTCACATATTTACAGACAACTTATTTTTGAAAAAGGCACTAAGAACATATTTAGGGAAAGGACAGTCTCTTCAATAAATGGTGCTTGGAAAAGTGGATATTCATATGCAGAAGAGTGAAATTGGACCCCTATCTTTCACTATAATACAAAAAACAATCCAAGATGAATTAAAGACTTAAATGTAAGACTCAAAACTATAAAACTACTAGAAGAAAACACAGGAGAACACTTTAGGTCACCAGTCCAGGCAAAGATTTTATGGCTGAGGCCTCAAAAGCATAGGTAACAAAAACAAACAAAGGCAAATAGGACTATATTAAACTAAAAAGGCCTGCACAGCAAAGGAAACAATCAACAAAGAGATGAAGCAAAGTAATCTATTAAAAAGTGGGCAAAGGACATGAATAGACATTTCTCAAAATAACATATACTAATGGCCAACAGCTATATGAAAAAGTGTGTAGCATCCCTCATCACCAAGAAATGCAAATCAAAACTGCAATGATATATCATCTCAGCCCAGTTGGAATGGCTATTATTAAAAAGATAAAAAATAACAGATGCTGTTGAGAATGTGGAGAAAAGGGAACTCTTTTTTTTTTTTTTTTTTTTTTTTTTTTGAGACGGAGTCTTGCTCTGTCGCCCAGGCTGGAGTGCAGTGGCGTGATCTCGGCTCACTGCAACCTCCGCCTCCCGGGTTCACGCCATTCTCCTGCCTCAGCCTCTCCGAGTAGCTGGGACTACAGGCGCCCGCCACCACGCCCGGCTAATTTTTTGTATTTTTGGTAGAGACGGGGTTTCACCGTGGTCTCGATCTCCTGACCTCGTGATCCGCCCGCCTCGGCCTCCCAAAGTGCTGGGATTACAAGCGTGAGCCACCGCGCCCGGAACTCTTAAACACTCTTAGTAGGAATGTAAATTAGTGCAACTATTATGAAAAACAGTATGGATATTTCTCAAAAAAATTAAAAATAGAACTACCATAGGATCCAGCAATCCCACTACTGGGTATTTATCCAAAGGAAAAGAAATCCGTATTTCAAAGGGGTACCTGCACTCACATGTTTATTGCAGCACTATTCACAATAGCAACTATATGGCATTAACCTAAGTGTCCATCAGTGGATGAATGAATAAAGAAAAAATGTGGTATATTTCCACAATGGAATAGTATTTGGTCACAAAAAGAAATGATATCATGTAATTTGCAGCAATACGGATGGAACCAGGGGTCATTATGTTAACTGAAAAAAGCCAGGCATGGAAAGACAAATATCTCATATTCTCAATCATATGTGGGAGCTAAAACAGTTAATCTCATGTAAGTAAAAGTAGAATAATAAATAACCAAGGCCAGGAAGGATGTATGTCAGAGCGAGGGAAAGAAAAGAGGTTGGTGACTGCATACAAATATATAGTTAGATTCAGGAATATGATATAATGTTTAATAGCAGAGAAAGGTGAGCATTGTTAACAACAGTGTGTTGTGTATTTCAAAATAGCTAAAAGAAAGAACTGGAAATGTTCCCAACATGTAGAAATGATAAATGCTTAAGGTAATGAATACCCCAAATACCCTGACTTACATTACACGTTATATGCACGTATCAAAATATCACAGGTACCCTATAAATATGTACAAATAGTATGTGTCAATTAAAAAAAATAAAATTTTACTGTACAAATATATTTGTGAACAAATAACAATCTCTGAAGAGGAATCACACCTCCAGCTTCAAAGAACTGAGCTGAACTAAACTGTGCTAAAAGAAAAAGAACTGAGCAACTATGGCAGGAGACAGCTTTTCCTATTATATGAAATGATTCACAGTGGACTCGGGGCCAACAAGGGTGCATAAGATCACATCCAGGCATCTTGATGTCTTTAGGAGATCCAAATTTAGCCTTCAGATTCTAGGATTTTACTGAAATAGAATACAACTTCTCATTCCCAAAATATAATGAACGGGTGTGGGTGGGGGAAGAGGGGGTGGAGGATTTTAGAATCATGAATATAGGAGGGAAGAAGCTTAAAAATAATCTTGAATATCTCCCTTATTTTATAGATAGTAAAAAATAGACCTCCAATCAATAGATGATATGAGCTGGGTTACATCATTAGTCAGGGCTAATAAGAATCTAGTTCATTCATTTGAGGTTTTAAAGAATGCATTTATGTATTTGTTTATTCTTTCTTCACGTATTTTTATGCTTCTACAACAAATTTGAGTCCTGTGAATAGATTGCCTGGGTTTGAAACCCTGACTCTGGCACTTAACTAAGTGATTTTATGGAACTTACTTAACATTTAGTTCCTCTTTCTTCATCTGTAATATAGGCGCATTACAATATCTACATTCTGGGGATGTTGTGTAGGTTAAATAAATTAATTCATACAAAAAGTTTAGGACAATGCCTGGCATATAATATGTGTTCAATGTTTGTTAGCCCTTAATGTCACCTTTTGTAGATTAAAAAAATTCAAATTAGCATCTCAAGCTTTCAATTCTCTTTCAAGATTTATCTGAAAATTTCTTCATTTATGTTGAGAAGGTCTTCCTAGTTCAAAACCTAGTACCTCAAATGACCATGTCCCAAATTTCAGAATAATGAATAATTTCATTATTCTGCACCATGTCATTCCCCTTTTGTGTTTGCTGTCCCATCGCACCATTCTTTTGTGTTATACTATTCCCTAGGTGTAGAGAAAAAAATCTATGTCAGTACAGGCTTAAAAAAAAAAACTCTCCTAAATGGGACTTTTTTCCCAGAATTGTCTTAATTTCATTTTTAAGAAAGTTAAAAACCTAATACATAAAAATAATTATTAGTATACTTTACATTTCAATAATATTTTAAAACTCGACCTATAAACAGGTCAGGACAGTTGAAATATTGAATCTTAGGACAAGAAAGGAAAAGCCAGACATTACTTTCATTTTGCTTTTTTGCCTTCTCCTTTGCTCTGTATTTCTGCTTTATGCCATTCAGTTATGGATGTTATAGTAAACATCTTTGTTTCTGTAAATAAATACTCATAAATCTATATATATGTATGTGTATTCATCTATAAAAGGAAGAATAATTTTATTTACCAAAAAATCTCCCCAAGAATTTTTAGCAACAGCAATATTCAGAATGAAAAAAAAATAGCACGCTTCCGAGTACAGGTGCTGTGAAGCTGCTGGGCACCCAACCATCACCATCCAATCTGCATGACTTGTGAGGGATTGCAGATATCCTGGAAACCACTTCATCCAGGAGGCACATAAGAAATTGGAGGAAGCCAAAAGAAGTGAGAAGAAAGACAGATTTTTTTTTTTAATGATTGCACTATGAAATATAAAAACCTGTTATATCTTTGACGAACCCAATTTGATGCCCTGCAAAACACCTAGACTGGCCACTTTAAGAGTACCTATAACAATATTAGCATGCTTTAGGGTTTATTGGGATTTCTGATTTCTTCAAAAGAAACTCTATAAAAAAACTGAATTATATGTATCATACACATAGAGAATGTGTAAGAAGGTAACCCTTTTAAAGATATCTTATTGTCTACTCTTATGGGTTGAGATGAAACCATCCTAAGTAGCACCACTGACTCACCTGTAAATAATGTTTACAAAAATCCATAATCTAGACATAAGTATTTGAGCACATATATGAAAATATAAGCTATCTGACATACATGTCTCATAGTTCTGAATCTAATATACTCTAACCAGACCTAACCTTCAAAATCAGTGCCAGTGACTATAAGGAGAGATATGTTTACCGGATGCTACAGGTAAGTTTCAAAATTATACTGCTATTAAATGTCAAGTGAATGAAGCAGGGTCAGCAAAATGACTAACATTAACCTGATTCCCATTTCCCTTTTTCTTTTCAACTTTTGCAATCTCGGAGAACCTGCTAATGGATCAGTTTCCTGTTCTGCTGAGACTGTCCATTATAAATAATATTTCTATGCTTATTATCAATAACGCCACTGCCACAAAGCAAATTCAGGCCAGTTACAATGCATGGTACAAAGCTATCTAAAATACAAGTGTGGGTGTTTCAGCTTGGGTCTTATCTCATTTGAAATTGAAATATGTTTGCAATGCTTGAATGTGGGAAGATTAATTATCACCTCTGTTTCAAAATAAGCAGCAGTAGAAACCCATCACATGAAAATGTGGAAGTGACATTGTCGACAGCTAACAAGAGAGGTTTTCAGCTGGAAAAGGGTGCAAACAGAAACAAATGCATTCATATTTCTAATCCGCAGCCAAGAAAAATTGTATTTGATACTGGCTGAATTTGCCTCAGAAAATCAGAGCCCCATTTTGGCTAGGATACTAAATGCAGCAAGATGAACCACAGAATTCTGCCTCGCAGTTACATCAATGCTTTCATGTTTCCAAGGTCAGGCTAGCTCTGGCTTTTTTTTTTCTCAGTAAGAGAGAAAGGCATAAACGATCCCCCCATTGACAAGCAATGTGGCCTTAGGCAAAGAAATTAATCTCTCTAAACTTCAGTTTCCCCATCTACGAAATGGACAAAATAAGCACATGCTTAGCTCATGGAGTGGACACAAGTCTGTTACGTATTAGTATAAACAACACAGCATCTAGCATGCAGTAAGAGCTCAGTAGTGGTTAGCTATTGCTGTTGCAAAACCATGCCATTCTGTTCTAAAACCACTAAAGCAAAAACTCGTCCTTGCTGTCTGAAAGCAGCTCTATCTCAAGTAGTGAGGGTAATAGAAGGTTCAGTTTCTCCCCCCTTCTTAAACTTCAGTGATTAAGAGAGATCGTTTTGGTGCTTCATTCCTGAAAGATACTTCTTTTTTTTATTGTTGTTTTAAATGCCATGTCAGAACATCCATAGTTAACATCAGGTTTTTAAGAAAGGTCTCTTGGGTCATTTGAACACTGGCATTGTGCAGCTCAGGTCTCATTACAGATCCCTTTTGTTAACAGGAAGGTTTTACGTCAGTAAGTCTGCTGGCTGTACCATACATTAAGATAATGAGATGAGAATGATACAAATTCAAATCATTTGGCTCCCTTCTCCATCTCTATTTCTCTCTCAATCTATGTTACACAATGACATAAAGCACCACCTTTGGAGGAGAGCCTGCCCTGTGGTTAATCATTCCAATACATGCTAAAATACCCCACACTATAATTTAACATGAAGAACAGCTAGAGGTTGCGTTGAAACTGTCATGACTCACAGGAATCTACTAATTTTGTCCTGTTCACCTTCATTTTATAACTTTGCAAGAGTTTCTGCCAACAATGGCAGAGGTGGCAAACGCAAAAAAAAAAATAAATAAATAAATAAAAAAATAAAAAGAAGCTCTTTGTGAAATGGCATCTCGAGTCTATGCCATTGATAGCGTCTTTCTGATTCCCCAGGCAAGCTCTTTCTGAGCCACTCTAAGCTCTCCAGAGACAATTTCTTTTATGAAAGTCAACCTTCCTTCTATCAGGCTCTCACATCTTCAGCAACAGTAATCATTCTTGAAGCTGGAAGTGTTGTCTGCTATCTTGATGTTGCTGGTACTGAAAGAGGCAAACAAAGTCAGCCTGATTGTTTTAGGTTTGGATTAGTCTGGAGTGCATAGCGAAACATTTTAAAAGGCTTATTTTGACTATCAAAGTGAGTCGATATGACAGCAGTCGTCAGGGGAAAAATGTGCACCATGCAAACACACAAACATCCCTCAGCAACCAGCTGCAGCTACTTTGCAGTAGCATGTTTGAGGGAAAATTGCTTTCTTGAGTATCAGTGGAAAAGAGGGCAGCACTCCAAGTTACTTTGGAAAAGGTACAACCACAAAGTGGTATCCAGGATGGCATGGAGGTCTCTTTGACCTCAAACTTCTTTAGCTTGGAAGTAAACTTTCATAGCACATAATCTAGTAGCATTGTGTCTGTGGTTTCATACACACGTTTCTGTGTAATATGTAACTATTTATTAATCAGACACAGATTGGCAGATTCTAGTCAGTTATGTCCAAACATAATCAACAGAAAGGAAAGTGATTTGAATTAGGAAATTGGGAAAAAGAGAAACAACTAACATGCAACAAAATAAAAACAAAAGCAAAATAAACTAGTTATTGCTGAAAGCAGTTTGAGAATTCAGCTCAACCACCTAAAATTCTGAGTTTATGAATGGAAAGCTACCTGGACCATTCTGATCATATCATGAGGTGCCTTTTTAGCTTTGTTATTCAAATGAGAAAACTCTCATTCATATGGCAGGGAACTGCATGACTCTTCACAAAAATATATGAAATTAAAAACAAATTTTCGGTCTAACTTCCTAATCAAGTTTATATTTAATGAGTTTGAAATGCCATGTGATTGCCAGTTTCCAAGAGAAATTCAATCTCCCAGCATTTATCCGAGTTAAATATTGATGTCTACCTCACAGTATTTCACAATTTACAATTACCAGCTCTATTTTTAAGCAAAATATAACTACTCACTTTGACACAAACAAGTATTATTTGGAAATAAGCATCCTCAACATGTTTCCCAAAAGTAGACACACATTATTGCATGATGTGTGTTCCACATTTTTAGACACAAAAACAAAGCAGGGTAACTTCTTAGAAAAATAAAACTTCATTAGAAAACAAAGTTGCACAAAATATTCTTTCATGTTATCTGGAGAGAATGTATAAAATCATAATTTAAATACTTCTCAAAGCAAATATTCAGCATATTTTCTTCAACATAATTCTTTCCTTCAAATTCTTTACCTCTTAGTGGTTGGATTTCTATACTAAGCAATAAACAAATTCAATTTTTATTATAGATATAAATAGTTAAAAGAGAACATAAAAGTAATAGAAGAAGAGTGCAAAGGAAGCATTCATCTAGTTTGAGGGACAGGCACATGATGTGTAAGACATATGTTCAGAAGCTCCTGTCAAGGATGTACTTCTCTTGGGAAAGTCTGGGCCTCATATCCACCTCAAGGTAAGAGCTGGTCTGAGACTGGCTTCTGCCTGATCCTCTCCTCAGCACCAGGAAAACGATTTCAGAACTGCCTTGAAGTTCGTGATCTAGTCTTTGAAACAAAAGGAAATGGATCCTGACGTGTTTTAGAGTGGGCCTGCTCCTGTGCTCTTATAGATTTGTGTTCATTCTCTTTATCTCAGATCAGTTTGGGCCTTAAGTTTGTAAAAGAAACATTATTATTTATTCTTCATTATCAAATAAAATTTGGCTTAAATTAATATTTATTCCCAGAAGAACTCTTCTATCACCTCACTGAGATAGCCTTAACCCAAGATTTTATTTTCTTCACCCCAAGAATGCCTTTTGGGTATAATGGACCTGTCCAGTGGTCAAAGCCACTGTGATTTGTAGTGGCAGAAATTCAACTTGAACTAGCTCATTATCGTTAAGAAATGCTCCCAATTATGGGAAAGGTGGGCAGACCTGAGACCAGTAACGATATGCTATCTGCTGTCCCTGTTTTTCTCTACCAGTTGTCTTTCTTCTCCCCTGATGTAAAACAGCTTCTAGTTTTACTTTTCTCCAGAGAGGAAATGGCTTTTTCTAACTCACTCCATTTCCAGGTAATTGTGGGGGATGGAAATAGATTCTCACTGGCTTAGCTTGTGTAAAACTCAACTCTATGCCAAGGAGGTGATATCTTACAATTATCAGAGTCTCTCAGAATCTGTACAATATGGGAAGAATGAGCTCCCCAAAAGAACCTGGCTGTGGAGAAAGGGTAATGAGGGTGTGTGGCCATCAGAAGAAAGCTAAGGGAGCTGAGATGGCAAAAAAGAGTGATTCCTCCTACATCTTCCTGTACTATGGACAGTTTGTGGCAGCTAGGGAGAAAATGTATCAGATTAAAGACACTCATATGTGTTTGCATTGCTCTGCTCTTTACCAAATGTACCCATTCCGTGAAGAAATATACAACTACCTGGAATGGTTGATTTTATACGTTAACTTGTCTGGGGTACCTGGAACCCAGATATTTGATCAAACATCATTCTGGGTGTTTTGGTGAGAATGTTTTTGAATGAGTTTAACATTTAAATCTGTAGACCGAGTAAACCAGATTGTCTTCCTAATTTGGGAGGGCCCCATCCAATCAGCTGAAGGCCTGAATAGAACGACAAGTCTGACCCAATCCTGAATAAGAAAAAACTTCTCCTGCTAGACTGTCTTCGAACTAGGACAGTGGCTTTTTCCCGCCTTCAGGATTGAACATAAACATCAGCTCTTCCTGGGTCTTGAGCCTTCCGGCCTTTGCACTGGAACTATAGCATCAGCTCTCCCAGGTCTCTAGCTGGCCAACTCACCCTGCAGATCTTGGGACTTGTCTGCAACCATAATCATGTGAGCCAATTATGTATATACACAACTGTGTGTGTATACACACACCCACCCATGTCCCATTGGTTCTTTTTTTCTTTTTCTCTGGAGACCCTTGACTAATTTGCTACCCTCCTCACGTGTTTACATTCTCTGTGAGAAGTCTTAAAGTAAAGAAAGAATACAGAAAGTTTAGATACCCCACTTAGGGTGTGGGTACCCTCTTTACTGGATGGAGACAGTGCAGAAACCAACTTTTACTTCTCAAAAAAAAAGTTGACATGTTCCAATGCAGTCCACAGGAGCAAACAAATCCCCAAATCTCCAGGTTCTGGAGTCCACTGGGTAGGAATGAGTGACAATTCTATTTTGTCATTACCATTTGTATTAGTCCGTTCTCACACTGGTATAAAGAATACTACCTGAGACTGGGTAATTATAAAGGAAAGAGGTTTAATTGACTCACAGTTCTACCGGATTAATAGGAAGCATGACTAGGAGACCTCAGGAAACTTACCATCATGGCTGAAAGCAAAGGGAAAGCAGGCACATTCTTCACAAGGCAGCAGGAGGAAGTGTGTGCAAGTAGGGGAAATGCCAGATGCTTATAAAACCATCAGATCTTGTGAGAACTTACTCACTATCATGAGAACAGCATGAGAGAAACCTCCCCCATGATCCAATCACCTCCTTCCCTCAACACGTGGGGATTACAGTTCCCTTCTTCGACACGTGGGGATTACAATTCAAGATGGGATTTGGGTGGACGCATAGAGCCAAACCATATTACTGTTGTATATAAAATGGCATCTAAAGGCAATCCTCAGTCTTAAGGGCTGAGACAAAGGCTTCTTATTACATCTCTTCAACCCTCAGCTCCAGCTCTTCTGCTATTATAACTCATAGAGATTTTATGAAAATTAAATGGGCTGTATGTAAAAATGTCTACCAAAGATTTAAACACAGAAGCGTCCAATACATTTAATTTTCTTATTTTGCCTCTGTGCAGAAAAGAAATAATAAAGCAGGCTTAAGACTGCCATCCTTAAGTCTGCCTGCAAGGTTGGTCCTTGCCTGGCATCTGGGTGCTTGGATTTCAAAAGTTTATACCATGCATTAATTTATTAGATTGGTTCCCTGTGCCTAAATTGTGCAAATAATATGGTTTATGCTGTACATCTGGTCTCCACCTGTGACTCTCAAACGTTTGTTACCAAAGTGTGCCTGTCTAACAAGCCCCCAATAAAAATATCAGCTGTTGACTCTCTAGTGGGCTTCCATGGTAGACAACATTTCACATATGTTGTCACAGTTCAATGCTGGAGAAATAAACCATGTCCTGCGTGACTCCACAGGGAGGGAATTCTTAGAAGCTTGTACCTGGTTTCCTTCAGATGTTTCCCCATGTACCTTTCCCCTTTGCTCATTTTGCTTTCATCGTAATAAATATTTGCCATAAGTACAACTGTACACTGAGTTCTATGGGTCCTAGTGAATTACCAAGATATTGTTGGGGACACAACCTGACCACTATCTTTTTGGCCACTTCACTCAAATTCACCTCAAACTTCCAAAATCTGTCATATAGCAGCCTATGCCCTATTTCTATAGATTCCAGACAGCTCACCTTTGCCCAAGTACTGTAAACCTGAATATATACCCAAAGTAATTTTGGGTTTAGAATAGCAGTCTTTCTTTTTATGATAATGTGCTATTGGGTCTAGTTACCTAGCTAAAGAAAATATAACTCTATATTATATAGATATAATTTTAAGTCTACATCCTTACTTAAGTCAATACATTTGGTTATTTTTACATATGCAATTAGGCCCAAAGGTTTCTGTCATAACCATAGTTACAACATTTTTAGTCAAGAGAAGTGTTAAGGAAAGCATAACCAAGATGCCTGCTGAAACCCTGTAAAAACAAAAAATAACAAACAAAAATCAATAAAAACCCACAGAACGCCTGGCTTTGAGTAATTCTCTTTTATGTTGAAATCTCCAAGATAAATTAATTATAAAATCTACATCAAAGTGACTGGACGTAGTAACTTTATGAATGAGATTATAATTTTTGCTTTGGACCCTTTATACCTATAGCTCATTATTTTCCCTCCACTGATAACATTAAATCCTTTATTCTCATTTTTCTATTAGAAAAGTAAAATGAATTCCTGTATTGCAGAAAAAAATTCTTTTTGTTTCAATCTGTCAGTAAAATCTTTTTAGTTCACCAGGTTTTACCATGAACAGATAATGTTCTTTGAGGGTAATATTCTTAGACGGTAGAAATGCAGGCATTTTCTCTTTCCAAAATGAACAGGTTTTACCAGCATAGGAAGTAAAATGCCATCACTCATAAATAGAAATTAATATACTAATTTATGTGGCTTCAGGGAGTCTTGAGGCTGTGGAAGACTGCAAAGTTAAATAAGCTGCATCCACATATACAACCTCTGTTTTTCTTCTGCCAAGGGCGTAACGTAATACGCATTTCCCATGTCTCTAAGAGTCCCCCCATCTTCCCAAATTTCCAACATGTATTTGCTAAAGAATAAAACACAGGAAAACAGTCAAAACAGGCAGGAATGAGGCGCTGTACTGAAAACAGGGGAATTTAGTGAAATTCTACCCACTTACCAATGAAACCTGATGCTGTCATTTCACCTCTTCTCCCTGGTTCATCTACTATGGGCAGACAGGCCTTTGCCCTTTTTGTAGGGAGACAGGAGAGTGTAGTTTTCTCTCCTTGAGAAAACTTGAGAAAAAAAGAAAAAAAAAGACCCAGCCATTTGTGACTAGTCTAAAAATAGAGCCATATTCCTGCTTGGTTATCCAATTATGAATCCCATCATTCACCCTGTGCCACCCATATATTCAGGGCTGCCAATTCATGTTTTATGCTTTTTTGATACATAGCCTTTTTATTATTTTTATTCATAAGCAGCATTTTATTTATGCTTTATTGATAAAATAGTGACAAAATTATCAATAAATAGCCAAACATCACGAGACATTTAAAAACTCCCAATAAATGAAAGTTAGAGGCCATTCCCCCAACCCCACAAAAGGAACTCAGAGAAAATAGAAACATAAAAACCACAAATATGTAGAAACCTTTAATAGGCTCAAAAATAGAGAAAAAGAAACCTTCAGGGAACAAAAAATAGGTTTCAGATTTTAAAAATACAACAGGAACAAAGTACCATTTACAGAATGGTTGAAAAGTCAAGTTGAAGGCCGGGCGCGGTGGCTCACGCTTGTAATCCCAGCACTTTGCGAGGCCGAGGCGGGAGGATCACGAGGTCAGGAAATCGAGACCACAGTGAAACCCCGTCTCTACTAAAAAAAAATACAAAAAATTAGCCGGGCGTGGTGGCAGGCGCCTGTAGTCCCAGCTACTCGGAGAGGCTGAGGGAGGAGAATGGCGTGAACCCGGGAGGCGGAGCTTGCAGTGAGCTGAGATTGCGCCACTGCACTCCAGCCTGGGTGACAGAGCGAGACTCCATCTCGAAAAAACAAAAAAAAAAAAAAAAAGAAAAGTCAAGTTGAAGAAATCTCATAAAATATGGAACAAAAATTCAGAGGAACAATATGGAAAAAAATAAAGGAACAAGCTAGGAAGTCATAGACAAAGTGGCAAATATGTCAAATGAACAAGCCTAGAGATCCAGTGTACAACATGAGGACTATAAGTAGTAAATGTACTGTATGTGAGATTCATACTATGTGAGTAGATTCCAGCTGCTCTTTGCCACCAGAACAAAGCAAATGGGTAACTATGTGAGATGACAGATACGTTAATTTACTTTACTACAGTAACCTTTTTACTAACTGTATGTATTCCATAACATCATGTTACATACCTTATATGTACACAATACGATTTATTTTTAAAAAAAGAGATGATGCAGAGAAAATGGGTAGGAGAAAACTAATTGAGGAAATTAAATGATATTTTCTTTCATAACTGAAAGTCATGCACCTCCAGATTTAAAGGGCCTGTCAAATGCCAGCGTGATGAGTGGAGAAAGACCCACAGGACATATCCATGTAAATTTTCATCACAGCATGGATAAAGTAGAGATTCTAAAATATCTAGCTTGGGCCAGGTGTGGTAATCCTAGCACTTTGGAAGGCTGAGGCAGGAGGATTGCCTGACCCCAGGAGTTGGAGACCAACCTGGGCAACATGGCAAAACCCCATTTCTACACAAAATACAAAAATTAGCCAGACGGAATAGTGTGAGTACAGGAGGCAGAAGTTGCAGTAAGCAGAGATCACACCACTGCACTATAGCCTGTGTGACAGAGCAAGACCTTGTCTCAAAAATGAATAAATAAAATAAAAATAAATAAAATATCCAGCTTGGCAGAAACAACAGATGAAACACAAAGATTAGCAAATTGCATCTCACTCCTCAAAGTCAGTACTAGATGCCAGAAAATACTGGGGTATAAGACTCCAAAATCATTTCAGAAAATATTTTCAACATAGAATTCTGCACATTAACAGATAGTCAACCAAGGGTTGAAGAAACATATTATTAGTAATTCAAGGAATCAAAACACTTACATTTGTTTATCCTGCATTAACTAATGGAGAATGTGCTCAATAAAGTGAAAGAGTAAATCCCGAAAGAGAAATAAAAAACAGCAACCACAAGAACAGGGAAATCAACAGGAAAAAGGCAAAGGACATTCCTAAAATAATGACAAAGAGAAAACACAGGAGAAATGCACAAGACCTACCAAACTACCAATCCAGTTGGAGCAGAAATATGGAACGCTCTGGAGGGGATATCTTTCAGAAGAATAGGAACCTGTAGTTTACAGATGTGTTTGAACCCAATGAGAAAAATTTGTTCTGTCAAAGAGCTTGAGGAATATCTTATAACATATCCATAGAAAAACTCCATATGTCAAAAAAGTAAGGTCATTTTTAACATTTAGTAAAAAAAAAAAAAGTTTTGGAAGAAAGGGATATATTTATAATTTACTATGTAGATTAGCTTTGAATTGTATTTATATATGCATAATGAGTGTAATAAATATTGATTTAACCAAAATTTTAGATATTACTATTTTGAGAGAATTGGAGGAAGGAATGTGTGTGTGTGTGTGTGTGTGTGTGTGTGTGTGTGTGTGCCTGTAGAAAGAGAGAGGGTGGCATCATAAGTAAATCAATCCTAATGTTTCATAATAAGATTTCAATAAATTATGTCACTATCTCTAAGATTGGAAAATCAAAATATAACTATAACAGTTTATATCGCTTGGAATTGGCCAAGTAAATGCAAGAAGAAATATCTAAAAGTGATATTGGTATCAGAGTGATGGGGGTAGGAAGGGATGAGAAAGAGATTAAGAAGACTGACATTATTTACAATAGTTTTTATATATATATATATATATAAAATAACACATATATAGCACCAAGGCTTATTATGTATATATTTATATTTGTAGCAATTGTGGCTACTAATACATATATATTTCATATATTACTTTTTATACAAATATATGTTAGTTAAATATTAAATATATGCATATTTAACTTTATATATACACATATATGCACATGTATACATATAAATGTTAAATATTAAATATATGTATATATAACTTTAGATATACACACACATACATGCACATGTATACATATGTATGCACATGTAGATAACATGTACATAAAAATATGCATGTATATACTATACATAATTTTAAAATAAATGTTTAATTATAAAAAGCAAAAAAAACTTTAAAAGTTATGTAACTAGTTTAATATAGAAAACAGATCATGAGAAAAATCCTAAGGAAAATAGAATTTAAAAGATTAAAGTATATGTAAAATGGAAAAAAGGAAAAACTATAGAGAAGAATCTTTAGGAGGAATACATTTTCAAAACCTCTGACTAAATTTTAGTGTAATTCATAATAAATTTGAATGCCTGAAGCAATATGACATTCAAAAGGAATTTTAATTTTTTCTCATGTCTCTTAAAGCAAATAAAGGGATCCAAATTCACAGTCCTTTGCAACCTTTATTAAAATCTCCTTCCTGCCATACATGTAGCCTCTGAAATACTAGATTACTTGATGCTCATAGCTACTACTCAAATCTATTACTCAGAATAATTTATTCTAAGGTCATTGTCTGCTTCAGTATAACTGACATAAAGTGACTCAAAATTAACTTAGATGAAGAAAACTAGTAGATAATAGCTTTTATATATGGTTTATCAAAATATTGAAATTTAAAATAAGCCAGCTTTCTCACTTGAGTCACTTTAGGCACAATGGCAAATTTGCAGCAGACCACAATAGCTCATTGCAAGTCTCTGTCTCACCTGCCTGCCACAATTGTAGCAAATAAGACAGGTGACTATGATGAGGCAGAAATATATGACTTGGAATTAAATGCAAAGGAAGTAATTTGGATTAAATGATTACTATGAACACTGCAGATTTAGAATGAAAAGTCAAGAAGTCTATGTTTTACATCAACTAAAATTTTACTTTACTTCTAGTTAAAGTAAAGTAACTTCGGATTCGAAGCCACTGCATATTTCCCGTTAATTGGTAGAGATAGTAGATAAAATAAGAAATGGATTTTAGTAGCCAGAGTTGAAGTTAGGGTTGATCTAAATGATCTTATAAGCAATTACTAGCATTGTAACATTATACAGACTCCACTGTGCCATCGTAAGGATTGTTATTCACATCTAAGTTTCACTGAATGGCACTGGAGGAGTGGAGAGTACAGCTTGAATGGACATACGTGTGACATTGTTTACAAATTTCCACATTTCTTTTGCAGAAGCTGTGTTGGGTGGTTCTTGTGTTGCTATAAAGAAATACCTGAGTCTGGGTACTTTGTAAAGAAAAAAGGTTTAATTGGCTCACAGTCCTTCTGGCTTTATAGGAAGCATGATGCTGCTGTCTGCTCAGCTTCTGGGGAGGCCTCAAGAAGCTTACTATCGTGGCAAAAGGTGAGGGAGAGCAGGCATGTCACATGGCCAGAGGAGGAGCAGAGGGATGGGGGCAGTGCTAAACACTTTCAACAACCAGATCTCCTGACTCACTGTCGCAAGGACAGCACCAAGCCATGAGGGATCCTCCGTGATCCATTACCTCCTGCCAGGCCCCACCTCCAACACTGGGGATTACAATTCAACATGAGATTTGGGCAGGGACAAATGTCCAAACTATATCAGAAGTCTAGATGTATTTCTTCCGTTAAGAAAGAGGTTTTGTAAACCTGGAAGAACAAATTCTTATTTACAGTAGTGTGTCCAAATGCACTGAAAAAGCTTGATTTCAAATATATCTTGATTTGGAGTTGCTAACTCCTATTGCTCTGACACTATTGTGATCTTAGATTTTGGGAGTTTCCTCTGGGGTTTATTATTGTGGCTCCAGCCTGTGATGTTTTGTCTGTTGGTCAATGCAGAATATTCAAATTTGGGGGAAAATTTTTCTCTACAGTCTCAAGACTTTGCCTTATTTCTCTTCACTTGAGACTTTATGAACAATGGTTTCATGACGACCTCTACAGCCCCTGCCCTCCATAGCTTTTGCAATTGGCATCTTACCTCACAAATATTTAACATTTTCATATTCCTTAAAATTTTTTGGCATGTTTAAGAAATAGCTCTTCCAGGTTTACAAAACCCCTTCTTTAAAGGAAGAAATACATCATATGCAATTTCCCTAAGTTGGTTCTCAGTCACTGAAGCCTCCAAAACTCTAAAATTAGATTCCATCTAATTTTCCAATTATGATATACCATTCCTCAGTGAGTGACCAGGGAAAACTGGGTATGGTTGCTTCTAACTATTAGAGTAACACACTCATTCTTTCAGCAAATACATACGAAGCATATTCTATGTCCCAACCTCTGAACTATAAGCTTGGCATACATCCATGAACAAACAGAAATATCTGCTAACTCGGAGCTTACATTCTAATGCAGGGGTTAAAGGGGTAAACAAGTGTTGTCAAACAACAGAAAAAATAATAGATATATTAAATAAGTAAATTATAGAGCATATTAGAATGCAAAAAACAAAACAGAATAAATGGAGCCAGGCAAGGGTGACCAAGAATGCGGCGACTATAGATCAACTATAGCGTGATCAGGGTAAGTCTCATTAAGAAGGTGATTTTTGAGCAAAGATGTGAAAGAAATAAGGGAGTTTTCCAGGCAAACATTTGTAGGAGGAGCATTTGAGGCTGAGAAAACATCCAGTGCAAAAAACCACGCTGTGGGAGCACTCCTAGTATGTTGAGTAAGAAGGAAGAAAGACATTTTGCTTCAAGGGTCTTTTTTAGCCAGAGTGCCCACTATTAAATTTCTTTTTCTGGTTTACCCTCAGGCTCCAGTGCATATATTTTGTCTCTGATCCTCTGGGTAATTAGCCAGCATTTTAATGATAATCTGCATTTTCAATTATGTTAGCTTCTTTTGTTTTTGAACCTCTGAGGAAAGGTGGACACAAATACTTCCATTGCAAAGATAAAGAATCTGATATTCAGAAAGTTTCATTCCTTTAAAGAGCTCAATTCCAAAGTCAAACCCCACATCTTTCACTCTGAGCCCGGTGGTATTTCTGTCATTGCCTATGATATCACAGACAAATCTTGTCCAGATTTTCTATCACTAAAGAAAATCTAGTCAAGTCTCTACATTGGGAGGGTGAGAAAAAAAAAACAGGCAATGATAGAATTCAAGGAAAGAGAGGAGGCAGGTCAACACACACACACACACACACACACACACACACACACTTTGAGTGAAAAGCAACACCCATTGTGCCATCATCCTGGTATGAAGAATACTTGCACTATAAAAAACCTAACTGAAATCCTTTCTCACACACACACACATACACAATTATGAAACACTCAAACACCCCTTCCACACTTCATTCTGCTCTCTGCCTTTGGAGGGGCAAACAGAAGTAATCTAGCCCAATGTACAATATATAAATGTATAGCACCATCTTGGCTGAAAGTCCCTATGCATTCTGTAGCATGCACATTGTATACACCCAATTGTTTCATAAAGTTGTATGTATGTGTAAAGGGGAAGGGAGTGGTTGGATTATTTTTTACTTTGTCCATACCAAGGGCAATCTTGTCCTCTCTCCTCCTGCCTTCATTAACAAATTCTCTTTCTGTGTGTCTTCAGGTCCCACTTTTAACTAGCTCTGGAATATGACAGTATCAATTTTGATTCCCTATACCCTGATCATTTTCAGTGGTCCCTTTTTTAAACCTGCCTTGAATTATTCTAATTTGAGTGTGCCATCTGTTTCCTGCTGGAACCGTGACTGATAAAAGTGCCATCTTCCGTTCTTCTAAGACCATAGAAATGATAAAGTATGAAATGATAAATGTAAAATGAAATATGTTCATATTGATATTCATTTGGAAAGATAGCATCTCTATGGCCCATACTAAAAGAGGGACACAAAGAGTAATCTATCCTGAAAAGCAGATCTATAGAATCTCAAGTTTGCAGTAGGGAGTTCTACTTCTATAGAATAAGGGAGGTTAAAAAGTGCTTCATATGAGGGGGGTAAAGAGGAGTTGGCCTAAACTCACTACGTGAACTGTGAACTGTGTGGCTGAGACCTCCCTTCTCTATCTGCTAGAAGAGAAAGAAAGCTATCTTCTAAACCTTGCCCTGAATTATGGCTATTTATAGCTGAGACCCAGTGGGAGGAAGTAGTGGACATATCCGGCAAATAAAGATTTGAGGCAAGCTACTAATTCTCAGTGACCTCAACGTTCTAAGTTACTACCTCCTAAAGATCTCTGAATTACCAGTGTTTGACATGGATCTGGATAGGGACCCCCTAGGAAGACAGGTGGAAGCATTTACAGAACTGTTAGCGATTGTGGTATTTAAGCAAAGAGAGAGGAACAATAAGAAAAAGGAGGTTTCCTTTTCTGCTGAGCAACTGAAAATACATGAGGAAAGCTAATAATAGTACTAAGTGAGCTAGTAGAGAGAACCAATCAGAATATGAGTTCTCTCCAGAAAACAATGAATATAATAGAGTAATCAAAAATGGCTTTTTAAATGGTACATATTAAACAGTGTTATATTAAAACTATGATAATCATATAGAAAAAATACATAGGTTTGAAAGTAGACCAATTAAAGTTATACAAGAAGAGAATAGAAAAAATAGTGAGGGAAAAAGTTATTGAAGAGATGTTAGCTAGGAATGTTCTTAAGTTGAACAGAGACATGCATATATCCTCATATTAAAAGGGTACACCAAATCCTCAGCAGGATAAACAGAAATCTATATCTATACACATTTTTTTAAAAACCTTCAGTGATGAAAAAAACTCAAAATTTTACCCAAGTGGTAGACAACCTATAAAATATTGACAGAAGAATTTTTCATCATCATTAGTAGCTAGAGAATGGACTATGTAATATTTTTCTACATGTATAGTCAATATCTTTATTATGTTTATTACTTGAATTGGACAAAGTTAGTGTTAATTTTCTACAAACCACTGTTGAATGGAGCTTATGAATATTGTCTTTGAATTTAGACAATCCCGACTTCTAATACCAGTTCCAATTTTACTGATGGTGAGATCATTATCAAGTGGCATAATTCCTCTGAGACTTTGTTTCCTTCGAATTAAAATGGAGGCACTAACAATTACTTTAAGAGACTGTTATAAATATTAAACTTAAGACAATCTCTGGTGTGTGGTAAATATTTACTTTCTTGTGGCCATTATAACCAACTGACTAGATTTTCATAATTTTTAATAAAACAAGTCGGTTAAGAATGAAACTGATTTGTATATATATGCAGAATAAGGACACCAAAAAAAGTTAGACATTTTAGGATGTCTAGGTATTTACCAAGAACCATTCTCTTAAAGCCATTTTCATTCTATAACTACAATTTTCCTTCACTCACTTCTCTTTTCATTTTAAGATCTCACCTTACTTAGGTTACTTTCTCCCCATCTATAACTTTAACAATCACCTATACACTGCTGCTATTCAAATATGCTATCCTAGTCTTATATCTCTTCTGAACTCGAGGTCTGTATTCACAACTGATTATTCTATATATCACCATGGGTAATTCAAATTCAACATAACAAAAATTAAACTCAATATCTCTCCTTCCCACTGTCCAGGACTAGCCCTTCTCATATTTCCCTTTTTGAGCAAAATCCACCCAATTGCTCAAAAACATGTGAAAAAACATTACCTTCTATTTTTTCCTCAGTTCCTACAAAAATGTGTTACCCCCACAAGAACAATATTAAGAATGTTTTACAACCTGGTTGGCAGGCACCAATGTATTAACACAGATGGCAGCTGTAATGCTAGGGCAGGATCAAGAATGCCCTTTGCTAAAGATTACTTGACCCTGCAGCTTTTGGGTCATAGGGAACTCTAGAGCTTTCAGGGAATGGACTGTTTATAAGAGTGGGAATCTTGAGAAAATAATGATTCAGCAAAGAGTATGGAAAGATTTCAATATTTTTACTATTAGTATGAGCCTGCTGATATATGGCAATACCATCTTCTTTTCTTAATACAACTGCTGTTTCTCTGTTTCTTATCATCATTTGCCTGTGCAATTGCAAATAGTCTACTAATTGTAATCCAGAGATACAATTCTTTTTCTCCTAAGTCTCCTCTAGTGATGATTCAAATACTGCCAGTTAGTGTTTTCCCTTGCTATGCTTTGATAATACCACCGTAAGGCATTATAAACATAGTTAATACTTGCTTTGTCTGTATTTCTTTCCCCTTTGACAGTTTGTTGTCTTTTTTCTGTATTAGATAGTGTAAGCCTTTGTTAAAAGTTTTGGGCAACTTTTAAAAAATAAGTTACAATTTTATATTCTTTCTTTTTAATATAGAAATGATGTACTTTTGTTGGGTGGGTAGTGGGAAATAGCATTAAAAGCAACACTGCAAGCAGCAAAATCCCTGAGCCAGCTGCACAACATTAAGAAAACACCTTTAAAAACACATTCTTCTTTAGCCTGAAGATTTGAGGAAGAACGCATCACTTATCTTTTACTATAAATAATGGATTTGTGCAATCTCACATATAAGACTAGGTCTTAATTGATGACTGCACAGAAAGTAGTAAAAACTCAATATTTGTGATAATCCCATTCTGTCATTTTAGTTTATAGCATTGCAGATTTTTACATGACAATGGGTCATATTTAGTGTTTCCATCACTTCTGGGAGGATTTGAAGATGTTTTTGGCTCAAGCATAAATTCAACTTGCATATTATTTAATCAAAAGTTAAACCAAATAAATGATCAAATAGTAAGACCAAATAAATTATCTGTACTACCTAAATGATGGGGATCATTTTATATGTTTTCAATGTGCACCTAGCTTCTATCATACATTGATATCAACTTCCTAAGAATTTATGCAGTTTAATACTCATTTGAAAGTGAAAATGATCCTTTTACACACATCTCAATGTAATACATGGTGGTCAGCTGATGGTGGGGGTGAGGAACAAATATTATTTGTAAAACTTCTTAGCATTCTCCTTTCCAATCCAGGTCTCTATACAACCATTACATGCTTTTCTTTTAAAAAATACTTTTACTATTAATCCATTTATTACTGAAGTATATAAAGCCAATTTCCCTGTAACTGATAATCTAAAACAATATAATAAATTGCATGATTTCATTAAAGCTTTGCACCTGTTCAACATCTTAGACCTTACTTTTTTAAGCATCCATTTTAAACTATTAATATTTGTAATTTCCAAAGTAGCCACTTAATGATTTCTGTTTAGAAATTATTAGTATTATAAATAATACTGTTTTTAAAATTTTATTTAATTGACAATAATTGTACATAATTATGGAGTTCCTAGTGATGCTACAATACATATAATGTATAGTGAACAGATCAGAGTAATTGGCAAAACTATCCTCTCAATTATTTATTATTTATTTGTGTTGGGAACATTCAATATCCTCCTAGCTAACTGAAACTATGTAATACTAATATTTTATACCTAATTTTTTTTATAATTCTGAATGTAATTTTGGAGACAATGCAATAGGAGATTAAAAATCATAACCATCCAAGAATATACCTAACATGTATATTTAATAGAAACCTAAAGATGCATTTCTAATTTCATCTCTTGAATTTTTAGATTAAGCAAGTGAAGCATTTTTACAATATTACTTCATCATATGTTGTAGTTCTGTCAGTGTTAACTACTATAACAGTTTCAATTACATGCAGTATTATTAAATATTAATTATAAAATGGAATAGCATGTATATATGGCAATGCATGGTAATATTTATTATTGTCACCACAACAGTTATGTAATACTATTTTTTTTTTTTTTTTTTTTTTTTTTTTTTTTTTTTTTTTTTTTTTT
>NW_026652294.1:55311835-55377818 GCF_009828535.3 Hylobates moloch | reverse complement strand
GGGTTCACGCCATTCTCCTGCCTCAGCCTCTCCGAGTAGCTGGGACTACAGGCGCCCGCCACCACGCCCGGCTAATTTTTTGTATTTTTAGTAGAGACGGGGTTTCACCGTGGTCTCGATCTCCCGACCTCGTGATCCGCCCGCCTCGGCCTCCCAAAGTGCTGGGATTACAAGCGTGAGCCACCGCGCCCGGCCAATACTATTTTTATACTAATAACTAAACCTATTTAATGTGTATTTTCAAAACAGGAAGAACTATTTCACTCAAAGAACAAACTCCCAACATTTAAATTTAAGGGACTAGTTGTAAGCAATTGAAAAATATTAAGCACTTCAAATCACATATGTTATGATTTAGGTATAAACTGTTTTGAAATAGAAATAAGGCAAACATTAACCAAAGTGGAATATTTTTCCTTATCTATTTTTAAAATTATATATGACAAATTCATTCTTATACAAGATTTTCTGAGAAAATAAAAGTTTTAATATTCCTATTAGAATTGTATCTCAATGGTAATGGCAATTATTTCCTGACTTACTTCTGTATCACCAGCACTAAGTAAACAATCAATAAATATTTGTTGTGTGGCACAGAATAGGTATTCAATAAATATTTATGTAATAAATAATATTCAGTAGAAATATGAATCTTAGAACTACAGAATGCTGATCCAACATATTAGACTTCATTTTAAAAACATTTATGAGGCCAGGTGCAGTGGTTTAAACCTGTAATCCCAGAACTTTTGGAGGCCAAGGCAGGAGGATCACTTGATTCTGGGAGGTGGAGGTTGCAGTGAACCCAAGTCACACCACTGCACTTCAGCCTGGGCAACAGAGAGAGATTCTGTCTCAAAAACAAAAACCAGGCCAGGCACGGTGGCTCACGCTTGTAATCCCAGCACTTTGGGAGGCTGAGGCGGGCGGATCACGAGGTCAGGAGATCGAGACCACGGTGAAACCCCGTCTCTACTAAAAAAAAAAAAAAAAATACAAAAAATTAGCCGGGCGTGGTGGCGGGCGCCTATAGTCCCAGCTACTCGGAGAGGCTGAGGCAGGAGAATGGTGTGAACCCGGGAGGCAGAGCTTGCAGTGAGCCGAGATTGCGCCACTGCACACTCCAGCCTGGGTGACAGAGCGAGACTCCATCTCAAAAAAAAAAAAAAAAAAAAAAAAAAAACCCAAAAAAATTTATGAGACACAAGTGGTGCTATTTTTACATGAAGAAAGAATAAATTAAACTAAGAGCATGAACAGGCCATTTACAAAAGAATATAAACAATCGGTAAACCCCAACAAAATATTTAATCTTGCAAAGCAGAAAAAGAAATATTAGTAAAAACAATACAAATACCTTATTTCTTTCTTATAAAGTTAGGATTTCTAGAAGAATGACAATGACTAGTTTGGATAAGAGCAAGGAATATAAAATCAGTGCCAATTCTAAATAAATACTCATTCCACAATTCCTCTTTGAACATTTAAATAAATACCAAAAATAAAAAAATAATTGTGCACAACACCAGACCACAGTTATGGTCTCTAAACACCATTTACCATTAAAAGGAAGCAGGGCAACTCTTAGGACACAAGTGGCTGATATGAGGTCCAGGCAGGGCAGGAGATCTTGTCACATGAGAAAACAAGGAAGCTGGATTATTAAAAACTACTGGGTAATACCCAAAGGACACAAGAGCCAGCTCAGAAATTCCCACTGACCAAAGTTGGGACAATTATGGAATCAACAGAAATAATAAACTACAACAGATTAAGATACAATAAACACATTGAAATCCATTTATCATCTTTTATAATGAAGATTCAGTATTTACCACCCCAAATTTGAAGCATATGGTTCAAAATAATAACCACAGTTTCAAAAATTTTAAGTCAGCTTTCACTTAACATTGGAGGAACTTTTAAAGGAACTACTACCTCTAATAAGAAAACAAGTATCCTTGATCAATTTCCAATTTCTATATTATGTGTTAAATTCAATTATAATTAGTAGTTTTATTGAAAAGATCATGTCTTTTTTGATCCCAATTTTGTCTCCTTATCTCTTTTTTCCTTTTATATAAACATATATAATTTGAGTTTTTCCTTACTTACATTGCTTAAAATTATATTAACACTGTGGTTTATTTTTTAAATTATATGCTTTTTAAATGAGAGAAAGTAAACTTTTTGAATTGCAAAATATAGCTGAAAATATGTCAATGAATTTTCTCAAAACTGGAAAGTAGTTTTCTATCAATACAAACTTTTTTGTTTGTTTCTTTTTTTGAGTCAGAGTTTTGCTCTGTCAACCAGGCTGGAGTACAGTGGCGCAATCATGTCTCACTGCAGACTTGGCCTCCTGGATTCAAGCAATCCTCCCATTTTGCCCTTTTGAGTAGCTGGAGCCACAGGCATGCATCACCATGACAGGCTAATTTTTTTTTAATTAGTTTTTTGTAGCGATTGGGTCCCTATGTTGCCCAGGCTGGTCTTGAACTCCTGGGATCAAGAAATTCTTCTGCCTCCACCTCTCAAAGTGCTGGTATTACAGGCTTGAACCACCATGTCAGGCCTATAAATTATTTTTTAATGTGTAGGGTGAAGCTAGAACAGGTTTATTTCCTTCATTGGTGCACATCATTTATATTTACTTATAATATAATAAAACAGTGCTATTAGTAATACAGCATTCTTTAAAAAAATAAAATAAAATGTTGATGAAATTGTTACATTGCTCCAGTTATGTGATTAGATCTAAACCAGCTTTCATTATATTTCATGCAAAATACATTATATATCATGCATGGTATTTTTTCATGTAATATTTATGTTGCATGAAAAATACCATGCATGATCTCTGGAACCTGGGAGACTGCAGTAACCCTCCATGTTTCTAAAATATTTTTAAATGATTTATTAATAACTCAAGATATTTCTGCCTACCAAACTCTTTTTTCCCTCTTTTTATATTCCCTTTTTAATAATCTCACATTTCTAGGAAAATTAAGTGAGATTACATTTGTGTATCTTTTTATGATAAGAATGACTGACAATATTTTAAGATTGTATTCCAGAGAAAAATCTAATAATCTAAATAATTGTAATATAATTACAGGCACTATTTCAGATTTATTAGAGATCAAATGTATAACCAAATTTGCAAAGAAATACAAAATATTACTACATGAATGTGTTTACCTTTTAAATTTGAAATCAATTACCCATAGTATTTTATTACAAGTGAATCAGTGGTGTAATAATGTATACATTTGTTAATTTAGTACTTAAATGCTAAGCATTCACATCTTCCAAATTATATATTTTGGTTACATTTTCTTTTTAAAATAAATAATTACTCCTATATCTTTTTATTCAAACCTAGATCCTCATTAAAAAGAAATTTTGAAACTCTTGTTTTTGTTATACTCTTGTCAGTAAATATATAGAAATCTTTCTATCTGTTTGCATGTTACATGCTCACATGCCATATTTGCCCTTAATGGACTATCATTGACCTAACAAATCACCCAGTACTGTCTACCTGGATTAAGACCAGCATCTATAGAAGCCTTGATAAAATGACCCTCTCTTCTCAGTCCTTTTATATATCAATACCACATAGACTTCCCAGAAATGTTACAGATAAATAAAAGGGCCATAACACTGTTTTAGAGAAATTGATACTCAATTGCTCAGGGCTTCCACCGATGTATAATGTTAAATTTGAGAGAAACGTATTTATATCAGTTAATAATTTACCTAATCTTAGAACTCCATTGAAATTACTTTTTTAAAAAAAATTTACCTTTATTGAGGCATAACTGACAAAAATTATTCAATGTGTATAAAGTGACGTTTTGATACATGTATACATTGTAAAATGATTTCCACAGTCAAGCTAATTATCATATCCATATACTAAAGACTAGCCAAGCATGGTGGCACGCGCCTGTAATCCCAGCTACTTGGGAGGCTGAGGCAGGAGAATCTCTTGAACCTGGGAGGCAGAGGTTGCAGTGAACCAAGATTGCACCACTGCACTCCAACCTGGGTGACAGAGCAAGACTCCATCTCAAAAATAAATAAATAAATATAAATAAAAAGATTTACTGTTAGCAAATTTCAAGTATACATTATTATTACCTATAGTCACCATACTACATATTAGGTCTCCAGAACTTATTCAGCTTTAACTGCAATTTTGTACTCTTAGGCCAATATCTTCTCCCATTTCCCCCAGCCCTCAATTCCCTGGTAACCATCCTTCTATTCACTCTTCTGTAAGTTCAACTTATTTAGATTCCACATGAGAATGAGATCATTCAGCATTTGTTTCTCTGAGCCTCGCTTATTTTATTTAGCGCAATGTCTTCCAGGTTTACCTATGTCTCAAATATAACAAGACTTCCTTCTTTTTTTAAAGGCTGAATGACAGTCTATTGTATGTGTGTATGTGTATATCGCAGTCATTTTAAAGGATGTGGGTAACTCAGAAATGCACATTCCCTAGTGCTTCTCAAACTGAGCAAGTATAAGAATCACCTGGGAATGTTAATAAAACGCAGATTCCTGGGGCTAGCCTACAAAGATTCTGGTTATGACTGAGTTCACAGCCAGGGTGAGGAGCCACAATTTGTATTCCTAACAAGGTGCTGGGTGGTGTTGATGGTCATTTGGAGCAACTAGAAGTCTGCATTCTCAGTTTAATTTGTCTTGGTCCTTAAATTAATTTGGCACTAATCTTTGTAAATCAGTATTTTCCTTTCCCACACCTCTCCGTTACTTTAAATAGCATCTCCTTTGACTTTAGATTTTATTTTAAAATATCCTGGGAGCTACTGTTCACATGTTATTCCTGTACCCAGGAGATGACCTTAAATATTTCTGCTTATCATTTCATTTCAAGAAACACTAATATTCAGGCAAGTTTATGATGTATGTCTTGGTTATTGTCCCCTACGTTGTTGGAGTTATAAACAATTTTATTTCAGTACCAAAAGAAAAACTTGCTGTTTTAGGTTTTAATGTTTATGTGCCACAGTGCAACAGAAATTATTTTTTTCTGATAATGCCTTTGAACTTCAAAAGCCTTGTTCCTTTAATAAACTTTTTAGAATGAAATTATGCAATATCCATCTTCTAGTCATTAAGTTCTATGAGATCATGTTCCATAAATTTAACATTTTATAGTATTAAGGTTGGTTCCCAGCCTATCTGTAAATATCTTTTCCTTGTTTATTGCAGTATTTTAGCACTTGATAGCAGATAATAATAGAAGACGTCAACATTCTACAAATCACTTCTAGGATGAAAATATTTTTAATAATATAAAACCAGTATTCCCTGAGCATCTGGCACCAGAATTTCTCTTAGAAAGCAAAAGGTGTTTTTCTGGAAACAATCGTGATAAGTCATTGGAGATTGAAAGTGACACACTGATACCATCCAACAAACAACAATAAAAGGCATTTTTTTTTTTTGCTTACTCTGTACAAAGCACTGTTTTCAGTGCTTATCCATATTAACAAAGTTAATTATCATAACTACTTTATGTGGCATGAATTCAATAATCCTTCATTTTACAGATCATAAAACTGAAGTATAGGGAGGTTAAGTGACTTATCCAAGGTACTGCAGCTGTAAGTGGCAAAGCTGGGATTTGAAGCAACTCCTCAGTCCAAATATTCATCAGCATACAATGCTCCTTTATCTGATAAAATAAGAACAATTTTGCAGGTGTTTGCTGTCGGTGGTTGGTTGGCTGGTTGGTTGGTTGATTGAAAAAGAAAAAGAAAATGTGGGAGTGGGTGAAGTGAGAAGAGAAAAAAGGAACCAGAGATGCCAAAAAGCTGGAGGATGATGAGGTAAGGCTCTGTTTTTAGTGGCAGAATGACTGTAGAAGAGTGTTTAATATGAAATAGATGCAGGACTTTTCTTGGCCCCTTTGCCAGATTCACAGCAGGGACAACCCTTCTACTCTACCTCCTCAACCCCCTTGTGGGAAGGAGAACCCCCTTGCAGGAATTGACTGCAGGATCCAACCAGAAGCTCCCGGCGCCAACTCAGGAGCAAGTTCCAGGCAGGGCCATGGCCAGACTAGGTGTGTCACCTCGAGGGGAATGCGGCGGCACCCAGGTGAATGTGCCTATGACCCCAAAGTCTCGGAGGGGATGTGACAGTGCTCCTTTAGATCCGCCATCTGCAGACAGCAGTGTGTTAGCAGCTCAGTTGGCCTCTTGCCTCGTTGCATGGGGTGGCTGCCCTCCACTGGCGAGGGCAAAGGGCTGATGTCATGGCCTTTCTGGGTACCCACACTCGGTGGGTCCTGAGCTCTTGTCAGTGTCCAAGAAGAGTGAGGTCACATAGATGGAGAAGGCAGAGAATTTTATTGAGTAATGAAAATGGCTCTCAGTGGAGAGGGGAGCTGGGGAGGGGATGGGAAGGGCTGGTCCTCTTCCCCGAAGTCAGGTTGTCTCCTCCTCTACCGGCTAAGTCTAGGCGCAAGATGGGGAGTGACTGCTGATTGGTTTGTGGGTATACAAAAAAAGTTAAAGCAAAGACACCACTCAAAGATGGGCATAACATTGTAGAAAACCAATTAGGAAAGGGTAGGTATAAGTGAAACAGGTGAAGGGTGGGATCAATCAGAGGGAAGCATGCCTAACAGGAAGACAAGTTCTCAATCCAGTCTGAGGATTATTTAACCTGTAGCTTGGCTTTCAGGCTTCAAACTCTCTTCCCCTTGGAGGTGGGGTTTCACTGGGTACCTGCCTCTATCTGCCTAAGCATTTGGCTGCTCCCTGTCATTATCAAAATGAGACATTATTTTGCTGAGCAGTGCACACTGTGGCCTCTCCTCATGACTCCCCAAATCAGCAATCCTGTAAAAATCAGTGACAGGGCAGAGTTTCACATCTGGGTTAATGTTGAATGTTGTACAGAACAGAGATTTCATGGGGTGGGGCTGTGGGAGCAGAAATAGAGGTGATCAGCAGATCAGAAGCCCAGGTAGGCTCAAGAAATCGTGGGTCAGGTTTTGGACTTCCAAGCTATAGAACACTGGTTAAAATAATGTTTTCTAAATATTGAGAGGAAGGGAGCTCCCAGCTAATATGTGTATTTCATTTTATGGTTAAATTCTTTTGTTTTCTCTACTGTAAACTAACAGGGAACTCTTATTATCTAATTTTAACAATAGAGCACCATGCCCAGCTCGAGGAATACCATAGGTACTTACTTTAATCATAATAAAGTATATGAATACTTTTATAGTTAAGGTAAGAATAATAAACAAGAATATTTTCAAAAATCTTCCTTTATCTGTGGGCAATTAAGTTTTACTTGGGTAGATCATTCCTGTTTTAGTTTACTTTCAATCTTTAGGATATTCTTGAATAATTGCAAAGATATCTTTTCAAGACATGGAACATAAACAAATCTTTTTTTCTTCCTATGTAAAGCCAAGATTTTCCTTTCTTATTCATACTTGTGGCACCACAGCCCAAATCAGGACAGGCTGGTTGAACAAGGGACATTCCCAGGCTGATGACCTGATTTACTCTGTGCATTGGCTGTTATTGTGCATCTGAGGCCATCTGGACTCCTGAGGGTTCCCAGGCAGAAATTTAGCAGGTGGGGCCTCCTAGTAGAGTCGATGAGAGCACTAATAAGCTTGTCTCAGCTGGATGATACTCTTTGCATATCTTTGCATTTCCTTGTTCTTACAGGGAACTGCCTTTAGGAGAAAATTCACCCAGGTCACCAATTACCGTGCTCCCCAGTTGGTTTGTGAATGCTTCAGCAGACTTATTTGTTGCACACATAACTATCTTTTTTGGTTACATACCCTTAGTTTTCACACATTAAAAAATACACTAAGAAACTTAACTGTTTCAAAGAGGACATTTTCATTCATTTCTTAGTTTGTTAATTCAACAATCAATAAACTTTTATGGAAGATTCAATATGATCATAACCTTATGCTAGGCATTTTAGGGTGGAAGATATAATAGCATTTTAATTAAATATCTTCTATGTGACAGCCAATGTCCTAAGTGCTTTAAACCCACCATAATGTTTAACTTTTATCACAACCATATGAGATAAATACGTGACATGCAAGTTGGGAAGTTGAGGCTCGAGAAGTTCAGAATTTAGCTCCAGTTTATACAGTATCTAAGTTGCAAAATTCAGTATCATCTCTGGGTCAGGCGACTCCAAGCCTCATTTTTAAAAAAGTTGTGCCAGTTATAAATGGTTCTGGCTCTCAAAAAGCTTATGGTTTAGTGATATATAGAACTCAACACAAGAAAAATCAGTATATATTATGTGTTATAATAATGGCATCATCAAGGTCCACGAACAAAACAAATATAAATAATTCCATATTGTGTGCTTTTCACTGGGGATGCTAGAAATTGCTCCAGGTTTTTCAGCCGAGATAAAATCAGCATTCCAAGTACAGTGAACACTAAACAAACAAAAATTAGAAGCAAGAAAGTGCAATGGTAGCTTTGGGGCAGCCTCTAGAGCTCGCTATTGGAAAAGAATAAAGGGTTGAGTATGACACTTGGAAATAAGACTTGAGGTAAAATCAAGAAATGCCTTGACTTTCACAGTTATGACCAGAAAGCATCAATGTGTAGTGGTTACCAGACATGAGCACTAAGGAAAACTCAACCTTTAATGCAGTTTCTTACCTCAGTGTACAAATTATCGATTGACAGAGACTACCCAGGTTCCAAGGATTTCTTCTACCTTGTGCAACTTCTCCAGTTAACATAGGCTAGATTTCACTACATCACTTGGACGTGACCATATTATTCTAGGTCATGAGGTATAACAAGCCACAACTATACACTTGTACTCCCCTCAGGTTCAAAATTTATGTTACCTTAGTGGTGGTTGAGATAATGTCCAGTTTCCTTTGAGAAATATGTAGAAAAGCAACACTCCTACAACAGAGCCTTTTTCAGCCTTCTGATTCTATTCTCACATATTGCAGGGTAAAGAGGGAAGAAAAAGAAGGATGGTCAGATAGATGAGTGAGTTCTCTGGTACATGTAAATACTCAGGTGACAGTGTGTGAAACAGACAGGCAGAGACAGAGAGTGAGTATAGGTGTGGTTTCCCTTCTCACCCTGTATTTTGTAAGGATGCTAAGTATATCCATTATAGAATAATCAGTATTTCACTCTTTTAGTGAAGCCTTTAAGTTAATCTTTATGCCCAAATACATAATTATGTGGTGAGAGTGAAGGTAACAAAAATTATAATTTTAAAACTAAACATGTACTATATAGATAACAAAAATTAGAATTTTAAAACTAAACATGTATTATATAGGTCTGGAAATAACTCATTAAAGTTTTTGATTGTTGTTTCTTCAGATACATTCCATGTTCCTGGTTGTTTTGAAATGTTCTGACTTTTTAAAATTATACTTTAAGTTCTGGGTTACATGTACAGAAAGTGCAGGTTTGTTACATAGGTATATACGTGCCATGGTGGTTTGCTGTACTCACCAACCTGTCACCTACATTAGGTATTTCTCCTAATGTTATCCCTCCCCTAGCCCCCATCACCCACAAGCCCTAGAGTGTGATGTTCCCCTCCCTGTGTCCACGTGTTCTCATTTTTCAGCTCTCACTTATGAGTGAGAACATGTGGTGTTTGGTCTTCTGATCTTGTGATAATTTGCTGAGAATGATGGTTTCCAGCTTCATCCATGTCCCTGCAAAGGACATGAACTCATCCTTTTTATGGCTGCATAGTATTCCATGGAGTATATGTGCCACATTTTCTGCATCCAGTCTATCACTGATGGACAATTGTGTTGTTTCCAAGTCTTTGCTATTGCGAATAGTGCCACAATAAACATATGTGTGCATGTGTCTTTATCGTAGAATGATTTATAATCTTTTGGGTATATGCCCAGTAATGGGATTGCTGGGTCAAATGGTAGTTCTAGTTCTAGATGCTTCAGGAATCACCACACTGTCTTCCACAATGGTTGAACTAATTTACACTCCCACCAACCGTGTAAAAGCATTCCTATTTTTCCACAACCTCTCCAGCATCTGTTGTTTCCTGACTTTTTAATGATCACCATTCTAACTGGCATGAGATGGTATCTCGTTGTGGTTTTGATTTGCATTTCTCTAATGACCAGTGATGAACATTTTTTCATGTCTGTTGGCTGCATAAATGTCTTCATTTGAGAAGTGTCTGTTTATATCCTTTGCCCATTTTTTGATGGGGTTGTTTACTTTTTTCTTGTAAATTTGTTTAAGTTCTTTGTAGATTCTGGATATTAGCCTTTGTCAGATGGATAGATTGCAAAATTGTTCTCCCATTCTGTAGGTTCTCTGTTCACTGTGATGATAGTTTCTTTTACTGGGAAGAAGCTCTTTAGTTTAATTAGATCCCATTTGTCAATTTTGGCTTTTGTTGCCATTGCTTTTGGTGTCTTAGTCATGAAGTCTTTGCCCATGCCTATGTCCTGTATGGTATTGCCCAGGTTTTCTTCTAGGATTTTTATGGTCCTTGGTCTTATGTTTAAGTCTTTGATCCATCTTGAGTTGATTTTTGTATAAGGTGTGAGGAAGGGGTCCCATTTTAGTTTTCTGCATATGGCTAGCCAGTTTTCCCAACACCATTTATTAAATAGGGAATCTTTTCCCCATTGCTTGTATGTGTCATGTTTGCCAAAGATCAGATGGTGGAAGATGTGTGGTGTTATTTCTGAGGCCTCCATTCTGTTCCATTGGTCTATATATCTGTTTTGGTACCAGTATCACGCTGTTTTGGTTACTGTAGCCTTGTGGTAAAGAAATGAAGGCAGAGGCTGGAAGCGGTGGCTCCCTCCTGCAATCCCAGCACTTTGGGAGGCCAAGGCAGGCACATAACGAGGTCAGGAGATCGAGACCATCCTGGCTAACACAGTGAAACCCCCTCTCTACTAAAAATACAAAAAATTAGCCAGGCGTGGTGGCAGGCGCCTGAAGTCCCAGCTACTCAGGAGGCTGAGGTGGAAGAATGGTGTGATCCCAGGAGGCGGAGCTTGCAGTGACCAGAGATTGCACCATTGCATTCCAACCTGGGTAACAGAGCAAGATTCCATCTCAAAAAAAAGAAAGAAAAAAAAAGAAATGAAGGCAGAAATAAAGATGTTCTTTGAATCCAATGAGAACAAAGACACCACATACCAGAATCTCTGGGACACATTCAAAGCAGTGTGTAGAGGGAAATTTATAGCACTAAATGCCCACAAGAGAAAGCAGGAAAGATCTAAAATTGACACCCTAACATCACAATTAAAAGAACTAGAGAAGCAAGAGCAAACACATTCAAAAGCTAGCAGAAGGCAAGAAATAACTAAGATCAGAGCAGAACTGAAGGACACAGAGACACAAAAAAAAAAACTTCAAAAAATCAATGAATTCAGGAGCTGGTTTTTTGAAAAGATCAACAAAATTGATAGACCGCTAGCAAGACTAATAAAGAACAAAAGAGAGAGGAATCAAATAGACACAATAAAAAATGATAAAGGGGATATCACCACCGACCCCACAGAAATACAAACTACTATCAGAGAATACTATAAACACCTCTACGCAAATAAACTAGAAAATCTCCAAGAAATGGATAAATTCCTGGACACATATACCCTCCCAAGACTAAACCAGGAGGAAGTTGAGCCTCTTAATAGACCAATAGCAGGTTCTGAAATTCAGGCAATAATTAATAGCCTACCAATCAAAAAAAAAAGTCCAGGACCAGAAGGACTCACAGCCGAATTCTACCACAGGTACAAAGTGGAGCTGGTACCATTCCTTCTGAAACTAAATATGGAATCCTCCCTAACTCATTTTATAAGGCCAGCATCATCCTGATATCAAAGCCTGGCACAGACACAACAAAAAAAGAGAATTTTAGGCCAATATCCCTGATGAACATGGATGCGAAAGTCCTCAATAAAATACTGGCCAACCGAATCCAGCAGCACATCAAAGAGCTTATCCACCACGATCAAGATGGCTTTATCCCTGGGATGCAATGCTGGTTCAACATACACAAATCAATAAACGTAATCCATCACATAAATAGAACCAAGGACAAAAACCACATGATTATCTCAATAGATGCAGAAAAGTCTTTGACAAAATTCAACAACCTTTCATGGTAAAAACTCTCAATAAACTAGGTATCAATGGAAGATATCTCAAAATAATAACAGCTATTTATGACAAACCCATAGCCAATACCATACTGAATAGGCTGTATATTTCCAGTGGAATATGGGTAAGAAAATGGTTTTTACACTTGCTATCTCTTCATTTTGGAATTTTAAGATTTTGCCTTCCAAAATCAATGTCTTTCTACCTTGTTGAATGCTACCACTTGGCACAGACTGAGTGGTCTTTTTTCTTCAGGGGCAGGGGCCAAGATAGGAGATGGGTAATTTGAAGTTTCCTGTGTTTTCCTGTGTGCAAAGCTCACAAAGAGCCAAAATAATTGTATACTGCTATTGTATGATCTGTCTTTAGCCCTCTCCTGAGGAAAGGCTGTTTCAAATGCAGCCATCTTGAAGACTGTGAGTTCTATTTTGTCCCAGGAAAGAGAAGTTATTCATAGTAAATGTGATGTTTTGCTTTCTAAGCATTTGTGGCCCATAGCAATTTTGCTGAAATTGCGATGACAATAGCCATGTATTATCATCTAGACCCTTGTGCACACATAATATCAGAAGCTTGGTGCCAATAGGATAAACCACATCAGGATGGAGAGCTAAGTTGGTATCAATTTCCTCATTTTGTTTTAATGTCCCGCTGAAATGTCTCCGAAGCTTCACAAGAGAGTTTGCTTTGATCAACATTCCTCAGCCTTCAAAGGCATATTGGAAGTGTTTGTGAGACAGCTGTTTGATGAAATAACCTTAATTGCTTCTACTAAGAATTATCACTGCACACCTCATAGATTTGTGAGAAGTCTGTAAAAAAACTGTTGACATTGGCACCAAAGTTCATCTACCTTCAATCTACAAAGTACCCCCCTCACTATTTTTAATGAGTGGTACCTCATCTTATTGTGCACACATATGTGCCCAAATATAAGTCACTGGTGATACTATTTTCTTATTTTTAATTTTTATACAATGTTTCTGGTACAAAAGTAACACAGGCTTGATTATAGAAAATTTGAAAATTCAAAAATATGAGAAGAAAAATACCTCTCATGAAACCACCATTGACATTTTTAAAAAGTCCTTCTAGTAATCTGTAATATGAACAGGGTTTTGGTTTTTATATTGTTAAATATAGTTATAATAAATACTATCCAGAATAGAGTGTCCTGGTTTATTTTTAAGTAATCACATAATGTATGCTTTTTAACAGCAAAGAAAAAAAAATCCATCCCATTGGCTTTCTGACTAAAGTTCCCCTTATTCCATTAGCAGACTTATATAGTCATGTTCGGTTCCCCAAGCATTACCATTACTCCCTGTAGCGGAAAAGGAAAAAAGCCAAGTTAAACAGTTGGGCACTTGAGGAATTGTTGGTTTGGAACACATAAAAATCAACTTCTGAATTGCAGTTTCTTTATTATTTCACAAAAGAACACACTAGCCTTTAAAGTATTCTGAACATTGCACTGCATACAGATAAAGTGAGTTTTACAGTCACCATTGGACTGCTCATAGAGGACAGATTTTTGAGGTGCTGGGGGAAACAATTAGCAACCTCCAGGGATGGACTATGGGATAGTAACAGAGAAATCAAAAGCCATACGAAGGAATTGGAAGATGTAAAAGTCAGAGAGTTTTAAGAAAATTTTTAAACGTAACAGTGAATGAAAAAGACAACAACAGGAGGAAGACAGAAATCTAATATTTTGATTTGATACTTGGGCCAGACATTGTGGTAGGCACTTTCCAAATGTCACCTTATTTAATTTTCACAACCATGTGATGACATGGAGCAATACACTGAAGCAAAGAGATATTAACTAATCAATTTTCTTATAGTCAGTGATGACAGAAAGCTATCTAGTAGACTTTTGAAGCAAATCAAATCAGAAAAAGATTTTGGAGAGATTTTGCACAGATAATCAATTGCCCAATGGGTTATTCTTGCCCACTCCCCAAAGAGAGCTCATTTGTGAAGGCAGGGGAACTATAATTGTGAAAGAGTTTTACACACGTAGGGCCAGCTAAATGGGAGACTGGAGTTTTATTATTATTCAAATTAGCCTCCCCAAGAACTTGGAGGCTAGGGTTTTTCAAAGAACGTTTAGGAGATGAGAGGAGGGGTGGCTAGGCAAGGGGTGCTTGCTGCAGATTGGTAGAGGGTACAATCACAGGGGTGTGGGAAAAGGTCCTCTTGCAAGCTGAGTCACTTCTGGGTGGGGCCACAGGAGTGGTGGGTGGGGCCACAGGAGTGGTGGGTGGGGCCACAGGAGTGGTGGGTGGGGCCAAGTGTGGCTATCGGACTTTTAATATAAGAAGTAACGTTAGAGGCTGAGCATGGTAGCTCACACCTGTAATATCAGCACTTAAGGAAGCAGATGTGGGTGGATCACAAGGTCAAGAGTTCGAGACCAGCTTGGCCAATATGGTGAAACCCCGTCTCTAGTAAAAATACAAAAATTAGCCAGGAGTGGTGGTGCAAGCCTGTAGTCCCAGCTACTCAGGAGGCTGAGGCAGGAGAATCGCTTGAACCTGGGAGGTGGAGGTTGCAGTGAGCGGAGATCATGCCACTGCACTCCAGCCTGGGCGACAGAGCAAGACTCCGTCTCAGGAAACAAACAACAAAAAAGAAGTAACATTAGAAATAAAATCAGAAGTCAGAATTCAAACTTATTCACACTGTCAATACAGTGTTACAGACAAAATGCTTACAAATAGAATCTGTTATGGTTTCATTATCTAAGATAACATATGGAAGTTATTTTTTTTTACAGTGTTGATTTTAAGGTATAATCTAAAACATTCCAGACATCAAGTCATGAAAGCAGTTTTTATCTATTTTGTAAACAAAATATATATATATATATATTTAGTCTATACACAAAACAATATATATTCATTTAAATTTCTTTGACATCAATAATACTTTTTCTTATATATTTATTTAGCATACTTTAACAGATTGAAGACATTTTTTGTTATAAGTATGACTACATATTCTATTTAATTAACTTTATAGCATTAAATACTATCCTGTTAGGAAATAAAATACTTGGTTTATAATCTCCTCTTATAGCCCAGATTGAAAGCTTGAAATTAATTAGAAATTTCTATAACTGTTCATTAGATTTTATATTACTATGGAAGAATTTAGCAAGTTAAAAAAATACACAGACAAAACAAAAACAACAAAAACAGAGGGTGAGAAATGCTGGATTGGAGGCTCTCCAAGGCCTTCCTATTCTGAAATGCCATCATGTGCAGATTCTCATCTTTCCTACACCCACTAACTGAAGGCCTTGACAGAAAGAAATGAAAAAGGGAAGATATATAATTACCCCGGTGGATCGATTCACTCATAAGTTATAAATCAAAAGGAAATGTCTGGATTATTTTTAAAAAATCTGTGTACTCCAAACTGCAGACGAACCTTCTTGAACAAAACAATATAATACAACAAAATGCTAAGCTCACTAGTTATGCATAAATACTGGTTCTTAAAACAATTTTAACTATCAGAACTTTAAATTTCCCAGAGATCAACATGTTCTGCCAATGTTGGCTAGTTAACAAAGTTAATATGTTTAGCATCTAGTCAATCTGAAATGGCATAAAATGACTGATGGATGAATTGAGTATGACTTCTGGTCTTCCTCTGGATTGAAATTCCTGTTGCATTTTCAAGAAATTAGTGAAGTGTGCTAGGTAAGTAATTAGTGCACTTTGGTGTGAGAATTTGGAGAACTACTGAAAAATATATTAAAGGGTTGAATTCTGCATTATCTCAAATAAGCTAATCGAGTCTTTTGGCACAAAATAAGCAGCCTGCTTTGTACACATTTGGAAGGTTTTAAAAACAAATCAATATAGCCATACACTGAGGACTATGCTAAACAGAGCTGCTGATACGCACCGTGCTCCTCCACAGTGGGCCCATTGTGGAGAGCTGCCACTTTCAAAACACCTTCCAGCTGTTGGAGGGAACCACAAGAGGGATGAGGACAGACGCAGACACCCTCCATCAGATAATTACCTTGATTAAGATTCTCAGAATTAAACGGAGTTGAATCAAAGACCCTGTGAAATTGTGAAAACGCCAGTTTTCTGTGCTTGCCCTCCTTTTCTACAGATGGTGAGTTGCCAAACAAAATCAAAGGAGTCTTAATTACAAGGATGAGAGGCAAAGTCAAAAGGGAATGAATCTGTGCTTTGTGATGGAGATGGACCAGCACCAATCAGCAGCAAACTCAGCTCTCCTCTGCATGGAGAGTGTGACAACGCATCAAAGCTAAGCACACTATCAACATCCTTGACAATTCAAAGGACTGAATTAATAACCACGACAATGTATCTAAGGTAGTAGTTAACACTGACTCTTCATATGATATAATAATATATGTGAACTTTTACGGCAACATTTGGACTGATATTAGAAAAAACACTCATGCCACTTCAGCTGTTCCTAAGATAGCATGGCCCAGTTTGAATCTAAACTAAACCATTACTGAAAGTAAACTCCCTTTTAAATGAAAAAACTAAAAGAGCAATGATAAAGGGAGGTCAATTTTTTTTTTCAGTTTTTCTGCTTCCTCTTATTTTGAATTTGGACTATAAATAGAAGTAATTATAAAAATCATCCATTCCATGACATGAGTTGATACCACCTAGCATCTACTCACTCCAACACTAATATCCTTTACATGCATACTATCAGACTTTCTTCACTGTACTATATGTCTGGTCTTTTTGACATACAACACCTTATATTTCTTTCTTAAGTTTTTATTTAAGTTCATATTTATTTCTATTAGTTTTTTAAATAAAATTTCATCCATTATTACAAGTAGCATCAATGAATTATCACCTAGTAGTGCTAATTAATTGGGTGGAACCACTTCAAAAGGAGTGGAATATTATGAAAATCATTGTATCCCCTCCTGTAATCATACTTACAATCATATATCTTCTAATATAAATGTCATGTATTTTGTAATGTTTTCTAAATTAAACACATGTCTAGCTTGTCTGCTATTACAAGTCACAAATGCAAATGGTTCATGGAAAATCTGTTTCCCTGTAAGTTTTCCTCTTTTCAAAGGAAATCTACAATTTCTATTTCTAGGAGCTTGCATTTTTTAAACTATTTTGTTTAGCTCTTCAAAGATTTCCTTTCAACTATTCTTTACACATCCCCTGCCCTTTGAGATCTAAAAGTTTGTCTTTTTCTCAGGTTCTGTACCATCGCCCTTCTGTATTCTGAAATCTCATGAGTGATAGATTCTTATATCCCGGGCATCTTATTCCTGTGATTTATTTTTACATTCATAAATCTTCTTTTCCCCTGCAAGGCCCATCTCCACACAGCATTTTTGCAATTCTTACTTATTCTTAATTAGTTTGCTTTCCTTCCATCTTTTCTTCTTATACAATTTGCTATCATATTTTCCCAAAATTTCTTTCAAAATTCTTACAGTATTTTCTTAATATTAGCAAGAAAGAGACCTTCTTCTAATCATACAAACACGTTACATGCTTGACTGGGTCTTTTCCACACCTTGAAAGATGCACCAACTGAGTGATTTGTCTCCTCTTCTGCATATTGAGTAACATAAGGACTTTTCATCACACTTTAAACAAGAGCTATGTATCCTTTTATTATACACTCAAATTTTCCCAACTGCATATTAAATCCAGCACAATGCATACAATATATCAACATATGAGAAGCAGCATGACATCAGTTTAGAAGTAAAGAAACATGCATTTTAGCGCTAATTCAATCACTAATTTTCTACAAGACTTTGGACAATTTATTAAGTTACTATGAATCACAGTTTTTGTTTTGGTTTGGTTTGGCTTGGTTTCATGTTCACTAAAGAAGACAGTTACTATAATTTGGATATGGTTTGTCCTTTCCAAATCTCATGTTCTTATTTGATCCCTGATGTTGGAGGTGGGGTCTAACAGGAGGTGTTTGGGTTTTGACGTGATGTTATGTGAAACCAGTCAAGTAAAATGATTGATTGGTTATAACACTTGGATTCTAAGTGAATATGTCATCCAATTGTAGCCTTCAAAATTACTTTTAAAAAATAAGCCTTCTAACTCTCCCTCTACAATTAGCTCCAAAGAAAAGGGATATTAATAAATTTTAAAACTGTTCAAATATTCGCACATATCTTTTTAAATGTTGCCCTCTGGTTAATTTTTTATAACTTGAATTTTATGAAAATCTATTAGGGATTAATTTTTAAAAACTTCCTTTTATTTACTTTTAAACTGGATGGGAAACCATAAGGAAATACAACTGCAGTCTTAGTAAAGACTACAACTGACCATATCAAGGGTTACCAAACACGTGAGGAACTGAAATTCTCATTCACTGCTGGTGGGAATGTAAAACGGTAACCACTTCGGAAAATAGTTTGACAGTTTCTTACAGAATTAAACATGTGCCTGACATATGATCTAGCCACCTACTCCTACATATTAACTCAAGACAAAGCCCGTGTCCACTTAAAGACTTGTCATTAATGTTCATAATAGTTTCATTTGTAATAGCCCAAAACAGAAAACCCAAATGTCCATCAAGAGGTTAACTGATAACAGATGAATGCTAAAAACACTGATATATATCATACAATGGAACACAACTCAGTAATAGAAAGAAATGAACTACTCATACATGCGGCAACATTCTGAATCTCAAAATAATTATGCTGAGTAAAAAACCCAGACAACAAAATCCATACTGTATAACGTCGTTTAAATTGTTACAGAAAATGCAAACTATTCTATCATAAGAGAGAGTAGAACACTGGTTGCCTGGGAGGGCCATGTGGTGGTGTTCCAGGTAGTTCCATATAGGCATGAGCAGGGCAGGAGAGGGCTCTCCCACCCACTAGGAGTGTCAGGTGATGGCTCGGCAATTATCACAATGCCTCCCTAAAAGTGATAAGTTGGCAGCCAGCACCAGGGATAGGCCATTTCCTGATGGTTCACACCTGTTGCACTAAATTGTTAATTGAATGCAGGCAATAGGGAGAAACAGCTTCCTGGGCATGCCTATTAAGAGACAACATGGCAGAGGATGACTTTCTGGGGGAACTCCACAGGAAAAAGGAAGAAAGCCTCAGATGGGAATGCATACAACTTCCTAAACACACTGCGTGTGCTCACTTCCCAGGGGTAGCAGGGGCACTGCACGTGTGGGCAGCCCACCCTAAGGGAAGAATGGTGGGAAAGGGGCCCGGCCTATAAATGTCTTAGGATCGCTGTTAAACAGCTCACTTGGCCTTCAGTCACCCACTTGGGTCTCTTCCAAGTGAACTTTCCTTTCTTTCCTGTTCTAAAGCCTTTCTAAATAAACTTTTACTCCTACTCTGAAACTTGCCTTGGTCTCTTTTTCGGCCTTATGCCCATGGTTGAATTATTCCTTCTGAGGAGGCAAGAACTGACGTTGCTACAGACCCTTACAGATTTGCCACCATAAACGCTGATATTTGCCACTGGTAACAGAGATTTAGGAAGTTGTATGCATTCCCATCTGAGGCTTTCTTCCTTTTTTCCGGTGGAGTTCCCCCAGAAAGTCATTTCCCCCTGGTAACAGAGGTACACAAGGGCACAAGGAAACCTTTGTGGGTGGTGAGCTACGTTCATCATTATCTTGATTGTGGTAATGGTGCACATATGTCAAAATATATCACATTGTACACTTTAAAAAATGCACTTTATTGTATATCAATTACATATTAATCAAACTGTTAAAGAATTGGAAGCAAAGAAACGTTATTCCACTTAACAGTTGGAAAATAAAATTTAACTTATGTATGGATGTCATAGTCTGAGATAGAAAAGGCAATTTTGTCTTGATGACTTTTATTGGATTTTGCAAAATATTCTAAGGTGAATAAAATTAGAATCATGACATCTGCTTCAATAATCACATTAAATTTTTTTTTTTTTTTTCAGAGACAGACAGGGTTTCACCCTGTTGCCCTGGCAGCCTGGAGAACAGTGTTGCAATCACTCCTCCCTGCCGTCTCAACCACCAGGGACTTAAGTCACCCTCCTGCCTCAGCCTCCTGAGAAGCTGAGACTACAGGTACACACTGCACCACCATGTCTCGGCTAATTGTGTGTGTGTGTGTGTGTGTGTGTGTGTGTGTGTGTGTGTGTGTGTGTAGACATGGGGTCTCAAACTCTTCGTCTCAAGCTATCCTCCTGCCTCACATCTCAGTGTTGGGATTACAGGTGTGAGCCACCCTGCCCAGCCCTAATCACCTTTTTTTTGAAGGTAAACGAACATTCCTTTCTGACCAAAGTGGTCATGGGCACAACACAAGCTGAGAACACTCAAACCAGTCAGTATAGAACGGGTCCCCAGAGAGGTCAGCATTGGGAGTTCATTATCAGGAAATAAGAAGGAAAACAAGAATCAGTATAGCAAAGTGGCTGAGAGCATTGTATCTCCAGAAGCATGGTGTGTTCAGCAAGATATCCTAGGTTTCAATTCTAGCACTGTCACTCACTTGCACTATAACTTGACAGATTAGGAAACTACTTCAATATTCAGTTAGCTTACCTGTAAAGCGGGGATGATAAGATTACCTAGTCCATAGAGCTGTAATGAGGAATAAACAAACCAACATGTGTAAAACACTTAGAAAGTGTTTAGCACTATAAAGTGCTAGCTATTATTGGTAGTTCAGGGAACCCGATTAGCAGGCTATGAAACTATCAGTTAACTCTACACTAGATTTGAAATCTAAAATTTTAGGAATTGTTAAATGTAAATATTGAACTCTCCTTAAGATTTGTATGCTGGCCAGGCGCGGTGGCTCACACTTGTAATCCCAGCACTTTGGGAGGCCAAGGCGGCCGGATCACGAGGTCAGGAGATCGAGACCACCATGAAACCCCGTCTCTACTAAAAATACAAAAAATTAGCCGGGCGTGGTGGCGGATGCCTGTAGTCCCAGCTACTCGGAGAGGCTGAGGCAGGAGAATGGCGTGAACCTGGGAGGCGGAGCTTGCAGTGAGCCGAGATTGCGCCACTGCACTCCAGCCTGGGCGACAGAGCAAGACTCCGTCTCAAAACAAACAAACAAACAAAAAAAATTTGTATGCTAATTAGTTAAACTTTATTTTTGGCTGGGCGAGGTGGCTAATGCCTATAATTCCAACACTTTGGTTGGCTGAGGCGGGTAGATCATTTGAGCTCAGGAGTTCAAGACCAGCCTGAGCAACGTGGTGAGACCTCGTCTCTTCAAAAAATTAAAAAAAAAAAAATAGCCTTGCATGAAGGCGTGCGCCTGCAGTCCCAGCTACTAGGGCGGCTAAGGTAGGAGTATCTCCTGAGCCCAGGGAGGTCAAAGCTACAGTGAGCTGTGATCACACTACTGTATTCCAACCTGTGACAGAGCAAGACTCAGTCTAAAAAAAAAAAAAAAAAAAAAAAACAACAAAAAAAAACTTTACTCTTATCTAAAAAATAGTACTGTTTTGGATGATGTTGTACTTAGTATTTATTTGAGGTACTTCTTCTTTTGCATTTATACATCTGTGTTATATCCTTATATCCATCTCCTCTACTGCCATCTTCTCCCAACCTCTGAGTGTTAAAGTTTCTGGGGCCAATTTAATATTACTGAGAGTTTAGGTAGTTGTGCAGAGCATATGAACCATATCCCAAAGGCAAGATTTCGAAAGCACCATGGAACAAAATCATCAACAACATACTAAGCCAATCATAATTCTGATTAATTGGTACTTTGGACAAGGAAAGAAACATATCTTGAGTTTAAATTATAAAAGTAATTACTAAAACAGATAAATTTAGTTGGCCTAAGTGTGTGTGCTGATAAACCTTAAGAAATCAGACTCCTTCAATTCTTTCTCTACTTCTTGATTTTCAATTAAATAATTCTAGGAGCTCTGTTTCTTGATTTTGTACTCTCATGGAACCATGACATAAAATAATTCAATGCAGATATGAAACTAGGTTTAAAGTAACTTATATATAAAACTGTTCACAAAACCAACAACTATATAAAATGAGGTTTGTATTTTTCCCCAAACTCTTAAATTTACTCAGTTAACACCTAGTGATAAATGTACTTATAAATGTACTATTACAAAAAGTTACTATAAGATTATCATTTCCCTAGTATATATATTAGGCTCTTTTGAATTTTAGTGAAAAAAAATCTCAATAAAAGGAAAGTTAGTATATGTGTGTACTTGGAATGAAATTGCAAATGAAACAGGGAAGTTATCACTTTTATTTCCATGTTCCCTAAAACAGGTTCTGGAACATTAAATAGAGTCCTTGAAAATATTTGTATAACGAATAAATAATCAAGACTCAAAGAAACTCTGGGGACCATCAACTCCCTATTTTCTCTCATGATCTTTATACTATTTCTCTTTCCCCAAATTGGTCTATCCCCACAACACTTTCTAATTCAAGATTCCAGAAAGTAATCATCTGGCTGCTTTAGCATCACTCTTCACTCTTACTAAACTCCCCGGCTACTAGTCAACCTACTAATGGGGACTACTCTTAAATTAAGTATCTACCCCTTGTTCAAATTACAAGCAGTTCTAGTGAAAGAACAGCCTAGTGGTACTATCTGGAATGAAGCATTATAAGTGGAGCAATACATTCTTAGAATTAATAGCCACACTTCAGCTTAGTGCACCAGTACCTGAAAAGAGAAGACAGACCTATCTAGCAAGTTGCAGGGAGTTTATGATATTGAGTCCCTGATATAATCAATGTACCTTTGAACACCAAGAGAAAACATGGTATGATACTTGCTAAAGAAAACTGCAAGAATAAGAGTGGGAAGGGTGTAACAATAACTATCTAAATGACATCAACCAAAAAATCATAATGTATGCAAGTCAGATTGTCAAATGATTTTAGCCACTCACTTTAACTTTGTCAAATCTTGGCTACTGACAGAGTAGCTAATATTTTTACCATAATTTTTTGACTTTTTCATAAAAACTCTTTGAACAAATGACCTGTTCTTTAAAATATTTTTACATGGAATTATTCAAGGTATTCACTATTACTATGTTCAAAAATGTGATGCTTATCATATCCTGGATCTTTTCTTGAGATGACATCTCTAGAAGTACAAGGGGAGAATAGGTTTATGTTGTCAGTTTACAAAATTTTTATTTTTCCCTGGGACAAATTATACCATAGCAAAGTTACATAATCTACTAAAAATGTTTAACAAACTAGGAAGAGTATATAATCACGGAGAAAAAAAAAAATGACCCTTAAACATACACAAATGTAAACCATGTAATTCTAAAACTTTCAACTCAAAAATGACTAGTGACCTTATGTGTTATGTAGCCCAATCCTTTAATTACATAATAGGAAGGAGCTTCAAAAATATTAATGGGTGCTCTTTCTGCAACTGATAGAGAAAAATGTTATAGAAAACATCATCAACAATCTTGACCTAATTTTTATCTATAGAAAGCTACATATAACACATTACTTTTCAAGGATATGTGGTAATATTCACGATAATAAACAGTGTGCTAAGCAATTAAAACAATTACACATAAATTTAAAAGACAGAAATAACAGTGCATGTTCACTGATCACAGTGAAATTAAATTAGCTAAAACAATAATATAGCTATAGAAATTCAAAATATTTGAAAATTAATACATTTTTAAATAATTCAAAGGTTAAGAAAGAAATCCTAAGATAAATTGAATAATATTTCCAAATATAATGATGATGAATCCATAACATAAAAATTTGGTGGTTGCAACTAAAGCAGTACTTACAGAAAAATTAAAAAGCTTTAAAGTCAAGAGAAAAGTAGTCGAAAGTCAAATGCCTATGAATATACTTAAAGAAGATGTAAAAATATGTGCAAAGAAAATAATAGAAAAAAATTGTAAAAGATGAACAAGAGGAAAAAATAATAAATATAAAATTTTGTTATTTAAAAAGTAAACAAAATTCATACAGTACATTCTAAATTGATTAATATGAGAACTGTCTCACCCAACCTACTGCCACTACTACTAAGGCCCGAGCCTACAATTCAGGATCCTGGGGATTGATCTGCCTGGCCGATCACAGCTGGGTGCCCACATGCGCCATCAGGGAGTATCAGGACAGACTCTCCCAACTGTAGCCCCTACTGTCAGTACCCAGTTTACTATCTGGGGGCCTGGGAATTGAACCACCCTAATCACTGGTACCAGCACTCACATACACCATTTAGGGTCCTGAGGGCAGGCCTATCTCTCCCACCACTGCTACTGCGAGGGCTCTTTTATGTCATCTGGGGGCATATGGATCAACCTGCCCCATCTGCCACTGCCAACACTTGCACTTGCCTTCTAATGGCCTAAGGATGGGCATGCTTCACTCTCCACTGTTGTCCTTGTGCACTATCTGTAGGCCTGGGGATAAGCCCATTCTGCCCACTGGCAGCACAAGCACACAACTCCTGGAGTCCCAGGAACTGGCCCACCTAGCTTGTCTCCACTGCCACCACTGACATTGCGGAGCCTGGGGACTGACCCACAAAGTTTACCACCACCACCATCACACTTGTGTGTGTCACTTGGGGTCCTGAGAATTGGCCCATTGCCACTACTATCACCGCAAATGCCATGCACACTGCTGAGGGACTGCAGGACTTGCTCACCTACCCCACTCACCACTACTACTGCTGGTACCAGAGCAAGCCACCTGGAGGCACAAAAACCACCCCACTAGGACCCACTACCACCAGCTGCTGTTACTAGAGGCCTGAGGACCTGGCAAGCTTGACCTCTGAAGGCCATAAGTAGTCTATATGTCATCTTCATCCCCAGCAAAGCCTTATCACAGCCACCACTAACAACTGCAGTCTAAGCCACTGAAGAGCTCACAGACACTAATGGCACTAATTACGGCTGAAGAACTAGGAAGACTACACTACTGCTCCCACCCAGAATCAAATCCAAAGTACCATACTCACCCAATACCATAGATAAAATCTATAGATAAATGTCTTTCCCTATGAAAGCCAGTCCTTAAATGGGAAGAAGTGACTGTACACAAGCTGCATACATATCAATATAAGGACATAAACATGAAAAATCAATTAAATTGACAATTCCAAGGGAACACAATAATTCTCCAGTGAAAAGTCTTAATGAAAAGAAAATCTATGAAATGCATGAAAAAAATTCAAAATAACGATATTAAAGAAACTCAGTGAGGTACAAGAAAACAGATAAAAATATAAAGAAATTAGAAAAACAATTCATGATTTCAATGAGAAAGTTCAACAAAGAAATATACCTAATAAAATAGAACTACATCCTGGAAATGATTAATTCAATTAATGAAATTTAAAAATACAATCAATAGCTTCAACAATATAATAGATCAAGCAGACGAAACATTTCTAAACTTGAAGACAAGTTGTTTTTAAATAACCCCAGTAGACCAAAAGAAAAAAAAAGAACAAGTAAAGTCTACATGACATATAGGACATCACAAAGTGACAAAATATTCTAATTTGGGGAGTGCCAGGATAAAAAGAGATGGGCCAAGGCATATAAGACCTATTTAACAAAATAATAGCAATGTAATACCAAGTGTTGCAAGAGAAATAGACATCAGATACAGAAAACTCAAGTATCCCCAAATAGATTCAACCCAAGAAGATCTTCTCCAAGGTACATCATAATCAAAATATCAAATTTCAAAGACAAAGAGGTAATTCTAAAATCAACACGAGAAAAGCATCAAAGCACATATAAGGAAACCTCCATCAGATGAATGGAGGATTTCCCAGCAAAAACATTACAGAACAGGAGAGAATGGGATGATATATTCAAAGTGCTGAAAGAAAAACAAACAAAGAAAACTATTAGCCAAGAATACTAAACCCAGCAAAGCTATTTTTCCAAAATGAAGAAGAAATGAAGGATTTTCCAGACAAGCAAAAATTGAAGAAATTTATCACTGCTAGACTGACCCTACAAGAAATTCTTAAGTGAGCCCTACATCTAGAAGCAAGCAGATGATGTCCGCCATCATGAAAACACACAAAAGTAAAATACTCATTGGTAGAACAAAAACAAATGAGAAAGAGAAAGGACTCAAATGTTACTATTACAGAAAACTACCAGCTGCAATGAAAACAATAAGAAGGGAAGAAAGAAATAAAAGGTACACACAACAACCAGAAAACAATTATCAAAATGAAAGGAATAAATCCTCCCCTATAATAAGCTTGAGTGTAAAAACATTGTTTCTCACTTAAAAGGTTTAAAATTGTTGAATGGATAAACACAACATTATACAACTACATGCTACCTACAAGGTATTCACTTCACCTGCAAAGACACATATAGACTAAAAGTGAAGAGATGGAAAGATACTCCACACAAATGGAAACCAAAAGAGAACAAAGGTAGCTATACTTATATCAGATAAAACACACTTTTAGTCAAAAAATCTTAGAAGAGAAATAATGTTATTATATAATAATAAAGGGATAAACTTAGCAAAGGTTAACAATTCTAATTATATATGCATCCAACACTGAAGCACTCAGATATAGAAGTCGGATATTATTAAATTTAAAGGGAGAGACAGACTTCCAATAAAATAGCAGATGGGACTTTAATATCACACTATCAGCACTGAACAGATCATATAGACAGAAAACTAATAAAGAAACACTGGATTTAAGCTAAACTTTTGACTAAATAGACCTAATAGATATTTACAGAATTTCATCCAACAGCTGCAGAATACACATTCTTCTCATTGGCAAATGAAACATTCTCCAGAACAGAACATATGTCAGGACACAAAAGAAGTCTCGACAAATTTTGAAAAATTTAAATTATATCAAGTATCTTCTTAGATTACAATGGAATAAAATTTAAATCAATAACAAGAGAAACTTTGAAAACCATACAAATACACAGAAATTAAACAATATGCTCCTGAACAAACAATGAGTCAATGAAGAAATCAAGAAGGAAATAAAAAAATTTCCGAGGCAAATGAAAATGGAAATATAACATAGCAAACGTGGGATACAGCAAAAGCAGTACTAAGAGGGAAGTTTATAGCAGTAACTGTCTACATTAAAAAATTAGATTTTAAGTAAACAACCTAATGATGACTTCAAGGAACTACAAAAGCAAGAACAAACCAAAGTCACCATTAGTAGAAGGAAAGAAAAAATAAAGTTGAGAGCAGAACTAAACAAATAGAGACTAAGTAACAATACAGAGGATCAACAAAACAAAAGAGAGAAGATCTAAATAAATAAAATTAGAAATGAAGAAGAGACATTACAAATGATACCACAGAAATACAAAGAATAACTAGAGACTGTTATAAATAATTATACACTAACAAATTGGAAAACCCAGAGGAAATGGAAAATTTGGGGCACAAACAACATACCAAGGAATAAATAGAAAACCTGAACAAACCAATAATGAGAAATTAGATTGAATCAGTAACAAAATCTCTCAACAAAGAAAAGCCCATGACTAGACGACTTTACCACAAAATTCTACCAAACTTACAAAATACTAACATTAATTCTTCTCAAACTATTGCAAAAAAATGAAGATGAGGGAATTCTTCCTTACTCCTTCTACAATACCAGCATTACCCTGATACCCAAACCAGAGCAATGACACAACAAGAAAGAAAACCACAATCCAATATCCTTGATGAACATAAATGCAAAAATCCTCAACAAAATACTGTCAAACCCAATTTAACAACACATCAAAAGGATAACACAACATGATCAAATGGGATTTATCCCAGGGATGCAAGGATGGCTTAACATTTGCAAATCACTAAACATGATATATCACATCAACAGAATGAAGGAGAAAACCCAAATGATCATCTAAATAGAAAGAATTTGACAAAATTCAGTAACTCTTCATGATAAAAACTCTCAAAAACTTAGGCATAGAAAGAACATACTTCAGCATAGTCAAGGCCTTGTATGACAAATCCACAACTACCATCACAGGGAAAGGGGAGAAGCTGAAAGACTTTCCTCTAAGAACTGGAACAAGGTGAAAATGCCCACTCCCAGCCCTCTAGAATTGAACTTAGTACTGAAAGTCTTAACCAGAGCAATCAGGCAAGAGAAAGAAATAGAAGGCATCAAAATTTGAAAAGAGGAAGTCAATTGTTTCTCTGTAAACAACATAACCCTAAATATAGAAAAGCCTACAGTCAACCAAAAATTTCTTAGAATTGATAAATGAATTCAGTAAAGTTGCAGAACGTAATACAATTAAAAAGTGGGCAAAAGATCTGAATTGACATTTCTTAAGAGAAGACACAAATGGCTACCAAGTATATAAAAAATGTGCAACATAACTAATCAGGGAAATCAAATCAAAACCATAATGAGATATCATCTCATCCTAGTTAGAATGGCTATTGTCAAAAAGTCAAAAAATAACAACTGCTGGCAAGAATGAGGAGAAAAAAATAACTCTCACATACTGTTGATGGAAATGTAAATTAGGAGAGCTATTACGGACAACAATTTGGAGATTTCTCAAAAAACTAAAAATAGGACTACCATACAATCCAGCAAATCCACTACTAGATATTTATCAAGAGGAAAGGAAATCTGTTTATCAGTAAGATACCTACTCTCTCATGTTTATTGCAGCACTATTCACAAGAGCCAAAATATTGAATCAACCTGTGTCCATCAAAGGACAAATGGATAAAGAAAATGTAGTATATATACTTAAGAGAATATCAGCCACAAAAAAGAATGAAATCTTGTCATGTGTAGCAACATTATGTTAAATGAAATAAGCCAGGCACAGAAAGACAAATATTGCACGTTCCTATTTATATGTGGAAGCTATAAAATTTATTTCAAGGAGGTAGAGAACATAATCATTGTTACCAGAGGCTTGAGGCAGTAGGGCCAGGAGAGAGAAGGGGTGTGAAGAGAGGCTGATTAATGGGTACAAACATAAAGTTATATAGAAAAAATAAGTTCCAGTGTTCGATAGCGCAGTAGGGTGACTATAGTTAACAATAATTTGTTGTATATTTCAAAATATTTAGAAGAGAAAATCTGGAATATTCCAAACACAAAGAAATGATAAATGTTTGAGGTGATGGATATCCTAAATAGCTTTATTTAACCATTACATGTTGTAGGCATGTGTTAAAATATCACATGTATCCCATAAATATGTGTAATTATTCTGTATTAATAACAAATATTAAAAAATTGATTAATAGGCCGGGTGCAGTGGCTCATGCCTGTAATCCCAGCACTTTGGGAGGCAGTGGTGGGCAGACCACTTGATGTCAGGAGTTCAAGACCAGCCTGGCCAATATGGTGAAACCCCATCTCTACTGAAAATACAAAACTTAGCCAGGCATGGTGACAGGTGCCTGTAATCCCAGCTACTCAGGGAGCTGACTCAGAATTGCTTAAACCCCAGAGGTGGAGGCTGCAGTGAGCCCAGATTGCACCACTGCACTCCAGCCTAGGTAACAGAGCGAGACCTTGTCTCCAAGAAAATTGATTAATAAAAGAGAAGATAAATTATTGATATTAATACAAGAGGGACTGTCATTAAAGATCTTATAGATATTAAATGGATACTAACAGAGTATTGCTAACAATTCTTATGACAAAAAATCTAACAACTTAGATGAATTGGACATATTTACTTAAAAATACAGCATACCAGAAGACAAAATACAAAATCTGAACACCAGTATCAATGAAAGAAATTAAATCTGTGATTTAAAAACCTTCCCATAAAGAAAACTCCAGACACAGATGGTTTCTCTAAATAACACCAATCCTACATAAATTTCTTCAGAAAAGAAAGAATTATTTTTTTCCCTCTCAGTTAAAGTGAATTGTTGTGTCATAGGGTAGGCATATGTTTAGTTTCATAACAAAATGCCAGAACATTTCCCAGAGTGGTTGTACTGTTTTACAGCATGTATGTATGAGAAAATGCTGACTTCCCCAAGTCTTTACTTGAAGCATGGAAAGCTGTGAGAAACTCATGCTATGCAATGAGTGTCCAAGATCTCAGGCTTCATTTGAGTAATATCATTCATTCATGTGCCTATCCATAAACCCATCTATCCCTTCAACAAACATTAAGAATTTTCTGGTGAAAACACAATTCTAAGAATAAAGTGACAAGTAGATACAGTGTTGGCCTTCAGAAGCTTACAGTACTAGTAAAGAAAGGACACATCTATAAACAAATGAAACTTGGAATTTCAGGTGCTATTTTAAAAGTTTTGTCTTCAGTGGATGTCATGTTTTTGGAATGCTAAAGGAATAACTTCACTTACAATTATTAGAATTTAAGAGTCAGAACAATGTTAAAAAGTCAGCAGGAATTACAACAAAGTCAGTACTACAGTATTTTACAGAACCTCTGGAAACACCTGCATTTACCACACCATTCACTTAGTGATCTCAGCACCCCAAAACACAATTAGGTGACCTGACCATATTTTCTTGTACTCACAAGGTTTGAATGACCTTGAAAACCATATAGACTTCAGCATTATTTTAGGCAAAGGTGTCAACATGAGTAAAAGGTTCTATATATGATTGATCATCATTCGTTTAAAAATATAACTAATGACTTAGAATGAGTAGATCACAATTTGTAAGGTGTGGTGAGAAATGGGGATGGGGAAGGGATGAATTCAGGAGGATATTAGTGTACTTTTCTTAGAGGCATGGAATTTACCATGTGAACAACTAAGAACCATTGAATGTGGTGGTAAATTGAAGAAGAATATTAAAATATTTGCGTTTTAGAAAGATTATTATTTGCATTGTGGAGAAGAGTCTGAAGAGGTATACAACTGGCAGTAAAATGTATTTGATTATTACAAGAATAGAGAATTGATATGTGCATGCCTCAGTCACAGAGGGATACAGGAGACAGATAAGAGAAAAATTAAGAATGCATAATGGAAAAGACCAGTAATAATAATATTATAGTATATTGTAATAATAATAATAGTAATGTTTCTATAGAAAAGACTTATGTAATGCTAACTGATGCTATATGCATATATTATAAAACAAAATATTTATTAATTACAACATAATTTAAGGTACTAAGTTAACAAGTTATACTGAGAAATATTAATAAAGTTATGTGATTTTGTTACATGAGTACAATAACTTATATAAAATTTATTATGTACCAGATAATTTACATTATTTTTTCTAGCCGTGGAGACTAGTGTAGACTGGTACCATTAATGAGTGAGAAAAAGTAATAACTACCCAAGTTCCATATTTTTGTAGAATTCTTACTATGTGCCAAGTAGTGTTTTGTTCTATACAGTTCACAATCATTATTATTTATATTTTTCACACCTACCCTTAGATATGAGAGAATTGGGACTCAAAGACATTAGATAATTATACCTTCAATAGATTATGCAACTAGCAAATGGAAAAGACAGAATTCTGACCCATGATTTCAAAGTCCTGTACTTTTACCTATCACATGAAGGAAAGATAGTGATTCCAAGTTAAAATATGTGGGATAGCTACATGTTATCCAGAGTAAAGGCCTTCTGTTTTGGACCTCAGAAAGCATTACGGTATTTGGGAATATCAGCATCTGTGTAGTCACTAAAGCCATATCAATTTGTGACTTGCTCCTCGCTGTATAGACAGAATCAATGTCATTCTATTCTTAGGAAATAAAAATAACAATCATTAATAAATAACAATAAACAAAAATAATCAATCTCATGAGAGGCATATGAAAGCTCTCCAGAGTCCGCATGCCAATGATTCAAGTTACCTCTAACCTCTCCAGCAGTAGAATTCAGCTGAGAGTCAAGAATTTCATGGTACACAAGTTTGGTTTTGTTGCAGAGGGAAGAAAAAGGGATGATGTCAGAAGAGAATGAAGATTCTGAGTATGCCATGGGGTAATATCATTTGAAATATTTTGAGAATTCTGCTCTGAAATTGATAACAAAGCTCAAAACAAATGAGAATTTGTTTTAAAAATTCTCATTTGTTTTGAGCTTTATTCTTTCTTCCTATTTTAATGGGAACACTGAGAAATCCAGCTGCTACCTCCCTGGTATAGGTGCTGGCAGGAGATGACAGCTGGTGCAGCAACCCTGGCCAGAATCAGATCCCACAGTGTAGTCACAATGGATCCATGCATCCATTAGTGAGCACCGGAGCATCAAAAGAGGGAACGTGGACACTGCTCTGTGACTAAGGGACCATTGATTGCTGTGGGTAGGAAAGAGTCCATGACATCTTCCAACAGGCTCAGAGGAAAATGAGGCTTAGAGTCTGTATGAACGAGGCATGAAGAACAGGAGATTATTACTTCTTCTCATTATCCCATGCACCTGATTGAATTCCCCTGTCTGCTGTGGCCTGAGAAAACACACTACTAATTGTTCATTTTTTCTGTTACCAAGCAATTTTTCTGAGCTCTGCCTACTTCAATTCTAAAACTCGCTCCAGGAATCCTAAGCATCTAGTTTAAAATCAGGATTCCTTTTTATAGAGGATGTACAGTAAGTTCTAGATTTATAGGGCAATGTTTTACTAGTGTAAGCCAGAAGTTAATATTTTCCAAATTACACTTTTTGTTATATTTTAATGCTCAGGATGGTCTATTATCTCACTATCCTCTTTGTATTCAAAAAATAATAAAGGTAAACATATAAATGATTAGATGTTATATATGCTCAGAGAACTATATAATAAAAAGTCAAAGCCTCTGCAATCCCTACCTATGAGTCGCTTACCACAAAGGGAACCACTATTAACAGTTGTTTGTCTGTAAGCCCAGGAACAGCTTCCATGCCTACAGCTGCATTCATATATCCATTTTAAAGCATATAAATAATTCTACAATCACTCTTATATAGAGTGATTGTAGAATTATAATCACTTTTCATTCAATCATGTATCTTAAAGGTTTAATTCAAGCCAACATATACATATCTGTATGGTTTTAGCAGTGTCTGTATCATGTAGATGTGTGTAATGCACTTAGTAAGTGCCTAGATTATAGCAACTTACCACAACTATATTTGATCTTACAAAGACAGCTATAATCACAACAGTGTACTTATATCTTGGTGCATTTTATAATATATTTCAACTTTGGTAAGTGATATGGTTTGGCTCTGTATCCCCACCCAAATCTCATGTTGAGTTGTAATCCCCAATGTTGGGGGAGGGACTTGGTGAGAGGTAATTGGATCATGGGGGTGGATTCCCCCTTGCATTTCATAATAGTGAGTGAGTTCTCACAAGATCTGGTTATGTGAAAGTGTGTAGCTCTTCCCTCATTCACTGTCTCTCCTGCTGGCCAATCCCCTTTGCCTTCTGCCATGATTGTAAGTTTCCTAAGGCCTCCCAGCCACGCTTTCTATACAGCCTGCAGAACCATGAGCCAATTAAACCATTTTCTTTATAAATTACTGAGTCTCAGGTAGTTCTTTATAGCAATGTGAGAATGAACTAATAGAGTAAGTATTGAAAAATTTCATCCTAGAATAGATTTCAAGTTCCACTTTCACCAACAATGCATGAAAGGCTTTTGTTCTTCTACAGAACTGATGTTATTAACCTATAAAACTTTTGTTTAAAAGTGGTTGGCAAGATGGCCAAATAGGACTCCAGTCTGCAGCTCCTAGTGAGATAAATGCAGACGGTGGGTGATTTTTGCATTTCCAACTGAGGTACCCAGCTCATCACACTGGGACTGGTTAGACAGTGGGAGCAGCCCACAAAGGGTGAGCCAAAGCAGGGTGGGGTGTAGCCTCACCTGGGAAGTGCAAGGGGTCAGGGAACTCCCTCCCCTAGCCAAGGGAAGCCATGACGGACTGTGCCATGAGGAACGATGCATTCCGGCCCAAATACTATGCTTTTCCCACAGTCTATGCAACCTGCAGACCAGGAGATTCCCTCGGGTGCCTACACCAAAAGGGCCCTGGGTTTCAAGCACAAAACTGAGCAGCCATTTGGGCAGACACTGATCTAGCTGCAGGAGTGTTTTTTCATACCCCAGTGGTGCCTGGAATGCCAGCAAGACAGACCGTTCACTCCCCTGGAAAGGGGGCTGAAGCCAGGGAACCAAGTGGTCTAGATCAGCATATCCCACCCCAGTGGAGCCCAGCAAGCTAAGATCCACTGGCTTAAAATTCTCGCTGCCAGCACAGCAGTCTGAAGTCGACCTGGGATACTCGAGTTTGGTGGGGGGACGGGGGGCATCTGCCATTACTGAGGCTTGAGTAGGTGGGTTTTCCACTCACAGTGTAAACAAAGCCCTTGGGAAGTTCGAACTAGGCAGAGCCCACCACAGCTCAGCAAAGCCACTGAAGCTAGACTGCCTCTCTAGATTCCTCCTCTCTGGGCAAGCCATCTCTGAAAGAAAGGCAGCAGCCTCAGTCAGGGGCTTATAGCTAAAACTCTCATCTCCCTGGGACAGAGCACCTGGGGGAAGGGTTGTCTATGGGGGCAGCTTCAGCAGACTTAAACGTTCCTGACTGCCAGCCCTGAAGAGAACAGCAGATCTCCCAGCACAGCACCCAAGCTCTGCTAAGGGACAAACTGCCTCCTCAAGTGGATCCCTGACCACATTGCCTCCTGACTGGGAGACACCTCCCAGCAGAGGTCAACCGACACTTCATACAGGAGAGCTCTGGCTGGCATCTGGCAGGTGCACCTCTGGGACAAAGATTCCAGAGGAAGGAACAAGCAGCAATCTTTGCTGTTCTGCAGCCTCTGCTGGTGACACCCAGGCAAACAGGGTCTGGAGTGGACCTCCAGCAAATTCCAACAGACCTGCAGCAGAGGGTCCTGACTATTAGAAGGAAAACTAAAAAACAGAAAGGACCAGCATCAACATCAACAAAAAGGACATCCACACAACAAACTCATCCAAAGGTCACCAACATCAAAGACAAAGATAGATAAATCCATGAAGATGGGGAAAAAGCAGCACAAAAAGGCTGAAATTCCAAAAACCAGAATGCCTCTTCACCTGCAAAGGATCACAACTCCCCGCCAGCAAGGGAACAAAACTGGATGGAGAATGAGTTTGATGAATTGACAGAAGCAGGCTTCAGAAGGTGGATAATAACAAACTCCTCCAAGCTAAAGAAGAATGTTCTAACCCAATGCAAGATATCTAAGAACCTTAACAAAACAGTAGAGGAATGGCTAATTAGAATAACCAGTTTAGAGAAGAACATAAATGACCTGATGGAGCTGAAAAACACAGCATGAGAACTTTGTGAAGCATACACAAGTATGAATAGCCAAATCAATAAAGCAGAAGAAACGATATCAGAGACTGAAGATCAACTTAATGAAATAAAGCATGAAGGAATGAACAGAGCCTCCAAGAAACATGGGAATGTGTGAAAAGACCAAACCTACGTTTGATTGGCATACCTGAAAGTGACGGGGAGTATGGAACCAAGTTGGAAAACACTCTTCAGGATATTATCCAGGAGAACTTCCCCAACCTAGCAAGAAAGGCCAACACTCAAATTCAGGAAATACAGAGATCACCACCAAGATACTCCTCAAGAGGAGCAACTCCAAGACACATAATCGTCAGATTCATCGATGTTGAAATGAAGGAAAAAATATTAAGGGCAGCACCACATCACGCTTATTCTAAAATCAACCACATAATTGGAAGTAAAACACTCCTCAGCAAATGCAAAAGAATGGAAATCATAACAAACTCCCTCTCAGACAACAGTGCAATCAAATTAGAACTCAGTATTAAGAAACTCACTTAAAACCACACAACCACATGGCAACTGAACAACCAGCTCCTGAATGACTACTGGGTAAATAACAAAATTAAAGCAGAAATAAATAAATTCTTTGAAACCAATGAAAACAAAGACACAACATACCAGAATCTCTGGGACACAGCTAACACAGTGTTTAGAGAGAAATTCATAGCACTAAATGCCCACAGGAGAAAGCAGGAAAGATCTAAAATCGATACCCTAACATCGCAATTTAAAGAACTAGAGAAGCAAGAGCAAACAAATTCAAAAGCTAGCAGAAGGCAAGAAATAACTAAGAGCAGACCTGAAGGAGATAGAGACACGAAAAACCCTTCAAAACGTCAATGAATCCAGGAGCTGGTTTTTTGAGAAGATCAACAAAATAGACCGCTGGTCGGATTAATAAAGAAGAAAAGCGAGAAGAATCAAATAGACACAATGAAAAATGATGAAAGGGATATCGCCACTGATCCCACAGAAATACAAACTGTCATCAGGGAATATTATAAACACCTCTACTCAAATAAACTAGAAAATCTAGAAAAAATGGATAAATTCCTGGACACATACACCCTCCCAAGACTAAACCAGTAAGAAGTCGAACCCCTGAATAGACCAATAACAAGTTGTGAAACTGAGGCAGCAATTAACAGCATATCAACCAAAAAAAGGTCAAGACCAGAGGGATTCAAACCTGAATTCTACCAGAGGTACAAAAAGGAGCTAGTACCATTCCTTCTGAAACAATTTCAAACAATAGAAACAGAGGGACTTCTCTGTAATTAATTTGATGAGGCCAGCATTATCCTGATACCAGAACCTGGCAGATACACAACAACAAAAGAAAATTTCAGGCCAATACCTCTAATGAACAATTGAAGCTAAAATCCTCAATAAAATACTGGCAAACCAAATCCAGCAGCACATCAAAAAGCTTGTCCACCATGATCAAGATGGCTTCATCCCTAGGATGCAAGGCTGATTCAACATACACAAATCAACAAACGTAATCCATCACATAAACAGAACCAGTACCAAAAACCACATGATTATCTCAATAGATGCAGAAAAGGCCTTATAAAATTCAACACCCCTTCATGCTAAAAACTCCCAACAAACTAGCTATTGATGGAACGTATCTCAAAATAATAACAGTTATTTATGACAAACCCACAGCCAATATCATACTGAATGGACAAAAGCTGGAAGCATTCCCTCTGAAAACTGGCACAAGACAGGGATGCCCTCCCTCACCACTCCTATTCAACATATTATTGGAAGTTCTGGCCAGGGCAATCAGGCAAGAAAAAGAAATAAAGGGTATTCAAATAGGAAGAGAAGAAGTCAAATTGTTTCTGTTTGCAGATGACATGATTGTGTATTTAGAAAACCCCATCATCTCAGCACAAAATCTCCTTAAGCTGATAAGCAACTTCAGCAAAGTCTCAGGATACAAAATCAATGTGTAAAAATCACAAGCATTTCTATACAGCAATAATAGACAGAGAGCCAAATCATGAGTGGACTCCCATTCACAACTGTTACAAAGATAATAAAATACCGAGGAATACAACTTACAAGGGATGTGAAGGACCTCTTCAAGGAGAACTACAAACCACTGCCCAAGGAAATAAGAAAGGACACAAACAAATGGAAAAACATTCCATGCTCATGGATAGGAAGAATCAATATCGTGAAAATGGCCATACTGCCCAAAGTAATTTATAGATTCAATGCTATCCCCATCAAGCTACCACTGACTTTCATCATGGAATTAGAAAAAAAGCTACTTTAAAGTTCATATGGAACCAAAAAAGAGCCCATATAGCCAAGACAATCCTAAGCAAAAAGAACAAAGCTGGAGGCATCATGCTGACTTCAAACTATACTACAAGGCTATAGTAAACAAAACAGCATGGTGCTGGTACCAAAACAGATATATAGACCAATGGAACAGAACAGAGGCCTCAGAAATAATGCCATACATCTACAACCATCTGATCTTTGACAAACAAGACAAAAACAAGCAAAGGGGAAAAGACACCCTATTTAATAAATGGTGTTGGGAAAACTGGCTAGCCATATGCAGAAAACTGAACCTGCACCCCTTTCTTACACCCTATACAAAAATCAACTCAAGATGTATCAAAGGCTTAAACATAAGACCTAAAACCATAAAAACCCTAAAAGAAAACCTAGGCAATACCATTCAGGACATAGGCATAGGCAAAGACTTCATGACTAAAACACCAAAAGCAATGACAACAAAAGCCAAAATTGACAAATTGGATCTAATTAAACTAAAGAGCTTCTGCACAGCAAAAGAAACTACCATCAGAGTGAACAGGCAACCTAGAGAATGGGAGAAGATTTTTGCAATCTATCCATCTGGCAAAGGGCTAATATCCAGAATCTATGAAAACCTCAACAAATTTAGAAGAAAAAAACAAACAACCCCATCAAAAAGTGAGAGAAGGATATGAACAGAAACTTCTCAAAAGAAGACATTTATGCAACCAACAAACATATGAAAAAAAAACTTCAGCATCACTGGTCATTAGAGAAATGCAAATCAAAACTACAATGAGATAGCATCTCACACCAGCTAGAATGGCAATCATTAGGAAATCAGGAAACAACATATTCTGGAGATTACATGGAGTAATAGGAATGCTTTTACACTGCTGGTGGGAGTGTAAATTAGTTCAGCCATTGTGGAAGACAGTGTGGCGATTCCTCAAGCATCTAGAACCAGAAATACCATTTGTCCCAGCAATCCCATTACTGGGTACATACACAAAGGATTATAAATCATTCTACTATAAAGACACATGCACATGTATGTTTATTGTAGCACTGTTCATAATAGCAAAGACTTGGAACCAACCAAAATGCCCATCAATGATAGACTGGAGAAAGAACATGTGGCACATATACACCATGGAATACTATGCAGCCATAAAAAAGGATGAGTTCATATCCTTTGCAGGGACATGAATGAAGCTGAAAACTATCATTCTCAGCAAACTAACACCGGAAGAGAAAACCAAACACCGTTTTCATGTCCTTTGCAGGGACACGGATGAAGCTGGAAACCATCATTCTCAGCAAATTAACACAGGAACAGAAAACCAAACACTGCATGTTCTCACTCATAAGTAGGAGTTGAACAATGAGAACACATGGACACAGGGAGGGGAATATCACACAACAGGGCCTGTCGGTTGGTGGGGGTTTAGGGGAGGGATAGCATTAGGAGAAATACCTAATGTAGATGGTGGGTTGATGGGTGCACTAAACCACCACGGCACGTGTATGCCTATGTAACAAACCTGCCCATTCTGCACATGTATCTCATAAATTAAAGTATAAAAAAATAAAATTTAGAAAAGGAACGAGATCGTGTAATTTGCAGGAACATGGATGGAGCTGGAAGCCATTATCCTCAGCAAACTAATGCAGGAACAGAAAAACAATACCGCATGTTCTCACTTACAAGTGGGAGCTGAATGATGAGAACACATGAGGGCAACAACACACACTGGGGCTTGCTGGGTCACTGGGGAGGGAGAGCATCAGGAAGAATATATAATGGATGCTGGGCTTAATACCTAGGTGATGGATTGCTATGTGCAGCCAACCACCATGGCACACCTATGTAACAAACCTGCACATTCTGCACATGTACCCTGGAACTTAAAAGTTAAGTAAATAAATAAATTAATTAACAAACAAATAAATAAAACGTTTGTTTACATGATTCAAACATTACTATGTGGTAATAAGTGGCAGAAATTTGAGGTTTTCAACATTACAAAAATTATACTAAAAGACGAGAGCACCACATTCGTTTGTTAATTTCAAATTATGATTTTGTATTTTAGAGATTATGTTTTCCCCAATAAGATACTGGGGCATTTTTAAAATGAGAGACCAAAAAAATCATTTGAGATCCCTTCACAATTAAATGAAAGAAGACAGGATTTGCTCCTATCACAAATTGTATATTTTCTATATCTCTCTTAACAAATAAGCATGAAATTATATAAGACCCCCAAATATTGAATTTTCTGGAAAATCATATATTTGTCTTGGAAAAGAAAAGTGACATGGTCACTAGGGAAAGCTGAATGAATTTACAAATAAGTAACACATTTTATCACACCAATGAAAAGCTTCATTGACACAAAGCTTTTATATTGATTTTAGGAAATAATTTGTATTGTACATTTTTACTTTTCCTCTAGCATATTCACTGGAGAAAGGAAAGTCAAGGAGAGAGAAGGGTCATGGGAATGAGAAGAAGAGGGAAAGATGTACGAGTGAGGACAAGGGAGACAGAGAAAGAGAGAAACTCACTGGTTTGAAAATGGCCTATTTTCATTTCCTTGTGGGATTCCCTCTACTTACTAAAAGAAGTTTCTTTCTGACACAGAAGCTTCATGGTGAATAATATCAGTGTACAACATTTCTTCTGAATTTTGGGTTGATTTTGATGAAGCTGATCCCAGAGTAGACTGGGTCCACATTTGGGGGATTATCAGGCGTTGGTCAACAGAAAGGAAAACATTAAGGTAAGAATGGACGATAACAGAATATATTTTAAACAGCTCTGCTTCAAAGAATTCTCTTCCAACATGATCACATATAACATTAACAAAGATTTAATCACCATTAGCTTTGTTTTAAACTCTGAAGGATATTCTAGTGCTGTGCAGAGGGAGCATAGACACACGTGCTACCTGGTGTCTATATTAAATAATGTTTATTGGGTAAAAACTTACAAGCAGAGAAATATCAGAAGACAACTAATCCCTTAAATCACTTATTATTCCAAAAAGAGATGTGCTAAGTTGAGCAAAGCTAGGTGGGATGCTTTCCCATTGAGGGCGCTCCTGCCCTCTAAAAGCTTCACATATTTATAAGAAACAACAGGAAGGAATAATGTATGCAACTAGAAAACAACGGAAACCCTCTAGTCAATAACAGATACGGCGAAGGTTGCGGGAAGCTTCTAGGGAAGGGCCTCTAGTACTAAGCTTCTAGTGTCAGCCCGGCTCATTTTTTACTAAACTAGCCCAAAGCAGCTAAGCAAGGTCTTCACTAAGCTCTCATAGGCAGATGGGGGAATGAGCTTCTGGAGTCATCCAGGTTTGTCTCTACTCTGTTATTTTGCATATTCTTACACTGAATGAAGGCCCTAATGATATAAATTTTACTGCTGTTTCAAAATATAAACTTGTGCCTTGGATTTGGATATGGTGTAAGTACAACTCAACTTTTTGTTTATCCATTTATTTCGCCAAACATTTATTTAGAATTTTGAAATCTGTACTCTGCTACTTTTTTGTATTTATGACCTTGAGCAAATTACTGAACTTCGCTGAACCTCAGCTTGCTCATTGGTAAACCAGAGATAACAATTCCTGTCTATTTCCTATCAATTCCTATCTATACCACTATACAACGGTATTGTTTAATGAAGAAATAAAATAAGTCATTTAAAGTACCCATTGAAGTACCTCTTTCTTTCTTTTGTAAGGTAGAAGAGAACAGGAATCTAAGTTGGTTATCTTGGATGAGGAAGACTATTTAATACTAAAAGACTTGCTTAATAAAATTCTTAGCGACAAAAGACATCTTAAATAAACACCTCTAATATCTCTTTAAGTTATTACCTCCTAGTTTTTATTTCCCTGTGCACAACCTTGTTAAAATTCATAAATCTTACAGTAGGAGGTTGTTTCTGAATCACAGCCCCATCTCAGAGACAATGTGAAACAAATGGTACAAAGCACACTTCCAAAACAAACCCAAATATTTTGTGTAGCCAAATAAATACAAAGCAATTAATTCTTGTTGAAGGAAACAGACCCAAGCCGTACAGAAAAAGTTGCATTTGTTGTGGGTATTTAAGTACTAAGTGACGGGAAGTTCATACCATGTCAGAACTGGATAGTTTAAATCATTATTTTATTGTAGAAAGCAAGGTTATTTTAAAAATATCAAAATATCTCTTTCTTTTACTTTCCTAAAACTATACTCAAGCCCAAATCACCTGGCGACTTTATTTGCTTGTAGTTTTTGGTAATTTTTAAAATAATAAGGTTAATGTTCAAGTTCAGAATTAGTTCAGCCCATTTCAACTCATGGACACGTGTTCTAAGCAGAATGTAATATGTACTTAGTATTGGTTTTAGGGAAACATGACATCAAATTCCTCTTTGGATATTCCACAAAGGGCTTTTATTTGAAAGATAGTGTTTTAAGAACGTGTTTGACCTGAGGCATGTCTGAAATGGAATAATGGTGACATGTGTCAAAATGGTATATTCTGTTACCTACAACATTTCCCCATGTCTCCCACTGGTAAAATAATGATATTTCGGTTCTGAAAAGTAGGTCCACTCTGGTAGGAAAAGGCAGAGTCATAAGATCATAACTTCTATATTTTCTAAAATCTTAAGGTACCAGAAAAAAATGCCACATTTTTCCCATTTGAGAACTCAAGTTAAAATGCCTTCAAAAATAAAAAATAAGTGAAAACTATATATTTTTTAAGATTTGGGGCAAACATTTAAAAACTTTGTATTATAGACTTCAGGAAAGCACAACAGTCAAACCCTTTTATCTTTGTCTCTATAGGACAAAATGATTATATTTTGATTAGCCTTCCACCACCCACGAGCGTAATGGGAACGTCTGAATTTTGAGCTGCTCTTAGACCATTTGTCATTGTTAGGCAAGCTAGTAAGCCTCAGTTTCTCCATCTTTACACCACAGATTTGAAATGAGGATTTAAGATATGATCACAAATAATACGACCATGACAGAGAAGAACCTCAACAAATGCTTTCACTGTGTAAAAAAAATTCCAAAGATGGCATTTGTCCTGAGCCAAACAGATGATTTTAAAAAGGGCAAATAACTGTGATTCTCTTCCCTAATTCAAATCGTACGTTCCTGAAATGCACTGCAAGATCCGTTAAGTTTAGACGGTTACATTCATCTGTTCAAATAGCTGGCAATTCCCCCCCTTTCCTCACTAGTTAGCCTAATTGGAGTAACATAATGTTAACAGATTGACCTTTAAAGTCCAACACTCATGAGTTCAAATTATGACTCCACCACTCAACTGCCACTCATTTATAAGTCACCTATGCTCTCTAAGGCCTAGTTTTCTCATCTATAAAATGAGTTAAGCACCTAGCACAATGCCTTGTGTGCTGTAAGTACTCAATAAACGCTATGTTTTCTCCAAAGAAATAATTCTTTCCAAAGGAAAAGTATCAGCTAATGTGTGGAGTTAAAAAATTCCTGCATACAGAATAAAACAGTATTTATTACATAAAAATGGATTAATAAGTTTGAAAAGAACCCTCAAACCCCCTAGGTTCAAAGAAAATATGTTTTCCTCTATTATCGTCGATGTTACAACAAAACCTAATTTCATCCTTATGACATCTAGAAATATCAGAGTAGGCTACTGTATTTGTCACAATGAGGTTCTCAAGTTTGATTTCTAGCTGTTAGTCAAAATGCCACCTTTAATCTTATTAGCTCATGTCACTGAAATTTGAGATGAACCCCATAAGTTTTATTAAAAACAGAGTACAGTTGCCATCCAAAGCTAATGAATAATTGAATATATTTTTCATATTAGTTCATAAAAGTCATAAATAATGAGATATAACATCTAATTGGTACATTTTTAGACATAAATGTTTATCTATAAGAATGATGTGATGAAGTACATTTTTAGACATAAATGTTTATAAGAATGATGTGATGAAGTACATTAAATTGTAATTATTGTTTGGTTAAAAGATTTGCAATTTAACCCATATGACATCTATATCTTGTACCTTTTAGCTTATTCTCTAGGTAGCTATCTGTCTGCCACCAAAATAACATATGGTAGAATTAAACAGATGTCATTACTTGTAGAAGAGTCTTCACATTTTGCAAAAGTAAAGCAACTATCTAACTCACAGAAAGTTAAAATAATTCTAAGCCTCTCTCCCCCAAAATAAGGTATGTGCCAAGTGGAATATAATTCTCTCAGAAAACAATCACCTCCAGGAAATCTCAAGGGAATAAGTTTAATACATTGTTCCAATCTCTGTGCATTGCTTCAGCATAAGATAGCAAGAAAATTAAAAGATTGGTTTTGTTTACAGAAGACACCGCCTTTCTTTCAATACTTTTAAATGAACTCATCTCATTCTTATTCATGGAAGAACACCCACACTTCTATGAATCCAAAGTACCAAAGTCAATAGAAATATCCACATATCCAAAATAAGGATTTTTTTTTGTCAAAGAGGAAAGAGATGTGCTAACAGTATGCCTAACATCAAATAACTACATATTTTTTTGAATTTAACAATCTTTCTTTTTCTAAAATAAGTGAAAATTCAGTCTCCAAATTAAAAAACTAAAAGCACTACTTTTTTCAGAGCCTGTTCAAACTATCCAGAAATTTAGGGAATCTACACCTCTTTGGATATCAAGTGATATCCCAATTTACCCAATTAATTTACCCAATTAATTATAATTGGGTAAATAAAAAGTAAAACAATATTAGAAAAACATTTCCAAGGACAAGTTTTTAGCACATACAATTTTGACAAGTGTTTGGAAAAATTGGTGCTTTCATATATTGTTGGTCAGTACATAAATTGGTGTAAGTGCCTTGGAGGACATTAAGACAGTGTCCATCCAATTAATAACTTACAAACCTTTCAAGTGTGAAACTTTTCTGTATTTATTCCACAAGTGTACATGTTCACGTGTGCCAAAAATGTCAGTTGCCATGTTTCTTTGTAATAGCAAACCACTGGAGGCTCTAGGATGGGCTGCTGCCTTGTGAAAAATGCATGAGTGTAAATTTGGTGGCTTAAGCAGAGGTAAATCTGGTTAAGCTCTCAGTCACCAAAAGGATCTCAGATGATCATGCCCCCTGATTTGGGCTAGAAGGCAGTGAGTCATACTTACAACATCTGGTGGAAGGAAAAATGAAAGTACAAAATGCTAAAAATAAATAAGTTGGTAAGTGAATTAGCATTTCTTTAGCACTAAAATAGTTAACGACTCTATAAAATGCTTGATAACAGGCTACCATGAAAGGATATTTCTATCTTTCCTTCTCAAGCTTTTATTTTTACAAATGGTGATTCTAAGCACTGTTCTTCCTATAGATTTATAGGGTTTTCCCTCAGAACAAAGATCATGGAAATTATCTTAACAATTAATTGAAATTAAATTTAAGGGTAATTTATCTAGTTCACATTAGGCTGGTGCCCACTTGAATGTAAGTTCTCAATAAAATGTAAGTTCCATGAAAGCCAGATTAGCTTTCATTTTATGTTGCATCCCCAGTACCCAGCACCTAAAAGACAGAGCAAGTGACATATAATAGGTAGTCAAAATACATATTTGCAGAAAAATCAGCAGAGTATATCTAATGAAGTCCTCCAACTGTAAATATTTCTTAAGTGAACTCCACTGCTCTTCAAAATCATTTTGTCTAGCATGAACACTGGCCTGTGTTCACATTCATATATTTGCTTTAAGAACTTTAAATAATTTATATAGTCCACTGATTTAAAGAAGTCCTAGAACTACTAAAAACTGAAAGAACCGCCGTGAAACTGGAAGTCAGTTTTACATGACAATAGTAGTATGTGTTGTCCTTCTATAGACTTACTAAGTGTATTAGTCTCTTCTTATGCTGCTATAAGGACATACTCGAGACTAGGTAATTTATAAAGCAAAGAGGTTTAATTGATTCACATTTCCGCATGGTTGGGGGGTCCTCAGGAAACTTACAATCATGACAGAAGACACCTCTTTACAGGGTGGTACGAAAAAGAATGAGAGCCAAGCGAAGGGGAAAGCCCCTTATAAAACCATCAGATCTCATGAGAACTCACTATCACGGACAACAGCATGGGGTAAACCACTCTAATGATTCCATCATCTCCACGAGGTTCCACCCTTGACACACGGGGATTATTACAATTCAAGGTGAGATTTGCATAGGGACACAGAGCCAAACCGTATCACTAAGATGGTGGTGTTTATGGAAAAAGCCCAGGAATATTAGTAAAGAGGATTTTGTTATAGAAATGGCTCTACTGTTGATTAATTTTGTAAACTTAACTTTGCCCTTTAATCCTAGGTTTTCACATTTTTATCAGTAAAATCATGTGAGTTGGGTTGGGGAATCTCTAAATTCTAGTTCTGCTTGCTTTAAATTATTTCATTCTATGATTTTTGCATATACCAATGTCTCAAATCTTACTAACAATAGTGGGGTTGCTTTACATAAAATATATGCCCAGATAGAAACTCACCAAAAAGGAAAAAATAAATCAATCTATTGTTATTCTCACTCTTGTTCTCTTGTGTGAGTACTTCCAAAGATAACTGGAAAAAAAATTGGCATGGATGTTCCTCTAAATGCAATATCTCTTCCCTCTCCCCTTATCTCTCACTATTTACATTTTCACAGTCTTTCATTTCCAATTCAGAACTTGTTGCTGAATATAGAAAAGAGTAAAAATCTCTTTTTTACATGGATTATTCATAGATCACTTGTTAATTGAGCAATGAAACAGATATTCACATACTGTTATACCATTTATTGGTATAAAAAGACAATATAAAAAGAGGTTTTCAAAATGTGACATTCGACCCAATAATTCCACTGATTCACATATACATTTATATTATTTTGAGATTATTTCAGTATTATAGAAGAGGTGCATAAATATTTCAAAGAATTCCTGTATACTCTTCACCTGCTATCCAAATGCTAACATTTTACGGCATTGTCACTCTCGCTTTTTTACTGTGTCTGTTTCCATAGATATGAAAGCTTTTCATTAGAGCATAATTTAAGTTGGAGAAAACTGGAAGAAACCTAAATAACAAGCATCAAGGGAATGGCTCCTTCAATTATGGCATATACACTATATGGAATATTGGACAGGAATTAAAATGTTTTCAGTGATTATTGTAAAATTAAAGGAAAGATGCTTATTAGGTAATACTAATCCAAAAAATTATTAAAATTTTAAAATGATTATTACAAAGATTATAGTACAATGTCTATTAAATATTGCCAAGTGAAAACTCAGAATAACATCAGTGACACATATAAACAGATTGATGTGAAAAAAAGATGAGAAGGGAACATGCAAAAATAAATGTAGTTATATAAGTGTGATTGACTGGGGTTATGGATAAATATTCTGTTTTCTAAGTAATATAACTTTTCATGGACTATCCTTTAAGATTTTATGGATGGCTACCTGAAGTATAAACAAGGGGAAAATATTGAATTTGAGAAATTAATCACAAGGCTATAAAGTAGAAGGCATAAATTGAACTATACACTGTAAACACTCATAGTTCATGGGAGAAAGAAGAAAAGTGGTCATTTTTCCCAAGGAGAAAATAAATAGGACTCAAAACAGAGAAGAGATTATTTGGACTGAGATTTCCAAAGGAATAAAGCTGACACAGGTTTATGATGAAAGTGCAACAAACAGAATGCTGAATTCTGCTAGATATCAGTTTAATTTTTTACTGTGCTACACGATGCAATTGGATTGCTTCTAACCTGATATTTCACAGAGATGTATTATTCTGTGGGTATTACTAACAGATATGTGCAATTTGACTGCCAGACTGAACACAGACCTGTATACCAATAAAACAGATATTTTCAAAGAGAATTTCTGATAACCAAAATCTAAAGGAGGAGGATGAAAATAATAATCTCTTAGCAAAGAATGTTTCACACATGTGACTTTTAAAAGTTTAATTACATGTTCAACACAAAGGGAAACATTTCTGAAATCCACGAATTCTGTTGTAAGGTGTTTTGGGGTATAAAGAATCGTAATTTAACAAATAACCTCAGAATATCAGGTGGTATTAAAAAGTGCTTTGTTTTAGTATATTTTCTCATTAATTTTTATCTGAATATTTGGCTCTAAGGCTTACAAACCTGTGCAGAGGCAATTTTTCCAGGGCAAATAGGCAGGAAGTATTTTCATCTATCTGCTGAAGATACCACTTTTTACCATAAAGCAGTCATAATTTTGTCTTGGAATGAAACACAAAGAACAGTATAATGTTAATCGTGATTAAAAACTAATGCTATGGTGTTAGAATATATTATCCAAAAGTAAGTTGGCCAATGTTCAATGTTTTGTTTTTGTTTTCTCATAAATGGGAAAGAAAAGAGAAATGAGGGAAGAGTAGGTTTCGAGAAAACATAAGCAGAAAAAGTCTGTAACATCCCCCAGTGTCCACACCAAGCTGTTCTCCACTTAGATCAGACTAATTTATTCCGTACAGGTAAGATAGAAAAGCAGAAAAGAAAGTATCTGTAATCTATGATTAAAATAAATTATAATTGCATGTTTTCATCTTCACTCTATCACTAATTCATCCCCTCTATTACTAGCCAGAGGCTCAAGTATTTTGCAATAGTAGCACAATTATAAGAGCATTAGTAGAAGGTCCAGTGACAAGAGGTTAGATTTTTATATATTTTATTTTACATATTTATATATTTTATTCACTGTTTGTAGTAAAGAAATGGAGGAATAAAAAATGACTCAGAATTTGGGCTTAGGCATCTTGATAAATGGTGACATTATTTACTGTGAAATACAAAACATAGACAGGTTTGGGGAAAAACAAGTGATCTGTCTTGAAGAATTCAGGTATGAGATGTTTATTAGTCATCCAAGAGAAAATAATTCAGTATCAAGTGGGCAGTATTAGCAATAATACATGATGGCTTTCTGATTTAAAAAATCTTTATCAGAATATCTAGTATACATGTAGTAGCAGAAATCGGTCTCTTAGTAAAATTTCTAGGTAGATACAAATGGAATTCTTTCTTAACATGGGATCACCCAAGCAGGTTTAACACGTAAGAAACTGGTACTTGAACCCCAGACTCTACTAAATATAATATCTTTATTGTATCTAAGATATACTTCATGGTATATTAAATCTTTGCAAAACAAACATTGAAAATCTAAAGCTAATCACAACTCCAGAAAGAAACTAGATTATTTTCTTTTTCTAAAAGAAAAGGATGCTTTTATTCTTCTCACAGCTGAGTTTGTCATCTATTGTTATTTCACAGATGACATAATTCACAAGTTATTAAAGGTTTCACTGCAGTCTGAACTTTGTATTCTTACACGTCGCAAAACACTTTCAATTTTCTCTAACTACTCTCTAAAGTAATTTCAGTACCAAAGAATAGAGGAGGAAAAAATATACATTGAATATGTAAAGCAGGGGCAGAGAGTTGATCCATTACGACTTACATCTTTATGAAAGAAAAGATAGGATGACTTGCTCATGGCTACATACTTTATAAGTGATTTCTTCTCACTTATAAAGATAGTTCTTTTTTAAAAAGGTTAGGATTTATTTATATTTTATACAAGTTATCTCTCTTCAGTCTTCACAGTTTTTATAGTTGTCAAGTTTCAAACACTAAAGGACAACTTACTTTTTCACAGTTATTGAATTGCCTTCTCAACATATATGCTGCTGTTTAGAATTTATCCCCGAGTGATGGTAAAATCATAGTTTAATATTTGTGTATACAAAATCATATCTGAATAAAAATAAATACCTGTAAAATTCAAAATCATATCCAGATCTGATGATAGTAACCAATACAAATAGGATTGTCAATCTCATCAATGTCATAATTATTCTTTTAAGTTATAGAGTACTAAAATTTTAATCATACAAAATGAATGGATTCTAGAGTTCTGCTGTGTAACATTGTGCCTATAGTTAAAATTAATGTATTGCATACATACAATTTTGTTGCTGGGCATGGCGACTCATGCCTATAATCCCAGCACTTTGGGAGGCTGAGGTGTGCAGATTGCTTGAGCTCAGGTGTCTGAGACCAGCCTGGGCAACATGGCAAAACCTCATCTCTACAAAAAATACAAAAATTAGCTGGGTGTGGTGGCACATACCTGTGGTTTCAGCTACTTGGGAGGCTGAGGTGGGAGGATGGCTTGAGTCCAGGAGGTCAAGGCTCTAATGAGCTGAGATTGTGCCAATGAACTCCAGCCTGGGTTAGAGACCTGTCTCAAAAAAAAAATTGTTAAGAAGATAGAGTTCATGTTAAATGTTCTTACAACAATAATAAATAAATAAATAAATAATCATATAGTACTATATTCCTAAAGGTATGCATACCTATGTAAAAATAAAAAATAATATCAAAAGTATATGCTTCTATGTGTCTAGAAAGAAATCATATAAACTAAGTATATAAATAAGCATATATACTGAGTAGTTAACTACATATTTTTGTAGAGTAGGAATAAGAGCAACGTTTACCTTTTATTTAATGAATTTCTATATTGTTTGTCTTTTATAGCAGGCATGCATTGTTTAAAAAATTGGAGAAACGGCAAGTTATAAAAAGGAGATAACTACGTGTAGTAAAATAACAATAAATAAAATCACTAAACATCAGAGCAAAATCACATTTGTCAATTTGATTCAGAAGCTTTCCAAAATGTCCAATACAATTATAAGAAGATAATATGTCATATGAAGATAAAAATTAAATGTAGTTACTATAATAAAGCTTTTGTAAAAATAGGACAGTAGTATGCCAAACAGATTACTCTCAAATTTTTCTATTTAATGTATAAAATAGTATTAAGCCTGTAATGTATAAAAGGATTCATGGAAAAATCACAATTTTAAAAATAATCTGGCTTTCAAAGTATATCTTAATAAATAATAAATATCACATCATGTACTATAACAACCTAAGTGAACAATACTGGGATTAAGGCCACAAATTTGACCACATTATGACTTTAAGGATATTACAGTATAACTATGTTAAAAGAAAAACATTTTACTAAATTGGACTATTAAATTTCCTAAGAAAAATGTTACCTTGCCTCTAAAGAAATTAAAAAGCAACCTCTGGGTCATTTTCAGTAACTAAGTTCTAAACTGCTTCTTTCATTCATTCAGTAAAAAACATGTTGATTGACTCTCATGTACCAAAGATAAAGAAGTGAATAAAGCAAACAAAGAAAAACTGTCCTGGTGATGCTCACATTCTAGAGGATGGACACAGAATAAACAAAATTAATTTTAAAATATTTAGAATGTTAGATAGTGATAAAGGTAAGGGAGAAAAATTAAGTAGAGAAAGAAATAGGGATTGGGGGTAATTTTGAGTTTAATAGGCAAACTGAGGAGATATTGGAGTCAAGATCAGAGAGAGGGCTGGGCATGGTGGCTCACGCCTGTAATCCCAGAAATTTGGGAGGCCAAGGCAGGCGGATCACTCGAGCTCAGGAGATCGAGACCAGCCTGGCCAACATGGTGAAACCCATCTTTACTAAAAATACAAAAAAAATAGCTGGGTGTGGTGCGTGCCTGTAATCCTAGCTACTTGGGAGGCTGAGGTGGGTGGATTGCTTGGACCCTAGTGGTGAAGTCTGCAGTGAGCCCAGATTGAGCCATTGCACTCTAGCCTGGGTGACAGAGCAAGACTCCATCTCAAAAAAAAAAAAAAAAAAGACAGAGAGAGGTGGAAAAAGTCATGGCACTATCTAGGGGAAGGGATTTCTAGGCAGAAGGGCAGAAGGGGTAATGATGCAAAGGCCTAAGGTAGTGCCTGCTTTTTTATATTTAAAAATTAAACAGGCCCATTCATTGGATCAAAATGGTAGGGAACAGAAGTGGTAGAAGAGGAAGTTAGAGAGCTTGAGGCAGATCTTATAAGACCTGCAATCTCATTACAAGGACTTTGCTTTTATCTTGTGCAATATGGGAAGCCAACAGAGGGTTTTGAGCATGGAAAAGGCACAATTTGTCTTATGTTTTACCAGCATCCCTCGACTGTTGTGTTGAGAGCACTCTAAAGGGATGTAAAAGTGGAAATTTAGACAACAGATAGGAGACAACTGCAAGAATCTAGAGAGAGATTATGGCAGCCCAGAGCCATGTTGGCATTAAAGGGTACAGAAGATAACAGCAGTGCCTTGCCCATATTCCCTGGATCTTATATTTCAGTTCATGCCATTTAACTTCTAACTGCCAGCATCAACATATCTTTGCTTGAAGGCTATCTGGGACTGGAGCTAACTTGTCCCATGCATGTAAAAGCCCAACAATATCCACGTTCTCCCCTTGGACAAGCACCCACACCAATAACAGACAAAAGTTGGTATATAAATACCACAGTGTTGTTACTTCTGGAGTGGACTGAAGCTGACACATGTATTTTACAAGAGCTCCAGATTTCCCCAGAGAAATTTAGCACCAGTTGCCTACTGTGGAAACTTCCTTGATTATGTACCTCTTACTAGCTGCCTTCGCTTTCTTGTCTCATTTCCCCACTTCCTACTATAGTTTCCTGGAATCACATCCAAAACAGCTACTGGCACTCAAATCATTCCCGGGATTTGAGTCTGGTAGAAATCCAACCTAAGTTAGAAGTGATCTTAGGAGGTATTAACTGATATAATGAAAACTACAATAGAAACATTTTGGAAGCCGTGAAGGGAAGAAGTTTAATTCTGGACATGTAAAGTTAGAGGTGCCTGGTAGATACCCAAGTGAAGATTTGATTATGCAATTAGATAAGTGAGTCTGTATTTCAAGGAGAAGTCCTGGCTTCCAACATAAATTATGGTGCCACCAGTATATAAATGTAATTCAAAACCACGACACTGGGTGAGGTCTCCAAGGTAATGTCTGTAGACAAAAAAGATAGAGTTCAAGAACTGTGCTTTGGCCACTCCAGGGTTAAAAGTCTAGTGCAAGAGTCAGCAAATCATGGCCTGTGGGCCAAATCCAACCCATGGCCTCTGTTTGTATGGTCCTTAAGAGTTTTTGTTTGTTGTTGTTTTGGTCTTTTTTTTTTTAACCTTTAAAGTGTTGTGAAAACAAAAAGAAGAAGAAGAGGAAGAGCAGGAGGCAGCAGTGGTAGCATAAGCAGCAAAGGAAGAAAACTAGGAGACAAACTCTATGCAATCCACAATGCCTAAAATACTTAGTATTGGCCCTTTATAGGAAGTTTGCTGACCTGTGATATAGAAGAAGAATGGAAATCAGTGAGAGAGAGTGAGAAGGAGTGAACAGAATGGGGTAGGAGGTAAAAAAGAAGGAGAATGTGGTACACCGGAAACCAAATGAAGAAAGATGTCCAAGGAGAATACCAACTGTATCAAAATACATAGATAGTAGTATTATAATAAATTAATTGAATAAGCAACACGGATGTCATCAAAAACCTTGAAAAACATCATTTCATTAGTTGTAAGGAAAAAAGTAAGATTACAGCGGGCCTGATGTAGAAAGCAGATTTTTCCAGTTCCAGCCATGATGGGACAGGATTTTTCAGACCAGATCTCCTACTGGAAAGATCTTTAAAAATAGAATAATAGAAATATCATCTATTTGAGAACATTGGTGATCTATTAAAGCAGTAGACTAGCGTATACAAGATCCTAGAAAGAAGGGAAGGCCAGAGTTGTGATCCAGATATTTGGTATCTACTTTCTTTCAAAATATTTGCTATTATTTGAATGTAAGAAGCTGAGAAACCGAGACGATAAGAAACTGAGAAAGTAGACATGGAGGCTAAGAAGTTCAGCAGAATTTTAGGAAGCAAAAAATTAGAGTTCTGAGCTCATCAAGAAGAAAGTTTCCTAGTAAACAGCCAAGGTTTCAGTTGGCTTTCAAAAGTCTACATCTTAGAAGCTGTATAATCAAAAAACAAAACCAGTTCTCATAAAGATTTAAGCCAAGCTTTTAATCAGACTTACCATTGATTGAACAGAAGTGGTTTGGCTTCATTCTAAATGACTACCAGAAGTAAACTAAATTCTCTTTGAAAGCAAAAAAAAAAAAACAAACCTGAAAACAACTTGGAATTCTATTTCCTGTTAAAATATGCTTCAGAAAATGAAGGTTAAATATAGCATTATTAGGCAACCAAAAGCTGAAAGAATTCAAATTCAGAAGAACTGCTCTAAAGAAAGCTCTGCAGACAGAAAAAAAGATTCTGCTTGGATGCTCAGAAATGCAGAAAGAAAAAGAATTTAAATAATAAAAATTATGGGTAACTATAAGAAAAATTTACCTATAAAACAATAATAATACTATTTTGAGACATTTAAATATATAAATATGTGTGTTAGTGTTATTTTATTAAGGGTATGTAATTATAATATGTGCAAAAGACAAGAAGACAGTATAAAAGCAGTTAAAGTGTTCTATGGTGGTTGCATTTTCTAGGAAGTAGAATAAGTTATAATTTACATTTTATTTAATAACGCAAAGGTACATGCCATAATCTTCAGGGCAACTACTAAAATACTAACAAAATTGCATAGGTCAAAATAGGGAATGGAATTATTAAAACACATACTAGGTGGTACATAAGATAGTAAGATGGTAGACTTAAAACCTAATTAAAGAAATTACATTAAGTATAATTTCTTTATTATAGTATTAAGTAGAATAAATCATAATAAAAATTTAGAGACTATGTGTTTTCTAACCTCCAAGATGACCCCCCTGTGATTCACATTCTTCCCACTTGCAAAATGCACTTATCCCCTTCCAAGGGTTCTAAAGGTCTCATCTCATTACATCATCAGCTCAGAGTACAGAATCTTTTCACCTAAATTGGGTCCCAATGCAGATGAAGTAGCCAAAGTACAGGTTCTCTTGATATGTAGACCTGTGAAACTAAAAAGACAAGCTACCCGCGCTGACACACTCAACATATAATCACAGGACAGGAACAGTATAACTAATGTGTTAGCTTTCTGTTATAAAAAATTACCACAACTTGGCTTCCTAAAATAACTGTCTTAGTCAATGTGTGCTGCTACAATAGAATATTATAGACTGGGTGGCTTATAAACAATGGAAATTTATTTCTTATAGTTTGGGAGGCTGAGACATCCAAGATCAAGGTGCTAGCAGGTCTAGTGTTTGGCGAGGGGGCCCATTTTCTTATCTAAACATGGCCATCTTCTCATTGCATCCTCACATGGTGGAGAGCACAGAGCAAACTCTCTGGAGTCTCTTTTATAAGGGCACTAATTCTGTTTATAAGGGCTTCACTCATTACCTAATTATCTTCCAAAGGCCTCACCTTTTAATATCATTATATTGGGATTTAAGATTCCAACATATGGATAAGGGGGGAACAGAGGCACAAGGAATCAGTCCATAACAATTACACACACATTTATTGTTTCACTTTCTATAGGTCAGCAATTCAGATATGACTTAACTCGGTCCTCTACAAGGCTGCAATCAAGATGTTGACCAGGGATGAATTCTCATCTGGAGGCTCAAGTGGGGAATTATCCACTACCAAGCTGACTAAAATATTGGCAGAATTCATTTTCTCACAGCTACATGACATTGGGACTTACTTGTTGCTGGCTAGTAGCAGGAGGTCACTCTTGGCTCCTAGAAGCTTCCCACAGTCCCTACCACGTGGCCCTCTACTTAGGCAGCATACAATAGCTTACATCTTTAAAGCCAGCTAGAAAACAAGAAAGAATCTTCTAGCAGTATAAAAATTTTTTAATGAAATATAATCACAGGGTAACATCATATACATTTGTCATGGTCTACTGGATGGAAGCTACTCACAGGTCCTACTCACACTCTAGGTGTAGAGATTATATAAGGTACGAACATCCATGAGGTAGAGATCATGGGACCACCTTAGAGTGTGTTTGCTATATATGCTATAGACATTTTTGTTCAAAAAAGAGAAAAACGGTAGGCCAAGCGAGTCACTGCTTCATAGCAATTCCAAATCCAGTTGAGAAAATATTGGCACTTCACTTATTAGGGCTCATGGCCTGGGAATAATTCCAATACTTTCAGCTCCACCCTATGCATATTCAGTTCTGCACTCAATCGTCATTTCTTTGTCATAAGACATGCATACAGCTGAGTAGTTTTCTTTTCCTTCTTCCTGCCAGTAGAATTTTGAACTCAAATGGAATCATTTTTATATTGTCTATTTTACACTGTCTAAGTCCCTTTCAGTCCAAGCCAGAAGCATTTACGCTGATATAATTTTCTCAAAAATCTCATAGGCATCCTACTCATGAGTGTTCACAGCATTACGAAAGAGCCATGTCCACACATCTTTAAGTCTGAAACAATAATTCAAATATAAATCCAAGAAATTTCATAGAACTCATTTTCATATTAGACATGGGTCCATGTTCTGAGTTAACTGGACAATCAGATGTTGGATTACATGGATGTATCCATGTGTTCACCCATAGTGGCGAACTACTACCCTAAAGGGTAACTGGCCAGAAGGATTATAAACAAACAAGTACTTCCAGTTATTATATACAAGTATGGAGAAATAGAAATACTGGACAATGTCTTGCATACTGGCACAATGAAAATTTGTTCAGTTTGATTTGTGGAATCATCTATTCCTAGTCATGTTCAATTGTGTTTATGATTGGAATGAGGCCAATCTTGGTCACGGGAGGAAAGAGATAACTGCATAAACAGTACTTTACAAGGTTTATTATCAATGACTTTGGCATCATAATATGGTGATGAGATTTGGATCAAGGTTTGGAACTGCCTTAGAAAATCTAGAAGGAAAAGGTAATCAAAAATGTATTGAAATTTATCAGGTATGAACAAGATGACAGAATAATTCACTTGGGGGAGCAAAGCCAATTGGGAATGAAAATTAGGTTTGCTTCTGTCAGGAATGATCTAATATGATCCTACCTGAAGGCAGGAATTCTATTAATCTTTTCCAGTTCTTTGATTCTAAGTTCTAAAAGAAAAGAGAAACCTTGGGAAAAAAAAAAAAAAACTGTGTATGACTTGAGATCTTTCCTGCTTTCTCCTGTGGGCATTTAGTGCTATAAATTTCCCTCTAAACACTGCTTCTGCTGTGTCCCAGAGATTCTGCTACATTGTGTCTTTGTTCTTATTGGTTTCAAAGAACTTATTTGTTTCTGCCTTAATTTTGTTATTTACCCAGTAGTCATTCAGGAACAGGTCATTCAGTTTCCAGGTAGTTGTGCAGTTTTGAGTGAGTTTCTTAAGTCTGAGTTCTAATTTGATTGCACTGTGGTCTGAGAGACTGTTTGTTATGATTTCTGTCCTTTAGCATTTGCTGAGGAGTGTTTTACTTCCAATTATGTGGTCAATTTTAGAGTAAGTGTGATGTGGTGCTGAGAAGAACGTATATTCTGTTGATTCAGGGTGGAGAGTTCTGTAGATGTCTATTATGTCCACTTAGTCCAGAACTGAGTTCAAGTCCTGAATATCCTTGTTAATTTTCTGTCTCGTTGATCTGTCTAATATTGACAATGGGGTGTTAAAGTCACCCACTATTATTGTGTGGGAGTCTAAGTCTCTTTGTAGTCTCTAAGAACTTGCTTTATGAATCTGGGTGCTCCTGTATTGGGTGAATATATATTTAAGATAGTTAGCTCTTCTTGTTGCATTGATCCCTTAACCATTACATAATTCCCTTCTTTGTCTTTTTTGATCTTTGTTGGTTTAAAGTCTGTTTCATCAGAGACTAGGATTGCAACCCCTGCTTTTTTTGCTTTCCATTTGCTTGGTAATTATTCCTCCATCCCTTTATTTTGAGCCTATGTGTGTCTTTGTACATGGGTCTCCTGAATACAGCACACTGATGGGTTGTGACACTTTATCCAATTTGCCTGTGTCTTTTAATTGGGGCATTTAGCCTGTTTACATTTAAGGTTAATATTGTTATGTGTAAATTTGATCCTGTCATTATGATGCTCACTGATTATTTTGCCCATTAGTTGATGCAGTTTCTTCATAGCATTGATGGTCTTTACAGGTTGGTATGTTTTTGCACTGGCTGGTACCAGTTGTTCCTTTCCATTTTCAGTGCTTCCTTCAGGAGCTCTTGTAAGGCAGGCCTGGTGGTGACAAAATCCCTCAGCATTTGCTTGTCTGTAAAGGATTTTATTTCTCCTTTGCTTATGAAGCTTATTTTGACTGGATATGAAATTTTGGGTTGAAAATTCTTTTCTTTAAGAATGTTGAATATTGGCCCCCACTCTATTCTGGCTTGTAGGGTTTCTGCAGAGAGATCCACTGTTACTCTGATGGGTTTCCCTTTGTGGGTAACCAGACCTTTCTCTTTAGCTGCCCTTAACATTTTTTCATGCATTTCAACTTTGGTGAATCTGACGATTACATGTCTTGGGGCTGCTCTTCTCGAGGAGTATATCTTTGTGGTGTTCTCTGTATTTCCTGAATTTGAAAGCTGAACTTGAATGACTTTACATTTGTACTGATATAAAATTTTATCAACATGTTTCAAATGCACAAGGGTTTAAAATGTATTAGTAATAATTGTGAATAACTACTCAATTCCTTGAAAAACAATGTCTTGATACAATAGATTAATATGATATATATAAGTTAACAATTTCTAATGAACCTATACAAACTACTAGCCTATGAAACCTATATCTGTTCATGCATTTCTAATGTCACAAGCTTACCAGAGATGGAGATAGTGAGGAACCATGACCTGCCAAACGTGATCAATGTTCAGTGGTCTATTTTAAATTTTTGTAAACATTTTAGAGTCCGTAGAAACATTTCTCTTTTCCAATTTATTTTGTATCAAGAGGGCTATCATCCAGATAAGTTCAGTTCAGTCCAGTTCAACATGAGTATTATGAGCACTCTCTGATCCTTGGCCAGGCTCTGGTGAAGACTATAAGGAGAAGAGAATGGAAGCTCCCTGTCCTGTCCTCGGGAAAATTCCCCATCCTCAGGGAGCTTAAAGGAAAAAATGCTCAAAGCAGTATTTCCCGAAATATGTTTTTTTAAAAAATCTATTTTGCTTCCACTTGTTGCTTTCCAGGAAGAGTTTACTTCAAAGAAGTTTGGGGAACATGATATTATTTCCCATACTTGGATATTCACAGTTCATATTAGCATTTCAAACACTCTGAGAAGTCTAGTACTAAAGAAACATGTTCGATTTTGCTTAAGTCAACATTTATTAACCAGGGCACACTGTTTTGGTGTGATATTTACTGATGTACTTTAAAACACTCTCTGCTGCTTTAAACAATACTTTGAAAATGTCCAAGTTTAAATGAGAATACATTCAGACTTTTACTCGAAACAAACATAATTTCATGACTTATTTCATGCTTAGCATTTGAAACACAATTTAAAATAATTAAAACCATAAAGAAATCTAATCATAACCTTGAATAACAGTATTATTGTTGTGTCTCAGTCTGATACTTTTGTATTCACATTAAATTGACTGCTATACTTCAAAATATCATTTTATTTTTACTATATCCGAATCCATACAATAACAAGTTATATTGTAATAAGACTCTAATATGTCAAGGAATGGGATCAAGCTTCACAGTATATGTACTTCAATGTTTAAGTAAATTTCTCATATATGATGCTATAAGATCCTCTAAAATCTATATTAAAGTAAAATTAATTTTATGACAACTACATATTAACCAAAAGAAATATGAAACAAGATAACAATGCATAATCAAATGATTGCTATCTTTCATTTTGCTTTTGGATATTAACTCTTAGTTGGAAATATAAAGATATGTTGATATTTTTCATATGTCAATCAAATACCCAGTTACACATGAGTATAACATCACATCCATGTGTAAAAAATTGCCTTGTCAATCAAACGTCTTGTTATACACAGGTCTGGCATCAAATTTAAGTATAATAAGATATAAAATTGACAACTAATTAGTCAAATGTGAGAAAAATATATTGTCCTTTGTTTTTCTTTTCCTTTTTAAATTAGACAGTTCTTAGTTTTTCATTCACTCATTACTAGTCCAATTTGTAACATTTTACTCTTACTGAAATGCCTGTCATAATTCCATTTAATTTTTTGTGCCATTGTTCTTTTATTGACATGTAAAGGCATGTGATCTACATATATCGATGATTATATGATACTAATTAAAAGGTCAAATATCAGAGGATATATAGCCATATCAAGAAAATTTTTAAACTTAGAAAGTGCTTCACAGATTATCCTGAATAACAAAAACAAAAATAGAATCCCCAAAGAATATAGAAATTTTGTATTTTTGACATTTATCAATAAAACCTATAGCAGTTACGTATGCCAACCAATGCCACAAAACTTTTAGATTTACTCTCCTATCTCCCAGGATCTAAGGCACTCCTGGGCCTAGCAGGATGTATCCACTGCAGTGGAATTTAGTGCCTCATGGCTTAAAACTGCCCTAGAAGTAAGACCTAGCAAAAGCAATACCTGAGTAGTCACACCAGTTAAAACATTCTGTCATTATGAGCTACTAGTGATAGGTCTTTAGGACTATATATTTTTGGACAAAGTTAAGTCAGCTGGGAAGAGACAAAAACTGCCCCATTACTTTGGTCATAATACATCAAAATATGTAGGTATGTCTATATACTTTCCTAGGGCTCGAGGGCAGCCCCTAGACGTTTATCTGAAGCCAGAGGTATTAAGTTATACCAATCCAATGCTATGGATATAGAACTAAATCGGGGCAGTTTAATTCAAATAAAATATATTATGGCACATGGATACATATGTAACAAACCTGCACATTGTGTACATGTACCCTAAAACCCTAAAGTATAATAAAAAAAAAATTATGGGAAAAAAAAATATATTGAGCTCCTTCCTAAAGTAAAGCATAGTGCTAAGTTAAAGAAGGTGAAAACAACAGTTGGCAATATAATGTCCTTGACTTTAAAATGTTTATTGTAGTAGGAGGTTTGGGCAAGAGATGAAGTAATTCTAAAACAAAGCAAAACCTTACATTTGTTTTAAGGTGGGCCAACAAATATCATGAAGGATTAAAGGAGGGAAGAGTCCATATTTATGGCATATCATGAATTAAAACATAATTTAGATACAGAAAAAAAGAGAAGACAAAAGATCATGGAATAGGAGATCAAATATACTGAAATTTGGAGAAACAGGGAGATGTTCAACTTAGAGAGAATAGAAGTTGAAGAAGTGAGAAAGTTGCTTGGCCCTTTTAAAGAAGCTGAATGAAGTCCGAAAGTCATGTACCAAGTTGATTAGATATTCAATAATAAAGATTGTTTAATTGGTCAGTTTTAGTTTGTGTTGTTTAGGGCAAAGAGAAGAAGCAGAAAGACCACCTGGGAAACTATTGCACTATTCTCAGCAAATCATAATAAAAATATGTTACAACAGCCAAAAGAAAGTCAAGAAGATAATAGAGGTAAGAGGCATTAAAGAGATGCATTGTACTAGACTCAGCAAATAATTGGACATGGGCAATGGAAGAAGGAGACACCAGAGACCATCCCAAGTGAATTCAGTGAATAATAAAGGATGGAGGTGAAACAGAAAGCTGGAAAAGCCATGTGGAGAGTTAAGACTAGAAGAAAATGGAGTGCAGAAAACATGACTGTTCATATGACGAAAGGCTCACAAAGGTTAAGAGACAGACTGGAAACAGAAAAGTTGGAAAGAAAGAAATCAAAATAGAATATAAGATTGGCATAGTATCAATAAAAAATGGAATGAAAAAAAATCTCACAATCAACTAGCATTTCTCTCCTTCTCTTGCTAAAGCACCACAAGTCATAAACTAAATAGTTGGCAGCAGATAAAGGTAGCTCCCAGCCCCATCAATGGGAATCATACTCAGTCATCCACATCCTTTTTTCCCTCTCTCTTTACATTCTGAATGCAAGCCCACAGTACGTGAATGGCAGAACCAATCCCTCAATTCAGCCATATTCATTTTCCTGTGGCAAGATTTTTAAACGGAAAATGGAAGTTTTCAATGGAAGCACAGAATAAAAAGCTAATCTCTACAGCATCTGAGCATGACACCCAGACTGTATTATGGTCATGAAAGATCTTTTCACAACTGAACAAAGATGTGTTTTCTCAGCCCAGCCACTGTTTTTGTGACATCTTGAGGCTGCATGTCACAAGAATATTCTTTGGTAAATTCTAATCATTTTCTAACAGCTGTGTGCTCTAAAAATTCTTTTCAAAGGTTGGTAACTAAAGGAGAAGTTTTCACTTAGGTTTGATCAACATTACAGTTTAGCAAAGATATATTTAAATATACATATTACTTATTGCGGTTCATCCTGTATAAATCTTTCTTCAAACTAAATTATACTTATTAGGCTTCAGATAAATGCATGACACAGTCATGTAGGAATATTCTAGGGCTATAAATACTGGAAGGGGAAAAAGAGAGAGATGTAGAACCGAAATTTGGCAGAAAGCAACAATCTATTCTGACAGATGTGACCTTATCAAGTTTATAAGTGTCATCATTGTCAGTTATATGTTCTGTGAAAGGGATGGTCTGTTATTATAGGATGCTGCTTCTATTTATTAATTGGAAAAGTTTTTGATAGATGACTAGAAAAGATACTTTGTAGAAATTGGGAATTAATACACACTTGCTAACATACACGCACATGCACGCACACACACACACACACACACCTCCGCAAGAGTACACATTGAAACTTGAAATCCAAGTACTTAATTGCCATTCGGTCTACTTGAGGGCATGCAATTATCAGAATATAATTCTAACTTCAAGAAACTGTTTATACAAATGTTAAACACATATTTTTTATATTTTTTGCACATGCTTTTTTACACTAGCTTTTTTATTTGAATCAAATAATATTAGTAGAAAGATAAATATATATATTTGTTCTTCTGATCAAAAGCAGCAATCTTACTTTTTCTGAATTACTTACTTTAAGTAATATTAAATGCAGATGCATGGAAGCTATTTTCCCAAGGCTTTACAATACATTTTGTATATCCAATGATAAAGTTAATCCAATATATGCATTTTCTCAAAAATATAATTATTACATAGAATTTATAATTCTGGGGAAAAAGTACCCAAAATCACTCCCACTATTTCTTATTATTTTTATCTTAAAAGTATTTCAATGTTACCAATCAACATTACTCAGATAAATATTTTCATTTGCTGGGTAGCAGAAGTTCTGATAATGTCCTTAATTATAACAGTATATCTGTTTTGTTTGCATAAGATAAAAATCATTAGCATGCATCTATCTAGCAAATGTATTTGGGGATATTATGGGATATGCATCAAGTGGTCTTGTCCCAGATTTAATTATGGGACACTTGTTATTTAACAGATACTCTTCTGGGTAATATGGGATACATTTGTGAACAAAATAATTAAAAAATTTTGTCTTCATTTGAATATGATAAAATGCCAAGGCAGGGTGGAGGACAGAAAAGCATTAGGGATTAAACATGGTTGGAGAGGAGCTTGGGGGTTTCCATTTTACAGAGAGTGGTCAGGTCTGAGACCAACTTTGAGGTTATTATTGGGCAACGACTTGAAGGTAACGAAGGAGATAGAAGAAACTGCCAGTGCAAAATATCTACAATAGAAACATGCCTGCCATAGTCAAGGGACAGCAGAGAGTGATTAAAGGAGAATGAGGGAATGAGAAAAGAGTGATAGAGAAGACAGAGAGAGAATACGGTACTAGATCCTATGGGATTTTGTAGGTCATTGTCTTCTAAATGGAAACGGAACCTTTGCAGAGTTTTAGAATAAGGTAGCAAGATTTTGACTTACATTTTAAAAGGGTCACTCCAGATTGCTGTCTGGAGAATTGTGCTGAAGCAAGAACTATCATTAGAAGGCAGTAACTCTTGGCATGAAGTGGTGGCTCATGCCTATAATCCTAACACCTTGGGAGACTGAGGAGGGTGGATCACCTGAGGTCAGGATGTCAAGACCAGCCCGGCCAACATGGTGAAACTCCATCTCTACCAAAAAATACAAGAATTAGCTGGACGTGGTGGCAGTTGCCTGTAGTCCCAGCTTCTCAGAGGCTGAGGTGGGAGAATAGCTTGAGCCTGGGTGCAGTAAGCCAAGATTGCAGCCAAGATTGGCAGCCTGGGCAACAGGAGTAAAAAAAGGCAGTTAATCCAGTTAAAAGAGGCTAGAATTAGCAGAGGTGATAATGGTGAGTTTGTGGATATATTTTGATGGAAATTGCTGATGAATTGATGGGAAGTGTTGAGGAAAAGAATGTTTTAAGGATGATGTCAAGGCTTTCGTCCTTGCACCTTGGAAAGATGTGGTTGTTGTTTATTTCCATTGGGAAAATTTGCTTTAAGTAATTACATGACAGAAACTAGTTTAATACATAGGAAAATGATTCTTATTGGAGGCTATTCATTAAAAATCTATTGATTCAGGTTCAACTAATTCAGAATATTTGATGGCCCACCACAGTAAGACAGGCTGAAGACTTCCTTTGTATCATCAATAAAACTAAGATTTGCAAAGAATATTAATACTGCTTATAAACTTCAGGAAGAGTGGAACAGAAAACTAACTTGGAGAAAAACCTTTTTTCTGTTTTTTAGACGTATTCCTTTTAACAGGAAGATTATGTATGAATACAAAGCCTTAAAGGAAGGCTCTGTGAAACCTGGGCTTGGCAACACATATTTTTATGTAGCTGTGAACAGCTGCTTTGCCTGAGTCAGCCATGAAGCTAAGCTGCCTCTCACAAACTATAACACATAAATGGCCTGACTGTATTATTAAAAAATATTCAGCCTCTCCAGTAATCAAAGTCATGTAAATTTAATAAATTATAAGATTCTATCTGACATCCATCAGATTAAAAGTTTGAATTGTTTAAAACAATGTCTGATTTTCAGGTTCAAGAAAAACGAAGTGCATACATTTGTCTTCCCTTTCAGCCAAAATCCCACTGAAATTATAGTTGGGATGTATACACAGAATATATAATGGTAATAACAAGGGAAGTGAGTATCATAAGCAGATAGATCTTACAAACTTCCAGAAGATGGATTGCCAATGGGATCATTTTTAAAGGCATGACCAAACAGATAGCAGAAGCTCAGAATTAGTGCAGAGAAGTCTTCATCAGAGGTGAAAGCCACTATTTCCCTCAATGCCCTCGAGAGGAGTCAACAATGCAGTCAGCAGATTTGTAGAGCAATCATGAGCTGCACAACTAAAATCAGTATAATTGGTAACACGGCTGTCCACAGAACAGCTAGAAGATACCTTTGTCCACACCATCACCTTGCACACATACAAAATGCTAGCCTGATGGCATTTGGCTTCTCACAGAAACTAGAGAACTCTTGTCCAAAAAAAATGTGACAATACTGGGCAGACAGAGGGGAAGACGGAATGTTAATAAATTTATAATAAAGTCATATTATTTATTTAGAAATAGTACCCATTTCCTGGCATCGTCTAACCTAATGATTATCAAATTGTATTATTCACTTAAAAAGTAGAAATCAAAAGGGCTCAAATTTAAATGTTGATAAGAGTACCAGGGATCGAATTTAAAAGATATGTCTAGACTCCTGAAAGTCTGATTTAGAAAGTTTGCAGTGGGACCTAGGAATATGCATTTTGAGCTAATTCCCAGTAATGACTATAGTGTAGGTGGTGGGGAACAGAGTAAAAGGGAAATAAATATTAGTCACCTTTTGTGGGCTCTCTGGTATTAGCACTTGCATCTTCATCATTCTCTCTTTATAGAAGCCCTTCCTTGTTCCTATATATATATTCATCTCCTACCTACACATCAAAATCCAACTAAAAGCTGTTACTTGCCTCCACTGAAATCTCTCTCCTCTAAATGTCTATGCTTTTTTTTGTTCTACTTATACACAATAACAACAGCACACTTCTTTAACATACCTACATCATATAATTATATATATATATATAATTTGGCTTCTCACAGAAACTATACATATATGTGTGTATATATAT